>NW_006299603.1:854559-860618 GCF_000327345.1 Myotis davidii | reverse complement strand
TCCCCGCCCCGCCCGGCTGGGGAGGAAGGTGGAGGATGTGCCCAAACAGCTGCGGCGCTGCCGGGCCCCCTCCCCACTTGCGACGTGCCCCGCTCCCTCCCTCCCATCAGCACAAACGTCCTCAGGTGAGGGCGGAACCAACGGGGGCGCCGTCCCCGAGGTGCTCCGCACAGCCTGGTGCGCTGGTTGCACACACCCGTCATGGGTGACAGTCACATTCCAGGCTGATAGACACGTGGGCGGGTGGCACGCTCACACACACCTCAGTTCACACTTGACTCGGAATTTCAGGCCGGCCCTGCTGTGTGAAAGGCTGGCGCTGGGCCAGACCCGCATGGATGGCGTCTCGGCTTTAAAGTGTGAGGCCCGTGCGTGAAGGCAGAGCCCTGAACGGCTCCTCCACTTAGTGTATTGCCATTTGCATGGGGCAGGCACAGGGCAGACAACAAAAGGTCTGCCATGTGGGACTTGGCGTGGAGTTCTGGAGGGAGGGGAGAGAAAATAATTCTGCCCCGAAGGAAACAAACAGAGATATAGTAGCAATGCCGTGTGGGGGAGGGGTTCTTTACCGGCCGTGGAACTGTTGCGCGTGGAAATGAGGTCCTTTCACTGAGTCGCAACCAGAGGAACCCTCTGAGGGGGTGGCCTTTAGACTTAACCGGGATGACACCAAGCAGCAGCCATGCAGGGATCCAGGCAGCGAAGAGGAGATGGTGGGGAAGGCCAGCCAAGAGGTGAGCTGGAGGGGCTGCACAGGCCAGCTTTCCCCAGGACAGAGTCGGCCTGAGCCAGCCCATCTGCCTGGGACTGAGAGGTTCCTGGGGTGCAGGACCCTGATACCCTGGAGCAGTTCCAGGCAAACCTGGGCTGGCCACTCCAGACAGACTTGGGTTCTTTTCCCACCTGCTTTCTTTTCCTTCCTTTCTTCGTTCTTTCATTCCTTCCTCCCTTCCCCTGCCCTTCCCTCCATTCCTCCCTCCCGCCCATGCTCTCCTTTCCTTTTCTTTAACAGTTCTGTTGAGCCCTAACGGTTTGGCTCAGTGGATAGAGCGTCGGCCTGCGGACTCAAGGGTCCCAGGTTCCATTCCGGTCAAAGGCATGTACCTCAGTTGTGGGCACATCCTCAGTGGGGAGTGTGCAGGAGGCAGCTGATCCATGTTTCTCTCTCATGGATGTTTCTCTCTCTCCCTCTCCCTCTCTGTGGAAAATCAATAAAATATATTTTTAAAAAGTTCTGTTGAGTTATATCACATATTAATACTGTTAAACAGCTTTCAGCATACTCAGAGCTGCGCAGCCATCACCAGTCCGTTCTAGAATACAGTATTTCCATGGCTCCAAGGTGTTTGGGTTTTCTCCTGAGGACAGTGACAACCAAGGGAGAGTTCTGAGCAGGGGAAGGGGGGACCCCTACAGCTTCTAAGGCGGGAGGACAAACTGCAGGGACCAAGGGGGGCGGGCGCTGGGAGACCACGAGGAAGCTGGGATCACCTCTAGCATCATAGCCTGTCCCCTAGGACAGGGGCCTCCCACCCACTCTACACTCTGTGAGGGTGACCAGGCTTTTCAGCTGTTACAGGCTGAATGGGCTCCTGTCCCCTTCATCCCTAAAAAAGGTATGTTGAGCCCGGCCGATGTGGCTCAGAGGTTGAGTATCCACCTTTGAACCAAGAGGTCGCCGGTTCAATTCCTGGTCAGGGCACATATCTGGGTTGCAGGCTCAATCCCTTGTGTGGGGCGTGCAGGAGGCAGCCAGTCAATGGTTCTCTCTCATCATTGATGTTTCTCTCTCTCCCTCTCCCTTCCTCTCTGAAATCAACAAAAAGAAAAAAAGAAATCCTAACCCCAGGACCTCAGAATATGACCGTATTTGGAAATAGGGTCATCGCAGGTGAGTTAAAATGAGGTTATACTGCAGTCGGATGGGTCCCTAATGCAATGACTGGGGTCCAGGTGAAGACAAGGACACATGGAGCATCATGCGACGAGAGGCTGCGAATGTGGCACTGTGGCTACCGTCCAGGGACCACCAAGGCCTGCGGCAGCCATTAGGAGCAGGGCGAGGCGAGGAAGGGTCCCCCGCACAAGCTTCAGGAGCGCGCCCTCCCACACGGTTCCAACGCTGGCCTCCAGAACTGTGTGCCCATAATGTCTGTGTTCTAAGCTGCCCGTTGTGACAGGGCAGCCCCAGGAGAGGAACTCGTCCGCCGCGGAGAAGCACATCACGCTGGCATCGAGGACTGAGGCGTGGAGAGTGGTGACCCTGAATAAGGGCAGGGCTGCCTGCGGAAGGGGACCAAGCTTGGCCCTCAGGCAGGGGTGGTGACAATGTGGCCATTTATTCCAGGAAGGAACTTTCACTAGTTTCTAGAAAGGCATAGTGAGGAGGGAGTGGGGTGTGGATGGGAGCCTCCTAGGGGCATCCCCTCCCAGGCCACAGAGAGGAAGCCATAGCTGTGGGGTGGGAGGAGGTAGGCAGCAGGGGCAGGGCTTTCCTACTTGTCTCCCTCCCCAGGCAGGGCTGGGGGCACAAATCAGACAGGAGATCCCAAGCCTCGCCTTGGGGGCCTATGGGAGGCAACCAGACCCAGGGACAGTGAGTGGGGGCAGCGGTTGCCAGGAGACAGAGCTAGGCTGGCAGGGAGTGCCTCAGGGGCCTTGAGGCCCGACTTACCCTGCCGCCTGCAGATGGCAACTGCCTCCCGGCCGGTGAGACCACCATACTGCTTCCTGCTGCTGGGCTGCAGACCCCTGTTCTTCCCCAATGGGGCCCAGCCAGCCCCCACGACCCAATGTGGGGGCTCTGCTCTGGCCTGCGGTGTCCCACCTGAGAGTTCTGGAGAACAGGGAGTCCTGCCAGGTTCCAACCCAGGTCACCCGGCGTCCTGCCCCACAGCAACCCCAGCAGTGCGCAGCGAAAACCATTATCTGGATCATCTTTATGGGGCTTAAGCTTGGGTGGGAGCAGATGTGTGTGAGCTAGGGATTTGGGCTGGGCCAGAGGCCAGCAGAGAACAGACGGGGTCCAGGAAGCAGGAGCAAAGATGGACGGGGAAGAGGTGGATGGGGGTTCAGTGCCCTGTGTCAAGGTAAGCAGGTCCCCCCCCCCCACAATTCCTCAAGAGCAGTGAATGACAAAAACTAGTTTGTAGGGCATCTAATTAGTGATTGAGTCTCTTGGGATCCCTGACCCAGTTTGCTGCCCAAGGACATACTGGTGGGCATGAGGGTCCACGTGCCTACCACAGCCCCAGGGCAGGGCAGTGCTCAGTGATGGCCAGTGAGCTGCGGGGAGGGGGGTGCTGGGATTTTTGGGCGGCCCCCGGGGTGTTTTCCTGGCTGGTGTCCATAGTCAGGCCCCAATCTGGAATGGCAGACGCTTCTCCCTTGAGGCAGCACCACGTGCAGAGGCACTGATGGCCGGACCCTGCGGGCTGGGATTGTGAAGGAGGCTCTGGTCTCATTCACAGCAGCTCTGCAGAGCAGCGCATCAGCGGGGACCATGGTGAGAGCCACGGAGGGGAGGGCGGATGCCGGGGCCAAGGTGGGAGCTAGTGAGGGCTCCCCCAACTGAGGGGCCAGCTGGACCAGATGTGTCTGTCTCCCAGGCGGGCTCTCCAGACCAAGAAGGCTTCTTCAACCTGCTGACCCATGTGCAGGGCGACCGAATGGAGGAGCAGCGCTGCTCGCTGCAGGCAGAGCCAGGCACCACCTCCAAGAGCCGTGAGAGTGGGCAGTGGGTGGAGGGAGGGTGTGCTGCCTGGAGGAGTAAACGGGGTAGGGCGGTACAGGACAAGTTACCATCTAGGCAAGTCTGTCTGAGAGGGAGGGGCAGCTGGGGACACAGGTGCTGTGGGTCTAGGGGCAAGGCGCGGCGGGGGAGAACAGGAGAGGGAGGGAGGGGGCTGAGGGTCCCGCTGGCCGTGTTCCCTGGCATCTGTGTATGTGTCCACCTTCACCTGCTTGTGCTCTCTGCAGAGAGTGGCCCCATGCCGGAGATGGACAGTCTCATGGACATGCTGGCCAGCACCCAGGGTCGCCGCATGGATGACCAGCGTGTGACTGTCAGCGCCCTGCCTGGTTTCCAGCCTGTGGGCCCCAAGGTAGGTGATATTCTGCTGGGGCTGAGGGAGACCAGCCATGCTGAGCACCCCAATGCTGCCTCTCACCCCCAGTTCGGAGTGAATGGGGCCCCACCCCCACCGGTCTATCATGTGCTCCTTGGAGATGAGTGCCTGGTAGGAGTGCCTGCCTGTGTCCTTGCCTGTCCCAAGGCCCTGGCCAATCCAATACCTGACTTTAGACGGGAGAACGAAGGCCCAGACAAGGCCAGAGGGCCACAAGGTCACGCAGAGGGCACATTAAGCCAGAGCTATGGCGGAGGGTGGCAGGGAGGGGACAGAGCAAACCCCTCTACGGGGAAGACACCCTCAGGGAGGAGGGCACACGAGCTCATACACTCATGGGTGTCTGTCACGTGTAATCATACACATCCTGGGTTCTGATCAAGACCCCAGTGGGATCCCCAAGGTCCCACACCTCACACCCAAACTGCACCCTAACTGTTGAGCAACGAAGGTACGTAGAAGCTCCAGGATGGTGGGGTCAGACGGCGGGCGATGCAACACGGTTCCCACCTGCACCTCCTTCCAATGCTTGCATCGCCTGGGGCCAGCGCGGCCCTTGGCCTCTCCCTCTGGTTGACCCCTCTTCCCCCACAGGATGGAGCGCAGAAACGAGCGGGGACCCTGAGCCCCCAACCCCTCCTCACCCCTCCGGACCCCTCTGCTCTCAGCTTCCGGCGGAACAGCAGCCCCCAGCCCCAGACACAAGCCCCGTGAGGGCCTGAGCCATCTTGCACCCCACTCGTGCCCCCCAAAGCAGACAATAAAACACTTGCAGGAGAAAGAACTGAGTGTGTGTTGTTTCAGGGGTGGCACGCGGGCACTTGGGGGTTTCAGGCGCTCTGCTGGGCAGCGCGAAGGAGCTTCTCCTCCCGCTGCTTCCGTATCCTCGCTTTGAATTCTTCTAGTTCTTGGCGCTAACGGTGAGCAAGATGGGACATATGACAGGTCAGCTCATGGGAAGCAGGCATTGGTGCCCCCTGCCCTCCCGCCCCGCCGCCCGCCCCCCAGCTTTAGGCTTCAGTGTCCGCACGGGAAGCCCTGGGCCAGTCACACGCAGGTCCAAGTGGGTCCGCTTCGCCGCGTGGGGAGAGGACGGCAAGGGAACCACGTGGTCCTCTGCTCCGCTCGCTGCTCCCGACCCATCCCGGTCGCGGGGAGCCAGGCCCCCTGTCCCCCTGGGGGGAAGAGGGTGTCGCGTACCTGGTCCTCCTTCTCAGGCGGCCACAGCTCCCTCTGCGGGGGTAAAGCCACAGGTGAGCCAGGAGCCTCCCGAGCCCACGCCTAGGGCAGGTGAGCTCCCGGCCGGCAGACACCGGCGCCCCTGCGCTCCCAGCCCCGTACACCCCCCCACGAGCACTCCCGGCGCCCACCTTCCGCTGTATGACGGAGCCTTCGAACCACTCGGCCTGGTTGGCAATCCAGAACATGGCCACGGGGAAGGTGAGGTAGAGCGTCATCTGCGAGGGGGCGGCGAGGCGCAGGCCGCTCAGAACCTGCGGACCACCCTCTAGCACAGCCCAGCCGCCCTCCTCGGGGCACCCCGAGAACCCCAGGATTGCGGGGTCTGGCCGCCATCACCCAAGGCGCCTTACTTCTGAAAGCTCCCTCCCGGAGGCCACACTCCCCCCGGCCCAGCAGCACAGAGCGTCCCCCTCGCGGCCCCGCCCCCAAGGCGGGTCCCGGGAGCTCCCCGAACCCCTCGTCCTTTGGCATCTACTCCCAAGGGTAAGAGTCTCCCTACCGGACACACCCCCCATCCTGAGCCCAAGAGCTCCCCGAGTCTGCAGCCTTCTTCCTTCCAGAGCCCCGGCTCTGACCACCCCGCTCGGCAGGCCCTTCCTCACAGCAGCCCTCCCAGAGCCGCCCTCACCGGAGCCCCTCCTCTGGGCTCCCGACCCTAAAGGGTCTTCTCAGATCTCGGGGTCCCTCCCC
>NW_006299603.1:851822-854424 GCF_000327345.1 Myotis davidii | reverse complement strand
GGCGCCCACCCGCCCCGGCGCCCACAGACCCGAAACACCTCCAACTTCACTCCCATGTCGCTCCCCTGAGGCCACAAAGTCGCTCCGGTCCAAAGCCAGCCCTCAAGAGACACAGCGTCGCTCGACCGCAGAGTTGATTGGCCGAGGAGCTCTCGCGTTTAATGACCTCATCTCCGGCTCTCACTCTACTTCCGGTCGCTGAGGAAGACTGAGGGGAAAGTCGCGACCCGACTGCACGCTCCGAACGCGGTCAGCCAATAGGAAACGGATCTGGCTCGGGGAGGGCGGGTCTTCGGATAGCGACGTCATTACAACGCGACTGTTGGCTGTAGCTGGAGCGCTGGCAAAATGGTGGTCATGGCGCGACTTTCGCGGCAGGAGCGGCCGGACCTTGTCTTTGTGAGTCCGCAGGCACTGGAGACAGAGCCTGGATGCCTCAGGCGGTCGGGGCCTGACCCCCCGGGGATCTGGGCCAAAGCTATGTCGGCCCAAGGGCGGGAGGAAGCTTACGGGCTAGAGGTGCAGTCCGGACCGGGCTGGCCGGGAGTAGACGTCTGGTGCCCGAGCCCGGCGCCTGAGTGAAGCACTGCTGTGGAGGTGAAGGGCCGGGCGAGCAAAGGGGAGCGCGCGGAGCAGGAGAGGAGAGAAACTCGAATGGCTGACTCTTGAGAGGCCTGGTGTTGGAAGGAAAGGCACCAAACCCGGTGGCCGGGCCAGGACTCTAGTGTCCGGGTAACGGTCCTGAGCGGCACCGTTTCTGGGAGAAAGGCGTGGTGTCTGGCTTCGGAGCACCCTGCCGTCGGAAGTAAAGACCTGCTGGTGCGGACATGTCAGGCGATGGCCGGCGGGACCCAGAGAGCCCGAGAGTGACAGCTCAGAGAACAGTTACCTGTCAGATGCCAGATGGTCTGGATGGTGGGCTCCGGGGAGTGTGGCGTGTGGGCGCCGGCAGGTCCGGCCATGGAAGGGGGTCAGGACAATGAGGCTCCAGGGGGTAGGACAGGGGCGGCGGGGCCCGGTGTGTGTCCAGGTGTTGATACTCAGGGAGCAGGTGTACAGCCAGGCAATGGCTCCGGAAAGGTCAAACGGTCAAGCCCCCAGAATAGTTACAAGAAGAATAGAATGTTTCCTCATGGCGCAACCTACCTGATTTTAGTAATTTAGCAGCTTGATTATAGTGACTCCAACTTTATTTACTTTTCTTCTTGTTTGGGGGATATTTCTTTTCTTTCTTTTTTATCAATCCCCCTACCTCTCTGCTTTGGCAACTATCAGCTTGTTCTTTTTTTCTTTCTTCCTTTTTTTTTTTTATCAGCTTGTTCTTTATATGTGTGGTTTATATTCTGTTTTGTTTATTCTTTTTTTTTTAAATTCCACACATAATACAGTATTTATCTTTCTCTGACTCCTTTCACCTCTTGTATATGGTGTGAGAAAGTGGTTCAGTTTCTCCTGGCCAGGGTGGCCCATGCACTGAGAGGTCCCCGGGGGTCGATTCTTGGTCAGGGCACATGTCCGGGTTGCAGGCTTGATCCCCAGGAGGCGGTGTGCAGGAGGCAGCCAATGGATGGGTTTTTGTCTCTCATTGATGTTTCTATTTTCCCCTCTCCCTTCCTCTCTCTCTAAAATCAACAAAAACATATTTAAGAAAAGAAAGTGGTCCGGTTTCAATTTATTGCATTTATCTGTCCAGTTTTCCCAACACCAGTTATTGAAGGGATTTGTCTCAAGGTTGTTGATTTCCTCTTTGATCCATTCATTGTTTAGTGGCATGCTATTTAGTCTTTACATATTTATGTGCTTTCCAATGTTGTTCCTGTAGTTGATTTCTAGTTTCATGAAGTTGTAGTCTGAAAAGACACTTGATATGATTTCAGTCTTTTTTCAGTTATTGAGGCTTGTTTTGTCACCTAAGGTGTAATTTATTTCACTGTTTCTTCACTTTCTTCCTCAGTGTCTAGGGCTAAAAGCTTTGTGTCTGGTGCATATCTGTCTTCCGAGTAAAGGTCTAGCTTCCAAGTTCTGGGGCACAGCTGAACTAGACTGGCTGGTGGTTAGCCTGAAGAAGTGCCAAAGATCTGGTGTCTAGGAAAAGGCATGTTGTGAGGAGATGAAGCTTACTGTCCAGGGCAGAGGGCTGGTATCCGGGCCAGGGAGCGGGTAACTTGATTTGGAAGACGGAAAAAGGGAAATCTGGGTGACAGCCTATGTCTGGCCTGGAATCCTGTGACAGGACTCTGGGGGTCTGGGTTACGTTGTGGGCAGTGGGATCCCGAAGGCTAAGTCTGGACCAGAGTCCTCTTTGGGCATCTGGGGACCCGGCTCTGAGGGTGGGCCCCAAGATCTGGGTAAGGGTCTGCAGTTTGGAGTAGAGGGTGCTGAGGTTCTGAGGGCAGTTCTTCCTTCTCCCCATTGGCAGGATGAAGAAGACCTCCCCTATGAGGAGGAAATTATGCGGAACCAGTTTTCGGTCAAATGCTGGCTCCGCTACATTGAATTCAAGCAGGGGGCCCCGAAGCCCAGGCTCAATCAGTTGTACGAGCGAGCGCTGAAGCTGCTGCCCTGCAGGTGAGAACGGCTTCGGCTGCCCACCTCCCCGGCC
>NW_006299603.1:846895-847618 GCF_000327345.1 Myotis davidii | reverse complement strand
TTTTTTTCTTTCTTCCTTTTTTTTTTTTTATCAGCTTGTTCTTTATATGTGTGGTTTATATTCTGTTTTGTTTATTCTTTTTTTTTTAAATTCCACACATAATACAGTATTTATCTTTCTCTGACTCCTTTCACCTCTTGTATATGGTGTGAGAAAGTGGTTCAGTTTCTCCTGGCCAGGGTGGCCCATGCACTGAGAGGTCCCCGGGGGTCGATTCTTGGTCAGGGCACATGTCCGGGTTGCAGGCTTGATCCCCAGGAGGCGGTGTGCAGGAGGCAGCCAATGGATGGGTTTTTGTCTCTCATTGATGTTTCTATTTTCCCCTCTCCCTTCCTCTCTCTCTAAAATCAACAAAAACATATTTAAGAAAAGAAAGTGGTCCGGTTTCAATTTATTGCATTTATCTGTCCAGTTTTCCCAACACCAGTTATTGAAGGGATTTGTCTCAAGGTTGTTGATTTCCTCTTTGATCCATTCATTGTTTAGTGGCATGCTATTTAGTCTTTACATATTTATGTGCTTTCCAATGTTGTTCCTGTAGTTGATTTCTAGTTTCATGAAGTTGTAGTCTGAAAAGACACTTGATATGATTTCAGTCTTTTTTCAGTTATTGAGGCTTGTTCACCTAAGGTAGGTGTAATTTATTTCACTGTTTCTTCACTTTCTTCCTCAGTGTCTAGGGCTAAAAGCTTTGTGTCTGGGGCATCTCTGTTTTCTGAGGAA
>NW_006299603.1:842286-846547 GCF_000327345.1 Myotis davidii | reverse complement strand
CGGCCCCGGCCCCGCCCCAGCCCCAGCCCCGCCTGTCCAGTTATAGCAGCGCTGGCCAGTAGGTCCCTAGTGGTTGCTATGGTTCGTCACTGAGTATATGTCCTCTGATGGGTCAGCACACCCTCCCTTATATCCCAGCCCACCCCCCATTGCTGATACTTGTCACTCTCCCAGGTTCCTGCTCCCAGCAGTGGCCTTATGGGGTAGGGTGAAGGATTCTGGTGCTCCATGAAGCTGACCAACCAATGTCTGCCTCCTCCAGCTACAAACTCTGGTACCGCTACCTGAAGGCGCGCAGGGCCCAGGTGAAGCATCGCTGTGTGACTGATCCTGCCTATGAAGATGTCAACAACTGCCACGAGAGGGCCTTCGTTTTCATGCACAAGGTTGGAGGTGGGGGGACCGGGCCAGGGGATGAGTCGGGAGGTGGATGAAGCAGGAGGGCTGGAGTCCTGTTGCCTTGTGCACTTGAGGTTGAGCTAGACAGACTTAGTCCTGGAGGGATCGCCTTCTGGGTCCTGCTGCATTTTGGCCGTGGGACATCTGGTGTTTTTATAGCCATGCTATAGTGCCAGCAGCTCACACCCTGCCTCTCCTGATGCTTCTAGATGCCACGTCTATGGCTAGATTATTGTCAGTTCTTGGTGGACCAGGGCCGTATCACTCACACACGCCGCACTTTCGACCGTGCCCTCCGGGCGCTGCCTATCACACAGCACTCTCGTATTTGGCCTCTGTACTTGCGCTTCCTGCGCTCACACCCGCTACCTGAGACAGCCGTGCGGGGCTACCGGCGCTTCCTCAAGGTAAGCCCACGGAGGGTGAGCTGGGGTCGTCTCAGGCAGATGGGCCAGTTCCCCAGGTCAAAGTTTCCCACTGGCTCACTGGGACACTAGTTCCAGGCAGGATGTCACTTAACAGATGTAAATGAGAAAAAGGCTCTTCGAGACAGGCAGGTTTTTGTTTGTAGTTTGTTTATTCTTTAAATAGTTTAGTGTAGTGTGACTAAGACAGTCCCTGCCTGTCGGGAGCTGTTAGTCTCACTGGGTGGACAGATTCACATGAGTTGACCACATTGAAAACCAGAGTAAAACTGCAGCTGTGGGGGACACAGCTATGGAAATGTGTAACAGGCAGTGTGGAGGTCAAGGTGCAAACCGTGGGGCTGAGGCTAGACCACTAGAGCCTAGTGTGGACAGGTGTGGCCAGGACAGTGGTAGTAGGCTAACAGGTGGCTCAGAGCCATTGAGTGGGAAGGTAGGCACAGCAGTGTGGCTCTGTGGCCCCACTGACTGCCGACATGGTGTGTGGGTGCTCAGCTGAGCCCGGAGAGCGCAGAGGAATACATCGAGTACCTCAAGTCAAGTGACCGGCTGGACGAGGCTGCACAGCGCCTGGCCACTGTGGTGAATGATGAGCGCTTCGTCTCCAAGGCTGGCAAGTCCAACTACCAGGTGGGCCTATGGGGAGACGGGGGCCAGGTTGGAGGGATTACCCGCTCAGGGACTAAGGCTGAAATTCCTTCCTGGACCCTGCAGCTGTGGCACGAGCTCTGTGACCTCATCTCCCAGAACCCGGACAAGGTGCAGTCGCTCAACGTGGACGCCATCATCCGAGGGGGCCTCACCCGCTTCACAGACCAGCTGGGCAAGCTCTGGTGTTCACTGGCCGACTACTACATTCGCAGTGGCCATTTTGAGAAGGTGCGTGGGTACACTGGGTGCAGGGCCGAGTCTCCCACCAAGGCACAGTACTTGGGCCACATGTGGACACGTGCTTGAGCAAGAAACACCTGCAGGTGTGGGTGTGCCAGTGTGTACACATGTGCACCTCATGCATCTATTTATCTTGCTGAAGGCCTGCTGGCAAGTGCATCGCTTTTGAGTCAGCTGTGTGACCCTGGATCCCCTCAGCCTCAGTTTGAAAAATTGAATTGAGTAGCAGTCATATCCTCACCTGTGGGGAATCAGGTGCCAAGCAGGTGCCTGACTTGCTGACCACCCCCCACTCCCGAGATGTTGGTGTTGTTAACCTCAAGGTAAAAGGCAGAAGTGAGAGGCAGCAAGCATTTGTTTGAGATCCAAAACAATAGCTATTCGGGAAGCACTGATTGAGGCAAAAATCCAAACAGTATTTTTACTAGGAGTGAAGGCAAGGGGTATTTTTGAGAAAAGCAAGCGGAACAACTATTTCAGCAGATGAGAGGAATATCTATAGGGGCAAATAAGCTAACAGTAGTGCTAATTCTAAAGAATGTTTTTAATTTTCAGTCTGGTAGTCATCATATCTTCTCTCTTATCTTTGCAAACAGTTGTTTGTTTAGAAAATAAGTTGCTTTAGGCCCAGTCCATAGGCTATTTTGCCCTGTTTTGACTTTCCAAAGGTTTGAGGAGTAAGACATGCATGGCAGTTCCAACTCCATTTTAAATGGGCTCAGTTTATATTTTTGACATTTTCTTCCTTTAGATTGAGATCTTTCCTTGAAAGCATCACCGATCAATTGCTGGAAAACAGTACTGATCACTTATTAAAAGCACCGTTGGTCCCTCCTTGCTGAGAAGGCTAGTTCTTAGTATGTCATGCCATTGTCAGTCCCTCAGCACTAGGAAGGCTCTTGTTGGTATGTTGGTATGCCATGTGCCACATAGGTGGGAAGTTGTTTTTTGGTTTTTTTAGGAGCCTTAGGGCACATTTGAGGAACAGAGGAAAGCTTTATCGTCATATTCCTCCACAGGCAAACTCTTTTGTAGTTTCTTGAGACTTCTCATATGAAGTCTCACAAACCTTAGTGCTCATTTCAAAATGTTGAGCAGCTAGTATCTGAGTGGTCTTTTTAAAACATTGAGCTATGCAAAACAAAAGTTTATAACAGCAAAAATTTCTATAATAAATAAAAGGCTAAGTTCAAATTGAAGAATAGATCTGAACCAGGAGGAACGCTTGAGGGAAGTTAGCCAAGGTAGTAGAGACCCAGGAGGTGTCAGTGGTTAATCATTTGACTTGTGCCCAGATTTTATCTAGTTCCATCTGTTTTACCGAAGGTGTTTTATCCAAGTGTAACAAGTATTAACACAGCAAACCTCACCTTGCTCAGCTAGAATAGTACAGTCAAGCACAATTTTATCATCTAGTATAATTTGTGCAAAGGAACTTAAAAGTTTTCCTGGTTGGCTGTTGCTTTGGCGCTAGCTCCAGCAAGTTTCTCTAAGGCTTGTGATAAGTTTCTAATCATGTACTTGTTAATTGCAGTACCTGCCTGAGGAAAAAGTATTCTTCCAAATTGGGTACCTTCATTGGAATTGACATTCCCAGGCATTGAAATCCTTTACTATGTGTGCTACCAGATGCACATTTTGGCCTGTGAAGTAGGTTGAGATATCTTCCCAGGTAGAAATTAAGGGGAACAATAGCTATTTATACTCAGTGGTTGGCCTTGCATATTATTTATGACATGTTAAGGGAACTAGAAAGGAACTAAAGGGAAAAAGAAAAAATGAAGGTGTGGTTTATACTCAGTTCTGCTTACCAAAGGTATAATTTACTAAATTGTTGTAGGTCACAGGTAGCTTCGGAGAAAAGAAATTTTATATCTGGAAAACAAAGATTTAAAACGCCCAGTAATATTTCATATAAAAAACATAAAATGTTCATCCTTACTAGTTCATTCAGCCTCATGCTATTAATTCCTATTGATCTTTTTTTAAAAATATATTTTTAAATTAATTTCAGAGAGAAAGGGAGAGGGAGAGAGAGAGAGAGAAACATCAGTGATGGGAGAGAATCATCAATTGGCTGCCTTGTGCACACTCCCTACTGGAGTGTGGCACAATCCAGGCACATGCCCTTGACCAGAATCTAACCTGGGACCCTTCAGTCCACAGGCTGACACTCTGTCCATCGAACCAAACCAAACCGGCTAGGGCAATTCGTATTGATCTTTTTGTCAGCAGTTTTATGAATTCAGTTTTTCTTAGTGTTCTGCAAATTCTCAACCAGTTTAATGGTGTGATCTGGAAGTTTATCCGAAACCTGTATTTTATTTTATTTATATGTTTTTTTGTTTAAAATGTTACATAT
Organism: Myotis davidii; assembly: GCF_000327345.1. Lineage (NCBI taxonomy): Eukaryota > Metazoa > Chordata > Mammalia > Chiroptera > Vespertilionidae > Myotis > Myotis davidii. Next base: position 842,470 of record NW_006299603.1, on the reverse strand, counting down.
GTCTCCTTTTTCTCCATTGACACTCTGCCCCACTCCCCCGCCTGCCACTCTCACCCCTGAGGGCAAACCCCCACCACCCCAGTATCCGTGTCCATTGGTTATGCTAATATGCATGCATACAAGTCCTTTGGTTGATTTCTAGGCCCTCTCCCCCCACCCCCCGTTTTCTCTCTGAGGTTGGACA
>NW_006299603.1:825395-841751 GCF_000327345.1 Myotis davidii | reverse complement strand
TCACAGAGAGGAAGGGAGAGAGATAGAGAGTTAGAAACATCGATGAGCGAGAAACATCGACCAGCTGCCTCCTGCACATCTCCCACTGGGGACGTGCCCGCAACCCAGGCACATGCCCCCGACCGGAATCGAACCCGAGACCTTTCAGTCTGCAGGCCGACGCTCTATCCGCTGAGCCAAACCGGTCTCGGCAAAAGTTCCTTCTTTTTTATGGCACTCTATTCATTAGCCAAACCAGCTAGGGCCCAAGTTGTTTTTACTAATAAATTTGTAATAAGCCTAGAAAGAATAAAAGTATTATATTTAATGTTGATAACTCTAAAAACATGTCTGTTTCAACAAACCACACTCAAATCAGCTTTAATAATTAAATTCTTGCCGAAACCGGTTTGGCGTCGGCCTGCGGACTGTAGGGTCCGGGTTTGATTCCGGTCAAGGGCACATGCTGGGGTTGCGGGCTTAATCCCCAGGAGGGGGCATGCAGGCGGCAGCCCATCAGTGATTCTCTCTCATCTATCTTTCTATCTCTCTTCCCCTCTCCCTTTCTCTCCGAAATCAATGAAAATATATATGTTTTTTTAAATAATTTAAAAAAAAAAGACTGAAAAAGAGTTTTTTGCCTATGTTTTCTTCTAGGAGTTTTATAGTTTCATATCTTACATTTAAGGGTGTAATCTGTGTTGCGTTTATTTTTGTATATGGTGTGAGAAAGTGGTCCAGTTTTACCGTTTTGCATGTATCTGTCCAGTTTTCCCAGCACCAATTGTTGAAGGGCTTTGTCTCAAGGTTGTTGATTTCCTCTTTTTAAAAAAATGTTTTTACTGAGTTTTAGAGAGAAAAAAAGGGAGAGAGAGAGAGAAACATCAATGTGAGAGAGAAACATTGAGCTGTTGCCTCCCACATGCACCCCTACCCAGGATTCTACAATATGAGCATGTGCCCTGACTGGAATAAACCCATGACCTTTCGATGCACAGAATGAGGCTCAGAGAGCTGAGTCATACCAGCCAGGGCTTGATTTCCTCTTGGATCCATTTGTTGTTTAGTAGCATGTTGTTTTTTCTCCATATATCAGTGCTTTCCAATGTTCTTCCTGTAGTTGATTTCTAGTGCCTTGAAATTATGGTCTGAAAAGACACTTGGAGTGATCACAATGTTTTTTTAAGGTATTGAGACTGGTTTTGTGGTTAATGTGTGATCTATTTCACTTTACCCATTATATACCCTTGCCTCTTTTCCCATAAATTAATGATCATATAAGTGATGATTTACTTCTGGGCTCTCTATTTTATTCCATTGATCTAGTATATATCTGCTTTTATACCAGTACCATACTGTTTTGATTATTGTAGCTTTGTTTCAAATCAGGGAGTATATACCTCCCACTTTGATCTTTCTCAAGGTTTCTTTGGCTATTTAGTGTCTTTTGTAGTTCCATATAAATTTTAGGATTAGTTCTAGTTTTTAGAAGAATACCATTGATATTTTAACAGCTATTGCTTTTGAATCTGTATATTGCTTTAGGTAGTAAGGACATTTTAACAATATTAATCCTTCCAGTCTATCCTTCTATTTATTTGTGTCTTCTTCAGTTTCTTTCTTCAGTGTCCTATAGTTTTCAGAGTACACCTCTTTGTTAAATTTATTCCTAAGTGTTTTATTATTTTTGATGCAACTGTTACTGGGATTGTTTTCTTAATTCTTTTTGGTGGAGTCTTTTTTATGTATAGTTTCATCAGTGGCAAGTAGTGAGAGCTTTACTTTTTTCCTATCTGATGCCTTTTCTTTCCTTTTTTTTTTGGTCTGATTGCTGTGTCTAGGACTTTCAATATCATGTTTAATAGACGGGTGATAGTGGGCATCTTTGTCTTATTCCTGACCTTAGAGGAAAAGTTTCCAGCTTTTCACCATTGAATATGATATTAGCTGTGGGTTTGTCATGTATGCCCTTTGTTATGTTGAGGTATGTTCCTTTTATACCCACTTATAGAGAGTTTTTATCATAAAACAATGTTGAATTTTATCAAATGCTTTTTCTGTGCCTATTGAGATGATTATGTGATATTTATCCTTTATTTTGTTAATATGATGTATCACATTGATTGATTTACAGATTTTAAACCATCTTTCCATCCCTGGGATAAATCCTACTTGGTCATGGTGTATAATGCTTTTAATGTATTTTTCTATCTGGTTTGCTAATACTTTGTTGAGAATTTTTGCATTTGTGTTCATCAAGGTTATTTGCCTATAACTTTCTTTTGTTGTAATATTTCTATTGGTTTAGGTATCAGAGCAATGCTGGCTTTGTAGAATGAGTTTGCAAGTGTTCCTCCCTCTTTAATTTTTTGAAATAGTTTAAAAAGGATAGGTATTAATTCTTGTTTAATGTTTGATAGAATTCACCTGTAAAGCCATCTGATTCTGCACTTCATTTGTTGGGAGTTTTTTATTATTGCTTCAATTTCATTGCTAGTAATCGGTCTGTTTAGATTTTCTATCTCTTCCTGAACCAGTCTTGGAAGAGTATATGCTTCTAAAGTTTATCCATTTCTTCTAGATTGTTGAATTTGTTTACATTATAATACTCTGTAACGATTCTTTGTATTTATGTTGTAACTTCTCTTTCATTTATGATTTTATTTGGGCTCTGTTTTTTTGAAGAGTTTAGCTAAGGGATTTTCAATTTTGTTTATCTTTTTAAAGAATCAGCTCTTAGTTTAATTTATCTTTCCTATTGTTTTTTTTTAAATCTCTATTTTGTTTATTTCTGCTCTGATCTTAATTATTTCTTTACTCCTGCTTACTTTGAGTATGTATGTGTGTGTGTGTGTGTTTTACACATATGTATGTATATATATTTTATTGATTTCAGAGAGGAAGGGAGAGGGGGAGAGATAGAAATATCAATGATGAGAGAGAATCATTGATCGGCTGCCTCCTGCATGCCCCCCACTGGGGATCTAACCCAAAACCCGGGCATGTGACCTTCAGTCCACAGGCCGACACTCCATCCACTGAGCCAAATAGGGCAAGTTTTGTTCTTCTTTTTCTAGTCATTTTAGGTGTAAAGTTAGAGATTGTTTATTTGGGATTTTTCTTGTTTCTTGATGTAGGCTTGTACAGCTATGAACTTCCCTATTATGACTGCTTTTGCCTCATCCCATAAACTTGGAAAAGTTATGTTTTTATTTTGATTTATCTCAAGGTTATTGATTTCCTCTTTGATCCATTTGTTGTTTAGTAGCATGCTGTTTTTTTCCACACATTTGTGTGCTTGGTAGTTGATTCCTAGTTTCACAAAATTGTGATTGAAACAGAGGCTTGATGTGATTTCAGACACATCATAATTAAAATGCCAAATATTAAAGACAAAGAGAGAATCTTAAAGGCAGCAGGAAAAAAGAAAACTGTTACCTACAAAGGAGTTCTCATAAGGCTGACACCTGATTTTTCATCAGAAACTCTACAGGACAGAAGGGAATGGCATGAAGTACTCAAGGTAATGGAAAGCAAAGATCTGAGACCAAGATTACTATACCCAGCAAGGCTATCATTCAAAATATAAAAAAATATATAGAGAGAAACATAGACATACAGAATTAAAATGGCTATAAGTAAGTACCTCTCAATTATAACCCTCAATGTAAATGAATTAAATGCTCCAAAAAAGTTTCCCAGACAGACATCCTGGTCAGCCGAGCAGCGCTCCCACTGTGGTAGTGCACTGACCACCAGGGGGCAGCTTCTGCATTGAGCATCTGCCCCCCTGGTGGTCAGTGCGCGTGATAGCGCCTGGTCGACCGGTCATTCTGCCGTTCGGTTGCTGGGCTTTTATTATATAGGATGATTAAAAAGAAATGAGAAACGATCATTTGCATTTAAACAATAATAGCCTTCACTACTTACATGTGCTCATTGTATAATACATACACAATGAACATAATTACATTTGTGCACAAACTAGTAATGGATTTGAAAACCTGCTTATTGCTGTACACATCTATTCCAATGAAGTATAAGCCTAGTACTTCAAAATATCTATGTTTTAAATTGCTTTTCAAGAAAACATAATGACATTTGTGTTTAAGCTGACAAGAATGAGGCAGCAACTGCTGACATTGCAATCTGACTGAGAAATAATTATAGCAGGAAATGGAACATACTTCACTTTGAGAAACTCTTTAACCTTCAATTCTGAATGATAACTTTGCCAGGTAAATTATTCTAGGTTGTAGGTTTATTTCAGCCTGTGAAGCTGGCCTGTTACTCCTTTCTGACTTGTAAAGTTGCTCCTGAAAAATCAGCCAAAAGCCTTTTGGCATTTCCTTTTTACATAATTTATTGTTTCCTTCTTGCTTTCTTCAAGATTCTCTATCTTTAACTTCCCATTTTAATAACAGTATGTCTTGGTGTTGGTCTCTTTGGATTCATCTTGTTTGGATCTCTTTCTCTGCTTCCTGGACTTGGATGTCTATTTCCTTCCCAGGTTAGGAAAGTTTTCAGCCATTATTCAAATAAAGGTTCTGTTCCTTTCTCTCTTTCTTCTGGAAACCTTCTAATGCGAATGTTTGGGTGCTTGATGTTGTTCCAAAGGGTCCTTAAACTATCCTCATTTTTAAAAATTCTTTTTGCTCTTCTGATAGGTTTATTTCCACTTGCCTGTCTTCCAGGTCACTGATCTATTCTATATTGGCTAATCTGCTTTTGATTTCTTCTAGTGTATTTTTCGTTTAAGTTATAGTATTCTTCAGCTCTACCTGGTTCTTTCTTTTTGTTAAATTTTTCCCTTTGTTGATTAAGATATTACAAATGTGTCCTTATCCCCCCAATACCTGGCTCTTTATTATACTTTCTAACTCTTTGTTGAATTTCTCTCTAAGTTCCTTTATTTCACTCTCAAGTTTGGTGAGCATCCTCATAACTGTTTCTTTGAGTTCTTTTTTTTTAAGTTTTTATTTTGTGTGTGTTTTTTAATACAGATTTCAGAGAGGAAAGGAGAGGGAGAGAGAAATGGAGACATCAATGATGAGAATCATTGACTGGCTGCCTCCTGCACGCCCCCTACTGGGGATCGAGACCGCAACCCAGGCATGTGCCCCTGACTGGGATCGAACCCGGGTCACTTCGTTCTGCAGGCCAACGCACCAGACTGGCTAGGGCTCTTTGAATTGTTTATTAGGCAAATTACTTATCTCCATTTCATTCGGATTTTTTTTTCTCTTATTTGAAAGATATTCTGGCATCTTCTCATTGCTTGATTTTCTGTGTTCATTTATATTAATTAGACATAATAGGTACCTCTCCCGTCTTGAGAATATGCCTGTGTAGAAGCAGCCTCTGTGGCAGGCTGTCTGTGCCGGGTGCTTTCTGCAAGCTGGTTGAGGTGAGCAGGTGCCTGAGCGTCCAGAGCGCTGGCGCAGCTTCACGCAGGGAGGCTGGGTGTGGTGATGTCCTGTCAATTCTGCTTACTCCTTTGTTCAGAGCCATAATGGGCTCTGGGTGGTGTGGCAGGGAAGGTGCTGCAGCCATCTTGGAAGTGGGCCAGAGCGCCTGACTGGAGCTCCTGCCCTCCCTGCCCTCCCTGGTGGAGTATAACGGGTACTCGCCAGCACCTCTGAGTCTGGAGTTCCTGCGGAGCCCAAAGAACTGGTTTCCAGCCTCCTCTATTTGGTCTCTTTCATTTGTTGTGGAGAAGCTGTTTAATCAGCCCTCAGTTGTCTCTCGGGAGTAATTGCTCTGTATGTAGGTGTGTATTGCAGTGTGCTGGTGGAAGAACGTGAATTGCCTGTCTTCCTACACAATGCCGTTTTGGACCCTGTTTTGTCCTTTAGAAGCTTCTGTATATCAACTAGAGAGTGTATTCTCTTGTTCCCAAGAGGTTTGGAATCTTTTATTTTAAGAGGAGAGAAGGTTGAGATAGAGTTAAAAAACAAGGTTTTCCTGAATGGCTGTTAGAATTTCAAATTATTTTGGCTAATTTGGCCTATTTTATTCAAAAGGCACAAGACGAAGGACCAAAATGTTTCTCTGTATATTTAGCTAGAACTTCAAGGAAGGTACTTTTTGAGGACTTGGGAAGGTGGAGATCCAATGGTAGAGGCAAAGTCTCCTGAAAGTCGCCGTGGCGGAACGGAAAGACAAGTGATGTTAACTGAAAGCCCAGGAGGAGCTGGCATGGGGTTTGGGAGCTTGGGGGAAGGGAGTAGACGGGAGCTGGGCTGAGTGGAGAAAGTGGGCGGTGAAGTGCCAGGGAGTGGTGAGAAGGGCTTTGCAGGCAGAGGAGAGACTGGCTGTGTCCCACTCGGAGCCCCCAGCCAGTCTTGAGGCCTGACCAGGTATCCACTGTACAACAACCATTCAGGCTGCCACTTACAGTAGAGTGCCCTGGCCAGGGCTAGCCGCAAGCCAGCAGTCAGGTGGAGGCAGAGGAGCAGGACCGTCAGGAGCAGGGGTGGAGAGATGGGGCCTGAGCTTGGGGCTGCCAGGGTTTCTGGGAGAATTTGAGCTGGAGAAGGGGGATCAGGTGGGCATAACGCAGTGATGGCGAACCTTTTGAGCTCGGCGTGTCAGCATTTTGAAAAGCCCTCACTTAACTCTGGTGCCGTGTCACATATAGGAAATTTTTTGATATTTGCAACCATAGTAAAACAAAGACTTCTATTTTTGATATTTATTTTATAAATTTAAATGCCATTTAACAAAGAAAAATCAACCAAAAAAATGAGTTCGCGTGTCACCTCAGACACGCGTGTCATAGGTTCGCCATCACTGGCATAACGGGTGCTAGTAGCAACCATTGAGCCTTCTGTGGCTGAGCTGAGTTTAGAGTCCCTGCAATGTGGACCCGGGTGCCAGGTTGTTGACACATGTCTTCTTGTACCTCACAGTGACTGTGCATGAGGGGCTGTCACTCTCAGTTTCTGAGGAGGAGCCAAGGTCCCCAGGCCACTCTGTCAGGGAAGGGGACCGCTCCAAGCTGGCTCGGCTGAGCGTCACTGCTCAGAGCCTGATGGAGCTGAGCAGGCCCAAGGGAAGGCCCTCCAGGGTCCCAGCTTGGGACTGGTGCCAAGGGCAGCGCTGTTTGATTCCCTGTGTCTATTTGGGGGCGGGGGAGGGGCATGTGTCTATTGGGCGGGGGAGCCACCCATGCCTCTTCCATGTCAGCGCTTCACCCCTCCTGATACCCACCCACAGGCTCGGGACGTGTACGAGGAGGCCATCCGGACCGTGATGACCGTGCGGGACTTCACCCAGGTGTTTGACAGCTATGCCCAGTTCGAGGAGAGCATGATTGCAGCGAAGATGGAGACCACCTCGGAGCTGGGGCGCGAAGAAGAGGGTGAGCTGCTGGGACAGTCCTGGGCCGGTAGGGAGAGTGGACTGGGATAGCCTGCAGGTACTGGGGGAGATCCAAGGGGCTGGGCAGGGGAGAGGTGTGTCTTGGGATCAGTCGGGCCAGCAAGGAGGGAGGAAGGGTGGGCAGTGCAGAGGGGTTTGGGGGAGTAACCCCAACTGAGGCTACATCTCAAGCTTGGGCTGGACATAGGCTGGGTGGAGAAGGAGGGCTGGAGGGTGGCAGAGGGCAGCAGGGCAGGAGGGCTAGGGGGAATGACAAGGGCTAGGAGTGAGTCTGGGGTCGGGATGGCCTTGCGGCAGCTCAGGGAAGGAGTGCAGAGTGGACAGTGGGACGACTGGAAGGGCAGAACACTGGGCCACGGGCTTGAGGGAGAGAGGGCTGGGAGATGGAAGTATGTGCCGAGGCCCTCAACCCCACTCCCCTGGCCCTCCCCATGGGTCCCAGATGACGTGGACTTGGAACTGCGCCTGGCCCGCTTTGAGCAGCTGATCAGTCGGCGGCCCCTGCTCCTCAACAGCGTCTTGCTGCGCCAGAACCCGCACCATGTCCATGAGTGGCACAAGCGTGTGGCCCTGCACCAGGGCCGCCCCCGGGAGGTGCGTGATGGCCCTGCCCCTCAAAGCCCCACCCCATCCTCGCCTGCCACGGCCCCAGTTGTCCAGCCTGACCCCTGCCCCTCCTCCACAGATCATCAACACGTACACGGAGGCTGTGCAGACAGTGGACCCCTTCAAGGCCACGGGCAAACCCCATACGCTGTGGGTTGCATTTGCCAAGTTTTATGAGGACAACGGGCAGCTGGATGATGTGAGTCCATTTGCATTGTGTGTGTGTGTAGATGCCTCCTTGTTCAGGGGCCTCGGGCAGGCGGGTGGGCAGGTGGGTCTCAGCCGGACCTCTGCCTGCCCCAGGCCCGCGTCATCCTGGAGAAGGCCACCAAGGTGAGCTTCAAGCAGGTGGACGACCTGGCCAGCGTGTGGTGCGAGTGCGGGGAGCTGGAGCTCCGGCATGAGAACTACGACCAGGCCTTGCGGCTGCTGCGGGTAAGTGTCCCCGGGGTTCGGAGAGGGGCGTGTGCAGGCGTGTGACCCAGCCTGGACCCACCTCCCAGCACCCCCCTCCGGTGTGTTTCTAGAAGGCAACAGCACTGCCCGCCCGCCGGGCTGAGTATTTTGATGGCTCGGAGCCTGTGCAGAACCGTGTGTACAAATCGTTAAAGGTGTGGTCCATGCTTGCCGACTTGGAGGAAAGCCTCGGCACCTTTCAGGTGAGCTGCCAGGGCCCAGTGCATCATGGGAGAGTGGTGGGGTTGCCAACTCAGCCCCAGGATGTGCTCTGACCTGCCCCTGCCCCTGCAGTCTACCAAGGCTGTGTATGACCGTATTCTGGACCTGCGCATCGCTACCCCCCAGATCGTCATCAACTACGCCATGTTCCTGGAGGAGCACAAGTACTTCGAGGAGAGCTTCAAGGTGAGGAGAGCCCATCAGGAGATCCCACCCTCATACAGTGTTGGCCCCTGTCTTCGTTTGCTCAGGCCACTGTAACGAGGTGCCATGGGCTTACGCACAGCAATTTATTATCGCGCTGTTCTGGAGGCTGCACGTCTGAGGTCAAGGGTTCATTCCTTCTGAGGCCTCTCTTTGGCCTGTAGATGACCATCTTTGTTCTTGTGCTCACCTGTTCATCGTGTCTGTGCATGTTTCTGGTGTCTTTCCATGTGTCCAGGTTTCCTCTTATAAGGACACCCATCATATTAAAAAAGGGGCACCCTAATGACCTCATTTTAACTTACTTTTTTAAATACCATATCCAAATACAGTCACATTCTAAGATACTGGAGTTAGGCTTCCACATGAATGTCAGGGGCCATAGCCCACCTCTGTGAGGGGAGGGAGGGTGCTGGTGTGGGTATGTGGGCTGTCCTTGCCCTGAGGACTCACACATGACTCCTCCTCTCTGGGCAGGCGTACGAGCGTGGCATCTCGCTGTTCAAGTGGCCCAATGTGTCTGACATCTGGAGCACCTATCTGACCAAATTCATCGCCCGCTATGGGGGCCGCAAGCTGGAGCGGGCTCGGGACCTCTTCGAGCAGGCACTGGATGGTTGCCCCCCCAAATATGCAAAGAGTGAGGAGCGCCAGTTGGCTCAGTGGAGGGTGGTAGGGTGGGGGGCCAGGCCACAGACTTCTGACCTGCCCTTGTCCTGCCACAGCCCTGTACCTGCTGTATGCACAGCTGGAGGAGGAGTGGGGCCTGGCCCGGCACGCAATGGCCGTGTACGAGCGCGCCACCCAGGCCGTGGAGCCCGCCCAGCAGTACGAGATGTTCAACATCTACATCAAGCGGGCAGCGGAGATCTATGGAGTCACCCACACCCGTGGCATCTACCAGAAGGCCATTGAGGTGCTCACTGCAGGGGCATGGGGCAGGGGGCTGCAGGTCCCTTAGAACAGCAGTCGCCAACCGGTGAGGTCCGAAAGGTTGGCGGCCGCTGCCTTAGAAGATGGGAGGGGTCCTGCAGGCTGTACCTCTGAGCATGCCTGGACCTGGGGGCTGGCAGAGAGCATTCTGGAAGCTCAGGGACCAGCCTGCTGTTTTGGGATCTCCTGTGGCAGCTCTCCTCCCACCTCATGCTGTTCTTGGTGATTGGCATTACCAGGTGCTGTCGGACGAGCACGCCCGGGAGATGTGCCTGCGGTTTGCGGACATGGAGTGCAAGCTTGGAGAGATTGACCGCGCCCGGGCCATCTACAGCTTCTGCTCCCAGATCTGTGACCCTCGGGTAGGCATGAGCCCAGGGCAGGTGGGTGAGCAGGGGGAGGCGGCAGCTGAGCTAGCCAGCTCCTACACAGGCACCCCCACCCTCCACAGACAACTGGGGCCTTCTGGCAAACATGGAAGGACTTCGAGGTACGGCATGGCAACGAGGACACCATCCGGGAGATGCTGCGTATCCGCCGAAGTGTGCAGGCCACTTACAACACACAGGTCAACTTCATGGCCTCGCAGATGCTCAAGGTGTCGGGCAGTGCTACAGGCACTGGTGAGCAGCTGCAGCACCCTTCACCCTGGTTGGGTCCACCGTGGGGCAACACACTCGCCTGTCTCAGGGCCTGTGGGTCCTGCCTCTGCCCTCTACCCAGCCTTGACCTCCTGGAACTGGGAGCAGCAGGTTCAACTCTGTACCTCCCTGCTTGAAACTGGGAACTCCTTGAGGGCTGGAGCCTCGGGGACAGGTGGGGGTTCTTCAGCACATGGTGTGGCTGTGGAGAGAGCCCTCCACCGTGTCTGATGCCCCTTCCCACTTTCCCAGTGTCCGACCTTGCCCCCGGGCAGAGTGGCATGGATGACATGAAGCTACTAGAGCAGCGGGCAGAGCAGCTGGCAGCCGAGGCCGAGCACGACCAGCCCCCACGGGCCCAGAGCAAGATCCTGTTCGTGAGGTGAGGATGGGGGGCCGGGGGTGGGCAGTGGGAGCAAGCCAGTTCTTCCTCAGGAGGGAGGTTCCCGGGGATGCCAGAGAAGTGGCCAGACCCACTGAACAGTGTGACTCCCACCCACCCCAGGAGCGATGCGTCCCGGGAGGAACTGGCTGAGCTAGCGCAACAGGCCAACCCAGAGGAGATCGAGCTGGGCGAGGACGAGGACGAGGATGAGATGGACCTGGAGCCCAATGGTGAGGGGCCAGCCAGCCCAGCAGGGTGGTGAGGGAGGCAGGAGCTGGACCCCCTTTTGGAGGGTTGCCAAGTGACCATGTCCCCTCCACCTTCCAGAGGTGCGGCTGGAGCAGCAGAGTGTGCCGGCTGCTGTGTTTGGGAGCCTGAAGGAGGACTGATGGCGCACTGCCCCCCCACACCCCGCCTCCCTCCTCCTCACAATGAAGCCTGTTTGTATGACTTGGTCTGAGCCTCCTTCCTGCCTGCCCCTCCTGCCACCCAGGTGCCTGCAGGGACTGCCAGCTCATTCTCACTCTGGCCCTGGGCCCAGCCCCCTCCACCCCGAGATTGGCTGGTGTAGGAGGTGGTGCAACTGGGCTTTGGGCCAGGGCACATGCCCATCCTCACCCTGCAGAGCCAGTTCTGGACTTGGGCTGCCTGAGGCCTCTTTGATCCCTGAGCCTTGGGAGAGGCGGGGCCTTGCCCCCATCTGCCCAGGTTTCACCAGCCCCTACCCCTGAGGTCTGCCTTGCCACCCCACTCAGCAGGTGGAGATCCCCAGCTTCTCCCTGGGAGGACTGGTCAGCCCGCTTGAGAGGTAGACAGTCCCTGGGACTTAGCAAGGCATCTCTATCCTGGACAGAGGCCAGGAGCCGGAACTCCGCCATGGGCCACGCCATGGTGTGCCCTTAAGTTAAGCTCTGGGAAACCATTAGCAGGCTCTAAGCTCTTAAGGGATTTTAAGCATTTAGGGATGTAATCAGATTTGTGTCCTGAATAGGCCATGAAGGCTGCTGTGGGGGGTTGGCTTGTGATAGGAGGTGGCTGGGAGTATGGGGAGGCCCAGGCTGTTGACTTGGACTAGGGGTGGTCACGGGGACAGAGAGGCGATAAAGCACAGAAGAGGCTTTAGGGGGTGAAGTGTGCGGTATTGGATGGCACTGGGAAGCTGGTCCCTCCCTGGCATGTCAGAGCTACAGGGAGACAGAGCCCAGCCTGGCTCAAGCTTACGGTGTAGGGCCCGTCAGGCGTCTGGCCATGCCAGGAGCTCTGAGACAACACGGGAATCCCTGGTTCAGGGGCGGTAACCAGCCTAGAAATGTAGGCAGGCGGCTGGAAGAGACGATCAAGTTTAGCAGTTGGCCACAGACCAAGTGCCAGGCGAGGCAAATAAGAACAGGCCCGCTGGGGAGGAAACAGTGAGCAGGGATGGGGAAGGCCGTGGGGAGAGGAGGGCTGGTCAGAAGCCGCCTGTGTCCAAGAGGTCGGTAGAGGAGCTGAAAAATGGCGATGGCGATGGGGTGGGGGTGCTGGCAGGGGAGACTTGGCCTTGGCCAGAGCTGTGCCAGGGAACTGAGGAGACGGCAGGTTCAAGAGTGAATAGGAGACAGGAAACGGTGTGGAAAACCCTCCTGGGCAGAGGTCACCAGGTGCCCCAGCCAGCCTCCGAGATGCCAGCACTCAAGGTCACTTTAAATTATTTTATTCAAGAAGGTAGGGAGGACAGACAGGGGGCTAAGCTGAGCCCTGAGTCCCTGAACCTCCCAGCTCAGCCCCCACAGCAGGATGAGACGAAAATTAGAGGGTGGGGACTCCAGCCCCACCCAGACAAGGTTAGGGACAGACAGGACCCAGGAGTCCCCACTGAATGTCCTCCGAGAGGGTGGTGGCCAAGCACCACCCGGGCAGGGCTATTTGGGGGTACTGCTACCCTTCTTGGGGGTGGTGGGCTTCTTGCTCTGCCAGAGGTGCCCCTGGATGGTGAAGGCGTCTACGCTCATGGACATGGTCTTGGCGGGGATCTGGGTGAAGCGCTTGCGGTCTGAGTTGTACTTGTAGATGCCTTCGACCATGGCGGGCGTGATGGTGCGGGGGCCGTAGCCTGCCAGCCGGGACAGTTCCTCTGTCTCCCCTGACAGAGTGTACAGGGCCCGGAACTGGCAGCTTGAGTCCCGGAAGAGGATCAGGAAGTGGTTGGCCTTGCTCTTCTCAATTTCCTGGTGGGCAGGGGAGGCCGTCAGCCAGCACAGCCAGGCCCCCGCCCCTCCCGCTGGACCCCACCCCTGGGCACAGACCTCAAGAATGCGGTTCTTCTGCGGCTCGTTCACCTTGCCTGCCAGGCAGCAGTGCGACAGGGCGTTGTGGATGATGAACTTGTTGGACTTGGCGCTGGGCTCCTTGTACAGCCGGGGACCTAGGGGCAGGGTAGTCAGCAGGGATGACCAGGGAAAGGGAGGGCCCAGCACCGGCCACCTGGAGTCCCACTCACCCGTGTACTCAGGCACTGATGCCGGCGAAGAGGCATTGCTGCCGTTCTCCCAGTCACGGCCACCAGGAAGGCGGCTCGGCGACATGAGGCCTGAGGGGGACGGAGCCCTACACGGAGAGGGATGGGATGGAGGTGCAGTCAGCGGGGGAGGGGAAGTGAAGCTGCCAGCCTGCAGTGGGACTAGGGATGGAACAGCCTACAACCTCTGCAGAGGGGAGACGTGCGTGTACGCTGTACACTCCCAAGTCCATGCAGTGCCCTCGCTCTCCTGCCTCAGGCACATCCGTAGGTCCTGTCCCTCAATACAGACACTCGCCCTTGGCCTTGTAGGTGCCCTTGCAGCCTTTAGTGGCAGATACGCACACCCATGCCCTGTCACGCTCAGAAGCTCACACGTGCACATACAGACTTGGAGAGGACACCTGCCCCGGCCACGCTCACCGAGACGTGGACCTCTTCACGCCAAGGTTGTTGGGGGCCTCGTTGGCCACTGTGGACAGGGACAGGGTAGACTGGGAGTAGACCTTGCTGAGCCGGGAACCTAGGGAGAGAGTGCATTGGATCAGACCCCACTCAAAGCCCCCTTACCTCCCGAAGTGCCCAGTAGGGCCTTGCCTGGCAGACTGGGGAAGGAATGCGAGGTCATCCCTGTCCCCAAACCCTCACCCTATGTAGCCCCGAGCAGAAATCTCGCACCCCCAAACGTACCCAAGGGGCTTCAACTATTAAGCCAGCTCTGCCCAACTGCCCTTACCCTACTGCAACCCCCACATCCCTGGGAAGTCTTCACCTAGCAGGCAAGACAGTCCTACCGAGACCTTCATCGCCCACATATGGCCCCCTGCAGCATATCCACCCCCTCCCCACGGGTCCTCACCCAGCAAGCCACGGGCTGGGCTTCGAGCCAGGGCAGAATCATCACAGCAACCAGAGCGTGGCCGCGGGGCCCTCCGTCCACCCCGGCCTGGCCCGCCTGAGGCCCGCGGCCGCAGCACCTTGTCCAGGTCATCCATTAGCTTCAGCTGGGCCCGGCGTTCGTACTCCAGCCGTGTGAACTCCCCACGCCGGGGGCCCGCCTCTTCTTCAGCTGGGGCCCTGGCAGTGGGGGCTGGGGGGCCAGGGGCCACCTCCTCTTGGGCCAGCCTACAGGTGGAGGGAGGAAGCAGTCAGATAGGTGACGGGGTCTCTGGTGGCAGGGTCCCTGGCCTGTGCCCAGCCTCACCGTGCAGCCTCCTCCCTCTGCTGCTCTTTCTTGGCCTCCTGCCACTGTTTCCGGCGCTGCACCTCCTCCGCCCGCCGCTGCTGCCGCTCCAGCAGGCTGGCTCGCTTTTGGGCCATCTCGTCCTCAGGCTTGTCTTCATCCTGGGGGCAGGCACTGAGTCCAGCTGGTGTCTCTCCCCTGGCACAGCTACAGTCTGACCAGTCAGCCCAGCCCTCCAGCCACTCACCTGTACTCGTGGTTTTGTAATTGTTCTAAAGGCATTTAGTTGGCGCCCACGTTATACAGAGCCCCATGTGCTGGGTACTGACACACGGGCAAGGCAGACCTGGGTGCTGCTCCCATAAAGCACTAGCCCAGTGGGGAAGGCAATGTGATACCACAGCGACCGGCAGCTGCCAGTCTACATGTAGAGAGGCACCAAGCAAGGCTTCCTGAAGGCAGCAACCCAGAGGAGGGAGGAGAGCAGAGAGAACGAGTACAAGCCCTGAGGCCAGCACAAGCCTCGCAAGCATGTGGGGTGGCAGGAGGCTGGTCGGGGACGCGGAGCTGGGAGAATGGCATTGCACAGGGTCAGGCCGGGCCTAAGGACTGGCTTTAATTTAAGGGCAAAGGGTTTTAACAGGACAGTGACAGGGACCAATCTGCATTTTTTGAAAATCTCTGGCTGCTCAGTTGGGAATGGCCAGGTACTTGGGAGAGGAGGTCAGTGTATACCAGTCAAAATATAACTGCAGCCCGGCCGGTGTTGCTCAGTGGTTGAGCATCAACCTATGAACCAGGAAGTCACAGTTCAATTCCCAGTCAGGGTACAATGCCCGGGTTGTGGGCTCCATCCCCAGTGTGGGGGCGTGTAGGAGGCAGCCGATCAATGATTCTCATCATTGATGTTTCTCCCTCTCCCTCCCTCTCTGAAATCAATAAAAAAAAAATCTGTTTTTAAAATGTGATGGCAGGTGTCCAGGTGAGAGGTGGTGGCCCAGGCTGGGGTGCCATGAGGATGAAGAGTAACGGGATATAGGAAAGGGACAGGAAGGGGAACTGGCAAGGCCACTGGGAAGGAAGGGGGTGTGTGAAGGAGACAGCAGGAGGGGAAGGAGATGTCATTGAAGACCCTTGCCCTATGTGTCCATTTTGTCCATCATGCACCCATCTATCCATCTGCACACCCCATCTGTCTGTCTACCCATCTACCCTCTGTGTGTCCACACACCCCACCTATCTGTCCATCTGGCCGCACACACTTGCCCACTCCCATGTGACCGCCTAGCCCCCATCCACCCACCTTCTGTCCATCCACCAACTCCATCTATTTGTCCATCCACCTGACCACACATCCACCCACCGGTCCAGCAACCCACCCCCGCACCTCCCCACACCCTGACCATCCATCCATGCATCCCTGGCCCCACCTGCTAAGGTGGCTCACCTTATAGAAGAAGCCCAGCCCAGAGCGGGGAACTCCCTCTGAAGAACCGTCTTCCTCTAAGGAATCATCAGCACCAGGGGGGCTCCCATCCCCCTCATTCTCAGCCGAGGGCTCTTCCAAACTGCCCAGTGGGATCTCGATGAGGCCCGGCCTAGCCATGGGCTCCTCTGGAGGTGACCCTTCTGCCAGGAGGATGGAGGAGCGCGTCTGCATGGGCACTTGGCTCGGCGAGAACTTACGCAGGTGGGGGAGGCTGTCTACATCATGGGGGGGTGTGAGCACCCTTGTCAGGGGCGCCAGTCGTAGCTCCGCTGGCCGCGCATGCTTCGGGCTGCGGGGTGTTGGGCTGGGACCAGGCCCGGGGCTGCGCCGGACAGCAGGGGCTCGCCGCGTAGGGCTGGCAGATGCAGCTTTGGGACT
>NW_006299603.1:824324-825270 GCF_000327345.1 Myotis davidii | reverse complement strand
CTCATCGTGGGGGCAGGGATGACCCACGAAGCAGGAGGTGGGGTGGGTCCGGGGGCTTCGGGCGGGGCCAGGAGCCGCTGCTGCTGGTCCGTGAGCCTCTGCATATCCCGCTGCAATGAGCTCAGGGCAGCGCTCAGTTTGCTGACTGCCCGGTTATAGTCCCCCAGACCCTCAGGGGGCACTGGGCCCAGTTCTGGTGAGAAAGTCACTGCCTTGGGCCGTGGGGACGGCTCACCCTGGCCCTCCCCCGCTGGCCGCTCCCCACCAGGGGCAGGGCCTGCCTCTGCCTCCACCTCGGCCTCGGCCTCCCCTCCGGCCTCCCGTGGCTGCACCTGCAGGAAGGCGCTCTTGCCCAGTCGCTGGCGGTGCTTGGCAAAGATAGCTTCTATCCGTCGTTTCTGAGCCTCGATGGCCCGCCGCTTCTCCTCCAGCCGGGCTCCCAGCTCACTCATCTCTGAGCTCAGGGCCGCTGGTTCCGCTGGGGCAGACACCGGGGAGCCCGCTCCGGCCTCGGCCTCGGCCTTCACCAGCTGTTTCTTGCGTTCAGCAAAGCTGGTCATCTTCACTTCAGAGTTGCTGGCAGCTGAGGCTGAAGACCCCACCTTCGGGGAGCCTTCAGACAGGGCCGGTGGATTCAGTACCTCCCCTGCCAGGCAGGGAGACAGTTTTGAGGGGCCCTCGAGGTGGGGCAAGTAGGCAGGTGTTTTGTCGGGTGGGTAGGGGGAGACCAGCGGGGGTTTGGAGGGCCCCTCAGGTGAGTGGAGGTAGAAGCTGCCATCAGCAGCCCCGTCTGGGAGCAGCCGGGGCTCGGCGCTGTGGATGATCTGCAGGGCCTCCTCGATGGTGGGCAGGTCTCCAGGCTCCGGGGGTGGATGGGCAGGGGCCAGGGCCGGCACAGGGCGCGGGGGGCCCAGGCTGTCTGAGCTGACAGAGCGGGGGGACCGGG
>NW_006299603.1:820140-824182 GCF_000327345.1 Myotis davidii | reverse complement strand
CCATGACGACATCCACGTCGCTGTCCAGGCCAAAGGGGGTGCTGAATGACACAGCCTGGGAAAGGGGGCGGCTGGGCGGCCAGAGGGAGGGGTCAGCCCCTGGGTCAAGCCCCGGCCCCACCCCAGCCCCAACCTGGCCCAGCCCTCTCCACTGCCCAGGCCCTTTAGATGCACTCACCTGAGCTGCCGGTTCCAGGCCTTGCCCAGGGCCTCCATATGGGACATGGATGGGGAGGACTTCAGTGAGCCTGGGGAGAGTTGGGGAGGGGTCACTTGGTGGTCACTATGGGGGGGCGGGGTCACTCAGTGGTCACTAGGGGGGCGGGGTCACTGGGGACCATGGGTGGGGTTGGTCAGGGGGTCTCACTGGGTGAGTCACCCATGGGTCATTATGTGGATGGATAGCTGGGGCCCATTTAATGATATTAGGAAGTCCTGTTGAGCCACTGGGCCAGTGTGGGGGTCAATGCGTGTTACCATGTGCCAAAGGGACCCAATGGAGGGGTCACAAGGTGACAACATGAATTCAGCTGGGCAGTCTTTTGGGCGGGGGTTTCCCAGGACATCCCTGTGCCCTCACCTGTGGATCCTCGGAGTGGGGACTGGGGGCCACCAGGTGACAGGAGTGAATGGCGGAAGTTGAAGACAGGAGAACTGCCAAGAGATGCACGTCAGCCATGGGACCCCTCCCTCACCTCTCCCGGGGTAGAGCAGAGCATCCCTGAGGCCTGTCCCAGTGACCAGTGGGAGGAGGCGCCCGTCACGGCTGTGGACTCTCACCCAATGGGAAAAGCGTACCTACTGCCACTGCTGTTCTGAGGGGTGGAGGCCTCTGTGGCCTGGGGGGAGGCGGCTGCAGCAGAGAGAGGAGGGTCAGTCAGAGCGTGGCCCCCACCCCCCACCTGGACCCCGGGCTGGGCCTCACCGTGACCGTCAGGCAGGTCCTTGGCCTGCACGAAGTCAGGTTTCAGCACCTCAAAGCACATGAACATTTCAGCCAACAGCACCACGAGGTTGATCTGGAAGCGGAAGGCAGGGTCAGCCCAGGGGGCCCATGGTCCTGGATGCCCACATGCCCACATGCCCAAAATGGCCTTACCTTGAGGGGTGGTGGCACATAGAGCAGGTCCTCCAGGGACAGGGGGCAACCACGAGGAAGGCGGGAGGCGCAGAAATCCTGCACCAGCTGGAGGTTGTACAGACTGTCCGCCACCGACATGGGGTCCTTGAGGCACACCTCTGTGGGGAGAGTGCCGGTCTGAGAAGGAGAAGGGCCCCAGGAAAAGGAGGCCTCACCAGGCGGTACTGGGACAGGCTGTTCCTCAGGTCCCTTCACGGCTACTTCCAAGACCTAGGGCACTAGTCCCCCAAGAACTCAACTCAAAAAGCTGTCCCTGCCTGGCTGGTGTGGCTCAGTGGTGGGTGTCCTCCATGCACCGAAAGGCTTCCGGTCAGGGCACATGCCCAGGTGGTGGGCTCAATCCCCAGTAGGGGGTGTGCAGGAGTCTCACTCTGGCATCGATGTTTCTCTCCCTCTCCCTTCCTCTCTCTCTAAAAATCTTAAAAAAAAAAAACCCAAGCTTTTCCTGATTACCCAGCACCCTCTGGGCACCTGACATCTGGAATGTTCTTCCAGATGAACTTGCTGTCTTTCTCTCCAAACTAGAATGTGAGCCACTGGATCCTGGCCTCTAAAATGAAGTCTGGCACACAGTTCACGCTAGGAATATTTGCTGCAGGAATGAGTCATATGAAGCTCAGAAAAGTTTAGACACTTATGTGAAGTCACACAGCAAATTAGGGGAAGAGGTTAAACCCAGGTCTGCCGATTCCGGAAGCTGCACTCACAGTGGCTGCACCCCTCTGGGAACCGACGCCTGGATGCTGGGCTCCGGGAAGGGCGTCTGGCCCAGGCCCATTCACTCACCCTCAAGCCTCAACAGCTGGGGACAATAGCAGTGGATTGTGGCGGCCAGTGCGGCCCCACTGGCCAGGTCCTGGAGGCCAGTCACGGTGGGAAAGCAGGGGGCACATCGGGCCACAGTGCGGTCCTTGCGATACCGGATCTGCGGGTGGGAGTCAGGTCAGGTCAGAGGTCAGGCTGGCCCTCAGGTTTAGTGGTCATGCAGGCGGGGCAGGGAAGACTGGGGTTTCCGCCACGAGGGGGGTCCCAGAGCCAGAGTGAGGGCCAGCCTGGAGCGGGGGAAGGGCAGCAGCAAGGCAGAGGAGGTGTCTTCGAGCAGCCAGGCCAGCAGTGGGGGCTGGGGCAGGGGCTCCTGGGACCTGGGGTGGGGGATACATTACCATGGGGGGTTTGCTCCCCGACTCCTTCAAACAGAAGGCAATTGCGTGCTGGGGGGAGAGGAGCAGCCGTCAGCGGGGCGGGAGGGGTGCTGACTTGCTGGGCACCCAAGCACACCTCCGGGAGCAGGGGGAGGAAAGCCCGGAGCCCAGTCCTGAGCCCTTGGCCGTCCAGCTCCCCGACTGCACTCTGGCCGGCTTTGGGGACCCCAGCTCCTCCCAGTCTGAAGGGACCCCACAGAGAAGCCTCCATGCAGGGAATCCTCCCCCCACAAAAGACCCAGGCCCAGCTCAGGGAAAGGAAGCAGGTAAGCAAAAGGAGAGGAACCCCCAACCTAGGCCCAAGGCTGGGGAAAGAGGCCCTGGAGTGAGAGAAGGCAGGGACCCCAGCCAGCCCAAGGCCTCCCCCACACTCAGTGGTCACTTTCCCCTTGTGCTTCAGGGATGGGCACCTCCCACCCCCAAAGGTGAGATGGAGCCCCAGGAAGCTGGAGTCTCAGGGAGAATCTGCCACCTTCTGGGTGTGGGCCTTCCTCTTGGCCAGAAGGTCTCCACCATGCGCCTGCCCCACTGGGTCAGGACCATGTGTCTGATGGGCTGGGCCCTCCTTCAGAGACAGGAGGACTCCGCGCCTCAGCTCGTTTCCCAGCTAACAGGGAGTTCTACCCCGTGACTGATGGGAGGGGAGGAGGCTGCCCGCTCCGTGAACAGCAGAGAGTTCCCCCTTCTCTTGGTTCACAGAGGGGTTCCCTGTCCCCCAGGGCTGGGGTCACACCTCCTTTGCTCACAGCCAGGGGAGGTAGGAGGAGGAGGAGACAGGCAGACAGACACAGAGCGACAAGCAGGCAGGCAGACGGGGCAGAGAGGGCCCCACTTACAGGAACCAGTTTCCAGTACCAGCGTGTGGGGCACTGACGCCAGAGGCAGAGATGAGAGGAGCAGGCACAGGGAGGGGAGGGGAGGAGGGAGAGGGAGGAAGACAGAGTCACCTCTAACACCCTCAGTGCAGGAACCCCGCTCTGCCCACCCGGCCCGTGACTGTCTGTCCTTCCGTCCACCTACTGCTCAGCCTCACCGAGGGCTGCGTGGGGGCTGCCCCCTCTGCGGGCGCTGCCGGCGCTGCTCTCCGGGCGGCCTCCTGCTCTGTCTTCTCCTGCAGCCGCCGGATTGTCTGGGGGGCCAGGAGGGGTCAGTGCTCTGGTCACAGCAATCCTGCACCCCCCCCATCCTGGCCCGGCCCCACCTACCGTGTCCACCCAGAAAAGGAGCTTGTGCTCCAAGCTGGCCAGGGCCAAGGGACTGGGCAGCGTCTTTGTCCACTCCAAGGCGAAGGCAACCATGAGGGCGTCGATGACGGCGAGGTGGGCTCCCTGTGGGGACAGGGTCCGCGGGTGAAGGGGAGCAGCTGGAGCGGGAGGGGCTGGCGGGGCAGGGGTCCTGGAAGAGCCCCCCCGGTGGGCTGGGCTTTGAGGTCGGATGCCAGGCCTTAGGCTCTGGGGTGGCACGTAGGCAAGGCCTCCAGGGCCATAGGCGTGTCTTTTGGGCCCACGCCGGGTGGGAGGAGTATTGATGGGAGGAGCCTGGCCGGGGAGGAGCCTTTGGGGGAGGAGCCTGGCCTGGTGGGTGGAGCCCCCGAGTCTGGGGGGCGGGGCCTACCATGAGGACAGGCTGGTGTCTCAGGTCGGCCTCCTGCACTGGGCGCTCGGGCAGTGCGGGCACCGTGCCCCTCCGCGCCAGCAGG
>NW_006299603.1:814350-819995 GCF_000327345.1 Myotis davidii | reverse complement strand
GGGGCGTGGGGGGAGGACAGTAACAATACAACATGCCTAACCGCCTCTCTGGGTGCTCCACGGCACCCGGCAGGCTCCTTCACACCTGCAGCCCTGGGACCAGCAGCCGGGGAGCAACTGGGAACTCCAAAACCCAGGCACGGGAGCAGCAACCTGCCTAGGGCAGGCCACGCAGCTGGGCAGGGAAGGGCCTGGCTCTCAAGTCCAGGCCTTCAGCGGACACCCTCAGCTGGGAGGCTGGGGGCTGAGCTGGCAGGGCCCCAAACGGGTGAGGTGGACAGACTGCAGACACCCGGGGGGGGGGGGGGGCGGAGTCAGGGGTCTGACTTTGGTGACTGAAGTAGGAGGGAGACGAGAAGGAGGTGCTGGCCCCATCGGCCTGAGAGGAAGACGGGAAGAGAGGGTGGTGACAGGCGGAGGAGCGGGAGGCTCAGTGTGAGGGGCTGGGACTTAGAACAGGGAGATGAGGCCCCAGAAGAGCCATGCGGACCTGAGTGAGGCAGCAGAGTGGGAGAGGCTTAAGGGCGCCTGCATGGGCCTCAGGTAGGACCCAAGGTTAGAGAGACCCCAAGAAGGCTGGGGAGGTGCCTGAGGCCAACGGGCACCTGCCTCAAGGGCTCTTCCAGGAGGCCCAGCGCTTACTCCAACCAGAGCAGCTCTCTGTGTGGGGCTCTGTGTGTGTCTGAAAGAACAGGGGCCGGATTCTAGTGCTTAGAACACTGGAACCTTGCCAGGCCTTCCCCTGGTGCCTCCTCACAGCCGTGCTCCCAGCTGTTCCCATCACAGGCCCGAGCATCCTGCCTCCGGCCCCTCCCTGGCGGGTGTCGCCACCCCCTAAAATCACACTTGACCTTCCCACTCGGCGCCCCACCTCTGGAGAGCTGAGCCTGTTCTCTGCCCCTCAGCTCAGCTCCTTGAAAGACAAGTTCTCCAGGCTTCACTCCTTCCAGCCCACCCCCACCCAACCTCCCAGATCTGGCACCTCCCCTGCCAGCTCCCAGCCTCCTCAAGGCCGCGGGGCCATCCAACACGCACCGTGGGCTCGTATCTCGCCTGGGCTCTCTGCCCAGGGCCTCCTTCTGGAAGCTTCCTCCCCCCAGCACCTCCCGGTTTCCCACCACTCAGACTCAGCCCCTCCACACCTGCCCCTTCACGGCAGAGCTGCTGGCGGCTGTCTCAGCAGCCTTGTAAACGGACATGCCCCCACCCCCCACCCCCACACTGCGATGGCCTCCGTTACCATCTGAGCACCTGCTGTAGCCTTGGCATCTCCCAGAATCCTTAGCATCTTGCTTCAAACCTGTTCCTTCTCTGTTCCCATTGCAGTGAGAAATCACCATCCCTCCTTCATTCAATCAATTCTGACCTCCTGGCATCTTTCAAAGCCAAACCCTCCTCCCTGTCTCTCCAGCTCCTACTCGTTTCCTGCTCCCATCAACAAAAATTAACAAGTTTCTTTTCCGCGGGACTTGTCAGGGCCTTCAAAATGAAACCATGAGGAGAGACACTGCTACAGATAGCTAATGTTTAACAAGCACTTCCTCTGTGCCAGTGTGCCTCCACCTCTCTCTATTGGCATTTGGGGCGGATAATTCTTTGTGTTCAGCAAGGGGTGGGGTGAGCTGTCCTGTGTTGTAAGATGGTCTCTTGCCGGAAGCCGGTCCATCCTTGCTGCTTGACACAGTCACTGCAGGAAAGAAACATCTGCACAGCATGTTTCAAGGGACCTGGCGTATATAGCATACTGTTCTTAATATGTTTGCTCCCCTTCTTAGCCCTATGTGTTTTAACCAAGGTCACCTCTCCGAGAAAGGTTGTTTCCCCAGATAGGGATTTTTCCCTGAAGTTAGGGAGGGGATAAAACCTCTTAACTAAGTGCCAGGCGGGTAATTAATCACTTTAACTACGAACAATCACGCTTAAGCTACATAATCTTTACTCCCTGGAATGGAGATGAGAAATGCCCTAACCTTTGCAATGGAAATTGACAGGATTAAAATCAACTGGTATAAATACAGATGTAACAAAGCAATAAAAAACAGAACCCGGCTGGAGAACCTGGACAGAACCTGGCAACAGAACCTGGATGGAGAACCTAGTGAGAGAACATGGCAAGAGAACCTAGACAGAACTTGGCTAGAGATCCTGGCTAGGCTGCTGATCAACTGAACGCTGCCTCCGTGTCCTTCCTTCTTTGCCGACTCCGTCCACACCTTTGGGGACCCCTGGACCTGCTGGGGTTGGACCCAGCAGTCTCTAATACTAGATGCCAGCAGCACCTTCCTCCCAAGTAGTGACACATGTCCTTCCTCCCAAAACGTCTCCAGACAGTGCCAAATGTCCCCTGAGAGCCGAAGCCAGCCCCCATCCCCCTCTGGAGGCCCACCGCTCTATGCTATAAAATGTTTATTAAGCATTTACTGTAGAACAGTGCTATCCCATAGAAATGTAGTGCAAGTCATATATGTGGTTTTAAATCTCCTAATAGCCATATTTAAAAAGTAGAAACAAGCAACATTAGTTTAGCGATATATTTAACCTAATATACAGTTTATCCTTGAACAACCTGGGTTTGAACTGGATGGGTCCATGTATACATGGATTTTTAAAAATAAATACTATAAATGCATCTTCTCTTCCCTATTTCTTAATAACATTTTCTTTTCTCTAGCTCACTGTATTGTAAGAATACAATATATAATACATAGAACATACAAAATACATGTTACTCAATTGTTTATGTTATCAGTAAGGCTTCCAGTCAACAGGAGGCTAATGTAGTTAAATTTCTGGGGAGTCAGAAGTTGTCCACAGCCCTAGGCAACCAAGCGATGTGCCTTTCCCACATCGTTGTTTCTCTTCCTCTCTCCTCCTCTCCCTCTCCCTTCTGGTCTCTCTAAAAATCAATGGAAAAAATACCCCTGGGTAGGTGAGGATTAACAACACAACAAGTTACCCACAGAGTCCCAACTGTGCCCCTGGCCCCTGTGTTGTTCAGGGGTCCCCTGTACCTTCAAAACATTGTCATTTCAACACGGAGTCAACATAACAACACCGTCATGAGATACAGCATAGGGGGTCTGCACCACGTCTTCGGAAGCCACGGTGTATGTTACATTTACCGCGCACTGTGGGCCAGTCCAGCATGCTTCGCGGCTGCCACAGGGGACATGACTCTAAGCACCACTAGCATGTATCTACGCCACGACGACCTCCATCCATTCGGTCAGTAGTTCTCACAGGACTTACATCCTTCCCCCCACCGCGCAGGTGAGAAAACGGAGCGCGACAGCTGACGGAACCTGCCAAAGCTCACATGGCTAGCAACCCGCAGAGCTGACCTAAGCCCAGCTCCCTGTGCAACACATTGATACCAGGCACGCGGGACTGCCTGTGCTGTTTCCCAAACTTGCTTAAAGATGGCACCCTTTCTGTCTTCTCTCTGAGCTCCAGTTCTGCTGGGTCCGCCTGCCGGACTGCTGCAGCCTCCTCACACCTGTGCCTTGGGGTCACCAGACTCCCCCTTCCCCAGCCACGACTCCCCCTGGGCACTGGCACTCCTGATCTCATCCTGTCAGTCCCCAAACACGGTCTACATTCCCCAGGGCCCTCAGACCCCACCCAGGGCCCGAGAGCCCTCCTGTCTCACCTGCCTCCCCACCCTCAGCCTCCCTCAGTGACCACCAGGGACCCCCATGTTCTGGGAGAACTCCTCCTTGGTCCCTGCCCCATGCCTCAGTCGTGGGATTTCCTCCCCTGGCACATTCCTATGCATACTTCAAGGTTCAAGCCCTCCTTCTGAGGAGGGCTCCCTGCTTCTCCCCTCCCTGGAAGATTTCAGGGATCTCCCTGCTCCCTGGGCTCTGCTGCACCCCCTCTACTCACCACTCACGGCAGCAACGATACGGTTTTATGTGCCATATCCCACTCTCCCACATCCAAGCCCCAATCCATCCTGAACACCCAGCACTGGCCTGGCACCCAGAGCTCATGAACCCAGCAGAGTTCTGTACCTACTTTCCCGTCGGGGCCTGGTGCCCCCGCTTCCTCAGGCCTCTGCTTAGAGGCGGTGGGTGGGGAAGACCTTGGGGAGGGTGTCACAGCGCAGGGAGCTGGGTCGTGCGTCTCCTCGGGGACCTCACTTTCCTTTATGTGAAAAGGGATAGTAATTTCTGCTGTCCGCTGGCGAGGGGACAATGAATAACATGATATTATTAAATAAAAACATCACACCGACGCCGGCAGCCGTAAGAGCGAGCACCCATGTAGGGCACTGTGTGCCAGGCACAGACGGGGATTCTGTGGCCAGGCTGTCTGCCTCCCAGCAGCCTGAGAAGAAGGCCCTGACTGGGATTCCACTCATTCTTGCACTGTCCTGGTGCAGTGGGTCCCACAGACACTTGCGAAACAGGTCATGAGGAATGCCTTCTTTTACAGAAGGGAAATGGGAGCTTAGAGGCTGGGAGAATCAGTCCACAGTGTGGTGGAGCCAGGACTCAACCCTACTCTGATCCCCAAAGGGGAGCCCGCTATGGCCTCATCACCTGGGATGAGGGGGGCTGGGGCCGCCTGAGTCTGTCTCCACCAACCACCTTTCTTCCTCAAGCAGGTCCCTGGGGCAAGCAGGCCCCGGAGTGGGCGGGCCCTCATGCCAGGGTGCAGGGAGCGGAGAGGAGGCAGGCTTGAGCCGAACCAGGAGAGGGGCAGCGATCACGGGACCCACACCCAGAACAGGTTGATCTGGGAAGGCCACTGAGGGAGGAGGGGCTGTGCCCAACTGCTGCCAAGACCAGTGGGCAGGGCAAGTGGGTGGGCAGGGCGTCCCCACAGGAAGGCCCGGTCCTTAATTAACCCCTTCTTCCCCATGGGCAGGCCCTCGCTCCCAGCTCTGGCAAGTGGCCCTGCCGGAGCCCGCCCAGGGCCGCCAATGCTGGGGACCTACCCACATCCCCCCTCCACCCGACTTCTTCACACCTGGGCCCTGCCACAGGCGATCTTGGACCAGCCATTTCCCTTCCACTGGGCTCCCGGCCTCCTCGGCGAGAAATGGGGCAATAAGTCACAGCTGCCAGCCCGGGCCTGGCCGGGGCGGTGGAGGCGAAAGAAGGGGTTCCCGGAGCTCCCCGCGCCGCCCGCAGCGCCGGTGGGGCGTCGGCGGCTGTGTGTCCGGGCCTCCGGAGTGTGTCCGGGTGTGAATTGGGGGTCCTCGCGCGCAGGATGCGAGTGTGTAAAGGGGAGGAGGGCGGCAGCTGGTGGTCAAAATTCTCTTCTCTGCACATGGCTCGTCTGCATGACTTGCAGTTTTGGTCTTGTTGTCTCTGAAAAGCAACTCAGTATCTTGTTAAACAGGATAGGACCATTTTGAGCTGGTCCTGCAGTGGTATCTCATGGAGGTTATGATTTACATTTCCTTGATAATTAGTGATGTGAGGTTGAGCACATTTTCATGTACTTGTGGGCATATGTATGCCTTCTTTGGAAAATGTCTATTCAGACCATCTGCCCCTTTTTAAAATTAGACATTTATTATTTTGCTGTTGGTTTATATGAGGTCTTTTTGTTTTTAATTTTGATATTTTAATGTTTAATATTTTTCACTGGCTTGCCAATAGTCAAAATTCTTATGTTTTGCCCTAGACGGCCTT
>NW_006299603.1:810639-814130 GCF_000327345.1 Myotis davidii | reverse complement strand
GTGTGCGTGCTTGTGAGCGCACCGGAGAGGATGGGGGACCCTGTGTTGTGAGTGTGTGTGCTGGCCCGAGTGTGTGTCCTTAGATGCGAGCGTGAGCATTGGTGCGGGCTCGTCCTCCCGTGGGTGCACCTGTTCCTGACTGTTATGAGCATACAGAAATGCGTGCACTTACCTGTGTGTGTCCCTGAATGCACTTAGATGCTGACGGGAGTATTTGAGGATGTCTGCGGGTGCGCAAAGGAGTGTGGGGGTGTCCGTGTTTTTCTTGTGTGTTGTGTGTATGAGGATCCGTACTGTGTAGGTCTGTGTCCTGAGGATATAGGAGTGGTGAGTGTGTGTGTATCTGTGTCGGTGGCTTTGTGAGTGTGTGTATTTGTGAACACCTAAATGTACTTGTGTTTTGTACAAAGGTTTGATTAAGGCCAATGAAGGAATATCGGAGGGACACCGAGAGTGTGTGTACTTGTGTGAGTGTATTTGAGTGGCTGCTACTGGGTGTAATTGCAAATATCTGCATGTGCATTTGTGGTATCAACAGACTTTGTTGAGGCTCCAATTGTGTGTAGATGGGGATGTATTTATGTCCAAGTGTATTTGTATATGAGCATGTGAGTGTGGTGTGTGCACATATGTGTGTATGTGGGACTGTATTTTTTTGCAACATGTATTTACATGAGTGTATTTGTGGGTGACGGCACTTGCATAATGGTGTCAGTCTCGAGTGACAGGATATGTAAACTGTGGAAGTGGGTATAATTGTGTAAGAATTTCCATATCTGGATGCATTTATTAGTGTGCATATTTATTTAGGAATTGCATATTGTGTGAGTAAATATATCTGTGTGCTATGAGTCTGATTGTATGTCAGCATGGAGGTGTGTGTGAATATAGTTGTGTACATAGTGCAATTGTGTGCGTGTTACTGGGTATATTTCTACTAGTAAATGTCTGGGTATATTCCTATTTGTGGATATTTGTTTAGTATTTGCTTGTGAGTTCCACTGTGTTTGCATCAAAACAGCTGCTGTGTGCCTCTTAGCTGTGTGTGACAGTGAATGCACAGTGTTTGTGTGTCAGGTCTTTGTGGGCCTGTATGTCTAGGTGTGTTTATCTGGCTGTAATTGTGTATGTATAAGCATACATATGTGTTAGGGCTTGTATGTTATTTGTTTATATGAATGTTGACATGTATCACTTTCTGAGTGTATTTGTGGATATGAAGCTGGTGCTTACATCTGTGAATTTGTGGATGTTGCATGTGTGTGTGAGTGTGACAAGGTGCACATGTATGGGTACCTGTTTTCTGAATGTAAATCGAGTATCTGAACACATCTCTTTACACATGAGTGCATTTGTGGGGCCTGGGTGTGCCTGGTTGTGAATATACAGCTGTCGTGTGTGTAGGTATGCATGTACCAGTAGTTGTGTTGGAATGTTTGTGGGTGTATATGGGATTTGTGTGTCTGGATGCATTTGAACATCACATATAAGTGAGACGGGATGTCAGTGTGAGTCGGTGTATCTACAACTACAGTCCCATCAGCACAGAGCAATCAGTGTTCTCCTGACTAGATGGCATCCTAGGAGATGAAAACCTGTGACAGCCAGCCAATTCCTGAGCTCCTGCCCTACCCCAGCCCAGACGGGGGTCCTTGAGCACCGCCCTTTGTAGGAAGCCCCACATCTCTGTGACACACATCGCACACGTGTGTGTGAGGTCCGGAGTGTGTGACCAGGCACGGTGGGTGCTCCCGGGAGGGGAGCTGGGCGTGGGCCCTCGTGCCTGGATGTGCCCGCGCAGGAGAGGGTGTGGGCGCACAAAGAGGCCAGTGTGTGTTTATTGAGCACACGTGAGGGTGTGTGATCCATGTGCCCCAGCTCTTGTCCCTGAGAGACCTGGACAAATCCTTTCCCCACTGGGCCTCCGTTTCCACCTCTGTGGCACCACTGGGGGACCCAGGGCTCCTGGCACGGGGAGGCATCCTGGCACTGACCTGACCGTGTGCCTACTGTCGTGCCTTCCTCCTCCTGTGAGCATGGCGTGTCCAGCCAGCTCATGCGTGTTTGCTTTTCCTGGGAAGGTTCTTATGACCTTTGTGGGCCCCAAACCCAAACACAGGTGAAGGCGGTGCCCCTGCTCACGGGCATACACCCCCAGGGGGCCGCACGGTAAACACTCAGGCTCCAGCACGGGAGGGTGTCCACAGGCCCTCGCCTCTCCTGGGCCGGAAGGGCCTGGGGGCATTAGGGCAGGAGCTGGGCGTACCCTCTCTGCCAGGGCCAGCGCCAGCGTCAAGGGCCTCCTGGGGCCCAGCCCCCACACCGGGCCGACTGGAACGTCGGGCTGGGCTAGACCTCCCCACCCACACAGGGCTCCTGGGATCGGGTCCCACCTGCCCCTAGGGGGCTGTTCTTTGGGCCTAGGCAGGTGCAGACATACCAGCTCTCCTGAGTGCACAAGGCAGCACCCCCCTCCCCCCTCCAAACTCCCCTGTGCCCTCTCCAATTCCTTGCCTCCTGCCTCCTCTCTGCCTGGGGCTTCCTTCAGCTGCCATGCCTCCTAACTCAGGGGATCAAGCTGGGGGTGGGATGTGGGGATAATTCGGAGTGTTTGTAGGTCAAGTGCTCAGGAATAGATTTGGAGGAGTGTATGAACACCTCCAAAGTCATCTGCACACGTGTGTGTGTATGTGTGTGTGTACTTCTGGAATCATACTTATAGGCAACAGTTTTTGAGGGGTTCTATGTCCAGCCAATCTCATTTCACCCTCACACCATCCCTAGCCAAGGAGAATGCTAGGGGGCTCTGAGCCGCTGCACCCCTCTGCTGCCCTCCGTCCTGCGGCTGTGCCTTCTCTCCACACCCTGAGCTCCCTGCCGGGGCTGGGGGCGGCCCGTGGTTGTGGGGATCTCAAAGCAGAGGAGGTTGGGGTCCCCTCTCCATACCTGCAGCCCGCAGTGAGCTGTGGTGATGGGACCCGGGTGTGGCCACTGCTTTTGCCCTCCCTGCCCACCAGTGTCCCGTGGGGGCCTCTCTGACCTTTGTCCAAAGTAGAAGAAGTTTACCCTCAGACCCCAGGGGTCTCTGGAGACATTTCTGCAATATTTCAAAATAATTAGACGAACAAGCAAATGTCGCGCATGCTAAGGGTTGGCTGACCCTGTCCTTATGACACTTCCTTTAGAAGCGATACACAGATATGTCAACAGAGGTCGCTTCAGGGAGGAACAGCACGGGGATGCGGAGGAAACGGAGCAGGGGCTGGGCGGGCGGGAGGGCTGTGGGGTCCGGGAGGAGGCGGCCTTTCTGAGGAGGGAGGTGAGCAGAGGCAGGAATGATGAAAGGGAGCATTGAAGGAACGCATTCCAGCAGAGGGACCTGCAAGAGCAAAGGCCCTGGGGCAGGTATGAGCTTGCCCTGGGAAGGTCACTGCAGCTGGAGTACCGTGAGGCACCTGGAGGAAGATGCCAGAAGGTTCTGGAGTGCTCCT
>NW_006299603.1:810137-810480 GCF_000327345.1 Myotis davidii | reverse complement strand
CCATGAAGTGCCATGAACATGAATTTCTAGGAGCATAAAAATGAGGGAGACGTGCACTGTGCCAGGAAGCGAGGAGCACCGGGCGGGACAGGCACGGCGAAGGTCCGCAGGGGCTCCCAGGGGCCGGGCCGGAGCAGCGTGAGCAACAGCGTCCAGAGAGTGTGGCGTGTCACCCCACGAATAAGAGAACTCGCCATGAGTCCCGGCAGGTGTAAACACGACCAAATACATCGCAGATGAAGGGCAGGAGGCAAACCTGAAGGGCAGGGAATTCCAAATATTTTGTGTAAACACTCCACCCTCGAGGAGGGGTGGGACTTCGTTTAGTGATTTCCTTCCAAGA
>NW_006299603.1:797788-810074 GCF_000327345.1 Myotis davidii | reverse complement strand
AGTAACTTTTCGGTGAGAAACCTGACAAAACGCTGTGTCCCCTGGCAGGTGATGAAGGTCATCAGCAACAGTCATCATGAGGTGATAATATATACTCTTTATAAAATGTTTTTATTGATTTCAGAGAGGGAGAGAGAGATAGACACATCAATGATGGGAGAGAATCATTGATCGGCTGCCTCCTGCACGCCCCCCAGCAACTCAGCCATGTGCCCTGACTGGGAATGGAACTGTGTCCTCCTAGTTCATAGGTCAACGCTCAACCACTGAGCCACACCGGCCGGGCGGTAATATAGACTCCTGATGTGTGATGGAAGTGGCTCTTTGCCTCTCTGACCTTCTCCCCGCAAACCCATAACCCTAATGGAAGCGTGAGGGAACCATCAGAAACATCCGCTCAGGGAGGCCTCCTCCGTCGTACCTGACAATATGCCTCCGACTGCCGAGGCCATCACAGACCAGGAAGCTCACGAAGCTGCCAGCCAGGAGCCCCAGAGACAGGACACCTGAAGGTCACGTGGACTCCTGAGCCAGAAAAAGACACTGGGGGAGACTGGAGAAATCGGAATAAAGCCACAGGCGCTAGTTAATAGTAAGGTATCCACATTGGTTCATAAATTGTAGCAAATGTCTCGTATTAGCATAAGATGTTACAAGTAGGGGGAACTCCTGTGTATGTTGTGTGTGTGTGTGTGTGTGTGTGTGTGTGTGTGTGTTTGGGGAGGGAGTATATGGAAACTGCCCGTAAATTAAAACTGTTCTAAAAATCTATGAATAAAAAAGAATTTTTTAAAATGCAAAGCATGAGCCCAATAGTCATAACATGACTGTATTAAGATAATATAAAGTTTCTTGCCCTGGTCGGTGTTGCTCAGTGGATAGAGCATCGGCCTGCAGAGCGAAGGGTCCCGGGTTCGATTCCGGTCAAGGGCATGTACCTCGGTTGCAGGCTCTTCCCTGGCCTGGCCCCTGGTCAGAGCACGTGCAGGAGGCACCAGTCGATGTGTTTCTCTCCCATCCATGTTTCTCTCTGTCTTTCCCTCTCTCTTCCGCTCTCTCTAAAACAGTGGATCTCAACCTTCCTAATGCGGCGACCCTTTAATACAGTTCCTCATGTTGTGGTGACCCCCACCCATAAAATTACTTTCATTGCTACTTCATAACTGTAATGTTGCTACTGTTATGAATCGTAACATAAATATCTGATATGCAGGATGTATTTTCATTGTTACAAACTGAACATAATGAAAGCACAGTGATTCATCACAAAAACAATATGTAATTATATATGTGTTTTCCGGTGGTCTTAGGCGACCCCTGTGAAAGGGTCGTTCGACCCCCAAAGGGGTTGCGACCCACAGGCTGAGAACCGCTGATCTAAAAGATCAATGGAAAAATATCCTCGGGTGAAGATTAACAACAACAAAAGATACTATAGCTTCTCAACACTGTTTCCTGTCTCATACGGACAGGTAATCCGTGGGCCGGGACCCACCTGTGTGCGGATCCCGCCGGCAGTTCTAGAACGGGCTTCTCCCTCTCCGCTCTCCTGACATCAGGGCAGGTCGTTCTTCGCTGTGGGGGCTGTGTGCCTGGTAGGGGGCTGAGCGGCATCGCTGACCTCCGTCCACTAGATGCCAGTAGCACTCCCCTTCCACTGTGACAAACAAATGTCTCCCGGCATGGCCAGCTGTCCTGGCATCGCCTGCTGTCCCAGCATAGATCAATGGAAAAGCATCGCCGGCTTCCCTGGGATCGCCGGCTTCCCTGGCGGGCTGGATCACTCCCCTGCTGGAAACCATGGCACGTGCAGGGGACAAATTCAAAGCTGTGAGTCGTCTGGAAAGAGCCATGCACATCTGTGAGCTTCGGCTGCCGTCAGGGGCCTGGTATTTCCAAGACAACCCACCTGGTGCCCGGGCCCTGAGCGCCCGCAGGAGGCCATCCCGGGCATGGCTCTGGGGAGAACACAGAACCCGGAAGGCGATTGGGGAAGAGAATTGACCGGACTCGCTGATTGTCGGGGCAGGAGACAAGGGCAGGGAGGGGGGGTTGGGAAGATGCCAGGTCGTCACCTTTCACCCCTGGCTAAGTGGGGGTTCATGTGCTGAGGTGGAACAGGTGGGTGAGGGAGGGAAGAGGATGCATTTCACCTTGAACAGGTTGAGTTTCAGGTCCCAGAGGGACCAGGAGGAGAGCAGTTCACAGCCTTTCACATGTTGTGGTGAGAGATGCCTGTGGCACCCACCGATGGACAGCACCCCGAAGGGCAGCCGCCCCCCCTCCCACACAGCCACCCAGAGCCTCCAGCAGGTGGATGGATACAGGGGCCGTGCACATGACAACGGGGTAGTGTTAGCTCTAAAAGGAAGTGCGCCGTCAGCCACAGAAAGGCGGCAGAAGCGAAGTGTGTGTGACTGCGTGAAAGAAGCCGGTCTGAAGGCTACAAGCCACGACTCCAGCGCTGCGGCGTCGGGAAAGGTGGAACTAAGGAGACAGCAAGAGGATCCGCGCTGCCAGGGCCTGGGGGGGGGGGGCGGGGGGTGAATAGGTTGGGCACAGAGGACTTCTATTTTACTTTTAAAATATGTTTTTATTGATCTTTAGAGAGAGAGGAAAAAAGAAGGATAGAGAGAAACATCAATGAGAGAGAAACATCATTCATTGGCTGCCTCCCGCACGCCCCCTACTGGGGATCGAGCTGCAACCCAGGCATGTGCCCTGACTGGGAACGGAACCGGGACCTCTTGGTTCCTGGGCCTGTGCCCAACCCCTGAGCTCAGCAGCTGGGCCACACAGAGGACCTAGCTCGGGAAACCCGCTGCAGATACTGCGATGATGAGTACATGTCAGGATGCATTTGTCCAAACCACAGAATGTGCAGCCCAGGAGGGACCCTCGTGTCCACTCTGGGCCCAGGTGACGATAATGCGTCAGTGTAGCTCATGTGACTGACACATGCACTGTCTGGTGGGAGGCCATGCCTGTGTGTGGGCAGGAGCTTATGGGGATCTCTGTATTTTCTGCTTATTTTTGTTGTGAATCTAAAACTGCTCTAAATACACACGCACTCACTCATCCACGTGCTCTGCATTGATGCCAGTCAAGGGGGAAATTTTCTCAAGTCGCCTCTCTCCTTTGCGTGTCCTTGATGGGAAGACATGTTCTGTCCACTTCATCCCTTTCTTCCCTGTCCTCCCTCTGGAAGGTCTTTGGACAGACAGAAGTGAGGCAGTGACCTCACAAGTATAAAACATGAAGACAGGCCTGGCCAGTGGCTCAGTGGTTGAGCATTGACCTTTGAACCAGGTCACAGTCAGATTCCCGGTCAGGGCACATGTCCTGGTTGTGGGCTTGATCCCCAGTGTGGGGCGTGCAGGAAGCAGCCAATCAATGGTTCTCTCTCATCATTGATTCTTCTAGCGCTCCCTTCCTCTCTGAAATCAATAAAAACAAAACAAAAATGAAGACCGCCTGGCCCGTGTGGTTCAGTTGGTTGAACTCTGTCCTGCACACTGAAATGTCCCTGGTTTGATTCCTGGTTGGGACACATGCCCAGGTTGGAGGCGCGATCCTCAGTCAGGGAGCATGCAGGAGGCAGCCGATCGATGCTTCTCTCTCTCCCTCTTCCCTCTCCTTTCCTCTCTTTCTAAAATCAATGAAAACGTATTTAAAAATGAAAAACAAACCGGCGAAGACCAAAGTGGTTGTAGGGGAAGGAGGGTGGAGAAAGCAGTGTAGAGAGAAGGGGGTTCTGGCTGCTCCTGTGATGGTGGTGAAGCCAGTGGGGACTCGACACAGAAGGTTCCTGATCATCCTCTGAACTCATCGCGGTGCCTGCTGGCCCTTGTCAGTCCTGAGGCTACAGGGGAGGGTTCAAGGGGAACACAAAAGCACATACAAGCTGTGGGGGGTCGCGATGTCTCAGTCTGACAAGGCTGCGTGGTTCTGGAGCCCTGGGTCGTGCAGGTCTGAAGTTGGAGCTCGCCCTCAGGCTGCAGATGGCCCGGGAAGTCAGGGGACTGAGGCCTTTGGACAAGGAGGATAGAGCCCTGGGGAGGCTTCTGCAAAGTGGCGGTGATCCCCGGGCCCAGGACTGGCCCGGAGGGTTTGTACGATACTACACAAACACTCAGAGAAGACACAGGGACAGAGTGTTCAACAGTGACCTTGACGAAGGCAGTTTGAACAGTATGTGTCTGGGGAGGCATGAAGAAACGGGGCAGATTAGGAAGCAAGTAAGATGAGAGGGAGTGGAAACATCGCCTACTGGTTAAACCTCCCCTCGAAGCCTCCTGCCTCTCCCGCCGCCCTCCATGCTCTCCTCCTGCTGCTCCTCAGAGCTTTTCTCCCCCCAGGCCAGTCTTCCCCCTCCTGGGGGCAGCCCTTGGTGTTCCTTTTCTACTTCTTACTGTGCCTCACAACTCGGTCCCTGCTGGGGAGCTGGGGATGGTCAGAGATGGAAGGGACAGAGCACACTAGTTCGTCCAGACCTTGACCCAGCGCTCACACAAGGCCCTTCGGTCTCCTCTGGTCCAGCCCATCCTTGATTCTTTCCATGAAGAGGGAGCGTGCGATTGAGAGAAGCAGCCCTTTCTAGACGGATGGACATGCTGGTTCTTTCAGCAGAATCGTGCATGTCGTCGGTGCTCAAGTCATGTCTGTGGAATCCGTTCCACTGCCACCCTCCGCATTTCTCAACTTTCTATGCGAGTGTGTATCCTAGACATGAAGGTAGTGGCCGAGGTGTAGCAATGTAAGGTTTCATTTAGAACACATTGGTTAACAGAGCATCTACTACGTGCTAGGGGTTAGGATACAACCTGGACAAAGACAGAGTCTCAACCCTCGTGCACTGCTGGTGGGAATGCAGACGGGTGCAGCCACTGTGGAGGACAGTATGGAGTTTCCTCAGAAAGTTAAAAATGGATTTGATGAACAAGAACAGATCCAGAGACAAATGTCAGGGGAGAGTGGGGGAGGGGTAGAGAGCAACCAAAGGACTTGTATGCATGCATGTCAGCATCACCCATGGACACAGACACTGGGGCGGTGGGGGCTTCCCCGGGTGGAATGGCTGGGGGTACGGGGTCAATCGGGGAAAAGGAGACATGTAAAACTTTAGACAATAAAAAAGGCAGAGTCTCCATCCTCATAGAGCTTCTGTTCTAGTGGGGATACAGCCACTGAACAGCTAAAGACACAATTATTTCATTGCAGTTGTGGTGAGTGCACTGGGAGGAACAGGTGTAGGGTGAAGCACAGACAGGTAAACCATACAACAAGGCAATCTTTTAAAAAATATTTTTATTGATTTCAGAGAGGAAGGGAAAAGGAGAGAGAGATAGAAACATAAATGACAAGAGAGAATTACTGACAGGCTGCCTCCTGCATGACCCCTATTGGAGATCGAGCCCGCAACCTGGGCATATGCCCTTGACCAGAATTGAACCCGGGACCCTTCAGTCCGCAGGCCGGTGCTCTATCCACTGAGCCAAACCGGTTAGGGCAGTTGCTCTTCTTTTTTTAAATTCTCACCCAAGGCTATTTTTTCCATTGATCTTTAAAGAGAAAGTGGAAGTGAGAGAGGAGGGGGAGGAGAAAGAGAGAGAGAGATATCATCTCTGACAACCTACAACTGAGGTACATGACCTTGATTGGGAATCGAACCTGCGAACCTGAGACCCTTTGTCCACGGGCTGATGCTCTAACCACTGAGCAAAGTTAGCCACTGAGCAATCAGCTGCTCTTGATAAAGGAGTTAAAGTAACTCAATGAGAAAAGGTTAGTATTTTTATTTTTCTTAATCCTCACCTGAGGATATGTTTAGAGAGGGAGAGAGAGAAATATTGATGTGAGAGAGAAACATCTTCCCTTAAGGCCCCATTCAGGAGTCAAACCAGCAACCTTTTGGTGTACAGAATGATGCTCCAACCAACTGAGTCACCTAGCTAGGGCAAAACAAAAAGGATAGTTTTGATTTATTTGTTTGTTTTATAAATAGTATAAAAACAATTAGGTATCTATATGCAAAAGAAAAAAAAAGAACTTTTGCCCTAACCGGTTTGGCTCAGTGGATAGAGCGTCGGCCTGTGGACTCAAGGGTTCCGGGTTCGATTCCGGTCAAGGGCATGTACCTGGGTTGCGGGCACATCCCCAGTGGGGAGTGTGCAGGGAGCAGCTGATCGATGTTTCTCTCTCATCGATGTTTCTAACTCTCTATCCCTCTCCCTTCCTCTCTGTAAAAATCAATAAAATATATTTTTTTTTTAAAAAGAATTTTGACCCTTACCTTCCACCATATATAAAAAAATAACTCAAAATAGATCATAGACATAAACCTAGAAAATGTGTAGATGAGAACATAAGAGAAAATCTCCATGTTGTAGTTTAGCTAATATTTCTTATGTAGGACACACAAAAAATAGATCATTCAAAATGACAAATTGAACTTAATCAAAATATAAAACCTTTGGCCTTTCAATGTTACTGTTAGAAAAATGAAAATATAAGCCAGAGATTGGAAAATTTTTCTCAAAGTACATATATGATAAAAGAGTTGTATCCAGAATATATTAAAAACTCTTATAAATCAACAATGACAAACAACCCATTTCCCCTATGGGTAAAAGATTTAAATAAGCACTTTACCAAACAAATTATATAAATGGCAAATAAGTATATGGAAAAAAAAAGTTCAGCATAATTAGTCATCAGAGAAATTCAAATTAAAACTACAAGACACCACTACAGGCCCACTAGAACAGGGGAAGAAAAGATAAAATAGGACAATACCAAAAGCTGGCAAGTATGTGGAACAATTACTCATACATTGCTGCTGGGAATGCGCAATGGTGTGGCCGCTTTTGAAAAATGTTTGGCAGCTTCTTACAGAGTTAAACACACACTTATCATCTTACACAACAATTTCACTTCCCCACAGGAATGTAAGAGCAGGGAGTATTTTTTTTTTAATTTCTCATCATTTGAATTATATCACAGATTCCAACATGGTAGTTGCACTTAATTGGTGCAAACATGTGTTGAATGAATCAGGAGAGCCTAATTAAGCTTCAGTTTTATACACTTACTGGTCCACGGACCCTCTCTCTAAAATCAATAAAACAATTCCTCAGGTGAAGATTAAATAATAATAATAATAAACATTATCTGTAGTGTCCAGTTGTTTCTATGAGTGCTAGCCAATGCAATAAGGCAGGAATCAGAAATTAGATTCTATTATTGGGGAACGGAGATGATTCATCATTGACATGATTGTCTACTTAGAAAACCAACTGAAAATTATTAGAACTAGTAAGTGCGGTCAGCTACAAAATAAAAATAGAACATTCAATGGTTTTTCTAAATGCCAGTGATAATTGATTGGTTTATATAGGCTCATTCACAATAGTAAGAAAAATTAATATAAAATGAAGAAATGGGTAGGACATGATATCATGAGAGACATAAATGAAGGCGTCAATTCAATAGAGAATTAAAGCCATTACTGGATGGGTGACTTTATATTACAGTGGGGCCTTGACTTACGAGTGTCCCGACTAACGAGTTTTTCAAGATACAAGCCGTCTCTCGGCCGATTTTTTGCTTTGAGTTGTGAGCTAAAATTCGGGTTAGGAGCCAGTTTCAGATACCCCACCGCTAGTTGGCACAGCGAACGTCACAGTGAACGCCACCACATCAGCCCAGCATCACGTGTCTCACTCGTTCACTTTTTGATTTGACACACGAGTAATTTGAGTTATGAGCTCCGTCACGGAACGAATTAAACTCGTAAGTCAAGGCCCCACTGTATAAGGTTGCTGATATTCTATGAATTGATTTGTAGGTTTAAAATACTCTCAAATAAAAATTCCATGGGCTTGGGAGAAGCTATTTGGGGAAAGCACTGGAAAATTGACCTAGAATATTGGAAGGATAAAAAGATAAGAACATCACAATACATTTTTAGAAAAGAAGAATGACACCACCATAAAATGACAGTAATATAAGTAGTGTGGTACTATTAAAAATGAAAAGAACAGATGTTACCAAACTAAAGGGGTTCATTTGCTTGAGTGCATCAAAGCCCAATAAAACTCGAACAAGAGTTTGCAGCAAAAACCCTGGCCAGTTCCCAGTGGTTAGAGGTCAACCCTGGGACCAAAGGGTCCTGGGTTTGATTCCCAGTCAGGGGCACATACCTCAGTTGCAGGTTTGGTCCCCAGCTCTCTCTCTCTCTCTCTCTCTCTCTCTCTCTCTCTCTCTCTCCCTCCCTTCCACTCTCTCTAGAAATCAATGGGAAAATATCCTCGGGTGAAGATTTAAAAAAAAATTAAGAGTTTGCAGCAAAAACGTAAAGGTTTATTTAAGGAAATGGCACTAAGCCCCAATACACAGGTGAGCTAATGGTGGCTTAAATAGGGACAGATTATATATAGGAAAAATTATTCCTCATGGGACTATGGGAGTTGGGGTCATAGTTTCTACTGATTGGTTGGGGCCAGGGTGGGGAGTAATCATTGCATCAGGTCCTGGTGTCAGTCATGTTGTTGTTCTGTCTGGTTTCATGAGGGTGTGGTCAGTAGGCTCAGCTTTCAAGGGCCTGAGGCTGAAACACAACTGAGGACAAGATGTCATCTTCAGTTTGACCAAAACTCTAGTCCCTTGATCAACAGACCTGAGGCTTTATTCTTACGACAGTTTGGCACTGATCAGAACCTGATGTCCTAAGGGCTTAAAATTAAGGAAGTGGACATGCAGCAAGTCCTGCTGCCATTGGACTGGACAGAGCTAGCTGGGATTAAGGAAAAGCCATATTAAAAAAAAAAATGAAGTTCTTATGTGGTTACACAGATTCTAATCTATATGTACTAGAGGCCCAGTGCACGAAATTAGTGCAAGAGCAGGCCTTCCTTCCCCGGCTGCTGGCACCGGCTTCTTCGGGAAGGTTGTCTGGAAGGACGCCTGGTCTAATTAGCATATTATGCTTTTATTATTATAGATTAGAATTCTTCTTACCTATAAATTCTTCTTATCTATAAAATGTAGCATTATGCATTTTAATAACATTTAATATTTCAGCCCTGGCTGGGTAGCTCAGTTGGTTTGAGTGTCTTCCCATGCACTGGAATTGTGGGTTACATCCCTGATCAGGGCACATAAGGGAATCAACCAATGGGTGCATGGATGAGTGGAGCAACGAATCAATGTCCTTCTCTCTCAAAATCAATAAATAAAAGTACAGTAAAATAATAACCTATAATAATAAAAGCATAATATGCTAATTAGACCAGACATCCTTCCGGATGACCTTCTGGACGAAGCTGGGGCTGTGAGGAAAGCCCGAGTCCCGGGTGCCTGCCAGTGGCCAGAGGGAAGCCCGGGTCCCCCGTGCCAGAGGGAAGCCAGTGCCGGCAGCCGGGGGAGGGAAGGCCTACTCTTGCACGAATTTCGTGCGCCAAGCCTCTAGTCCTACATAATAAAAGGCTTATGCAAATCAACTGAACTGTGGAACGACTGGTTGCTATCATGCACACTGACCACCAGGGGGCAGACGCTCAATGCAGAAGCTGTCCCCTGGTGGTCAGTGTGCTCCCACAGGGGGAGTGCTGCTCAGCCAGAAGCCAGGTTCATAGCTGGTGAGCGCAGCGGTGGTGGCGGGAGCCTCTCCCATCTCTGCGGCAGCACTAAGGGCCCCTCGGGGGATGTCTGACTGTGCAAGGAGAGGGCCTAAGCTGACAGGCGGACATCCACTGAGGGGTCCTGGACTGCGAGAGGGCACACGCCAGGCTGAGGGACTTCCCCCCTCCCCCCAGTGCATGAATGCCATGCATCGGGCCTCTAATATCTAATATTTTATAATAAAGGTATCATTTCAAATTTGTAGAGAAAGGATAGAATATCCAATAAATACGGCATGAACAACTGGTAGATCATTTGGGAAATGCCACACATCATATAAAAAATAAATTCAAGATTGGTAAAAGAAATGAAGCCAAGCCGAAACCGGTTTGGCTCAGTGGATGGAGCGTCGGCCTGCGGACTGAGGGGGCCCGGGGTCGATTCCGGTCAAGGGCATGTACCTGGGTGGTGGGCACATCCCCAGTGGGAGGTGTGCAGGAGGCAGCTGATCGATGTCTCTCTTTCATCGATGTTTCTAGCTCTCTATCTCTCTCCCTTCCTCTCTGTAAAAAATCAATAAAATATATTAAAAAACAAAAAAAAAAAAAAAAAAAAAAAAGAAATGAAGCCATAAAAAAGTTGGTATAAAAATATTTGTAATATAAATCACAATGGGTTAAAATCTTTGATATACAGTGGATAACTAACACAGAGATGAGCGAACTATGGCTCATAGACCGATGCCATCCACTGTGTGCTTTTGGCTCTTGTTCGTTGGGGTACCAGACAGTGCTCCAACCCACTGAGCCACAGCCAGGGCCAAGTCATGGACATCTTTTTTTTTTAATCGGAGGATATTTTTCCATTGCATTTATTTATATTAAGTTTTTATTGTTGAAAATTACATATGTCTCCTGTTTCCCTCACTGACCCCTTCTAGCCTGCCCTCCAACCCCAACCCAGGCCTTCACCACCCTGTTGTCTGTGTCCATGGGTTGTGCATATATGCATACAAGGTCTTTGGTTGATCTCTTCCCACCCACCCACCAGCCCCTGCCTTCCCTCTGAGTTTCCACAGTCTGTTCCATGCTTCTATGTCTCTGAATCTATTTTGTTCATCAGTTTATTTTGTTCGTTAGATTCCACATCTGAGTGAGATCATGTGATATTTGTCTTTCTCTGACTGGCTTATTTTGCTTAGCATAATACTCTCCAGGACCTTCTATGCTGTCTCAAGGGGTAAGAGTTCCTTCTTTTTTTACTGCTGCATAGTATTCCATAATGTAAATGTACCACAGCTTTTTTAAAAAAACATTTTATTGATTTTTTACAGAGAGGAAGGGAGAGGGACAGAGAGCCAGAAACATCAATGAGAGAGAAACATCAATCAGCTGCCCCCTGCACAACCCCCCACGGGGGATGTGCCCGCAACCAAGGTACATGCCCTTGACCAGAATCGAACCTGGAACTCCTCAGTTTGCAGGCCGACGCTCTATCCACTGAGCCAAACCGGCCAGGGCTTTTTTTATCCACTTGCCTTGTACCACAGCTTTTTTTATCCATTTGCCTACTGATGGGCACTTCGGCTGTTTCCAGATCTAAGCTACTGTAAATTGTGCTGCTATGAACGTAGGGGTGCATACATTCTCTTTGACTGGTGCTTCGGGTTTCTTAGGATATATTCCTAGAAGTGGGATCACTGGGTCAAATGGCAGCTCCATATTTAATTTTTTGAGGAAACTTCATACTGTTTTCTATAATGGCTGCATCAGTCTGAATTCCCACCAGCAGTGTACTAGAATATCCTTTTCTCCACATCCTCCCTAGCACTTGTCATTTGTTGATTTGTTGATAGTAGCCAATCTGACAGATATGAGGTGATACCTCATTGTCATTTAAATTTGCATCTCTCTGATGATGAGTCACTTTGAGCATTTTTTCATATGTCTCTTGGCCATCTGTATATACATTTTGGAGAAGTGTCTATTTAGGTCCTTTGCCCATTTTTAAATTGGACTGTTTATCTTCCTTCTGTGAAGTTGTATGAGTTACTTATATATTTTGGATATTAACCCTTTATCTGATGTATCATTGCCAAATATGTTCTCACATACAGTGGGCTCCCTTTTCGTTTTATTGATGGTTTCTTTTGTTGTGCAGAAGCTTTTTATTTTGGTGTAATTCCATTTGTTTATTTTCTCTTTAGTTTCCAATGCCCTAGGATCTGTATCGGTGAAGAAATTGCTTCGGCATAAAACAAAGGCTTATATTTTTGATATTTATTTTATATATTTAAATGCCATTTAACAAAGAAAAATCAACCAAAAAAAATGAGTTCACGTGTCACCTCTGACACACGTGTCATAGGTTCGCCATCACTGGCCTAGGAGCTGTATCTGTAAACACATTGCTACAAGGAATGTCTGAGATTTTGCTGCCTATGGTTTCTTCCAGGATTTTTATAGTTTCACTGCTTATGTTTAGGTCTTTTATCCATTTTGAGTTTATTCCTGTGTATGGTATAAGTTCCTGGTCTAGTTTCATTCTTTGCATGTACCTGTCCAATTTTCCCAACACAATATATTGAAGAGACGGTCTCTGCTCCAATGTATAATGTATGCTCTTGCCTCCTTTGTCAAATATTATTTGAGAGTGATTGTTTCCT
>NW_006299603.1:796069-797754 GCF_000327345.1 Myotis davidii | reverse complement strand
TCGCTGTTCTGTTCCATTGGTCCATATGTCTGTTCTTGTGCCAGTACCAGGCTGTTTTGAGAACAGTGGCTTTGTAATATAGCTTGATATCTGGTATTGTGATTCCTCCAACTTTGTTCTTCTTCCTC
The DNA here is from genome assembly GCF_000327345.1 of Myotis davidii. Taxonomy (NCBI): domain Eukaryota; kingdom Metazoa; phylum Chordata; class Mammalia; order Chiroptera; family Vespertilionidae; genus Myotis; species Myotis davidii. The sequence goes on along the minus strand of NW_006299603.1, from coordinate 797,626 downwards.
AGGATTGCTGCACCTATTCAGGGTCTTTTTTTATTCCATATACATTTTTGGAGTGTTTCTTCTAGAGCTATGAAATATGCTGTTGGTATTTTAATTGGGATTGCATTGAATCTGTAGGTTGCCTTGGGTAGTATGGACATTTTAATGATGTTCATTCCATCAATCCATGAACACGGTGTATTCTTCCACTTGTTTATATCTTCCTCTGTCTCTTTTTTCAATGTCCTGTAGTTGTCCGAGTACAAGTCTTTTACCTCCTTTACCTCCTTTATTTTGTTGCAGTGGTAAATGGGATTGTTTGTGTAGTTTCTCTGAGAATTCATTATTGGTGTATAAAAAAGACATTGATTTTTGGGTGCTGATTTTGTATCCTACTACATTGCCAAATTCATTTATTAAATCTAGTAGCTTTTTGGTGGAGTCTTTAGAATTTTTTATCTACCATATCATGTCATCTGCGAATAATGAGAGTTTTACTTCTCCTTTCCAATTTGGATCCCTTTTATTTCTTCTTCTTGTCTGATCACTGTGGCTAGCACTTCCAGGACTATGTGGAATAAGAGTGGTGGAAGCAGACGTCCCTCTCTTGTTCCTGTTCTTAGGGGAAATGGTTTTAGTTTTTGCCATTGAGTATGATGTTCTCTGTAGATTTGTCACAGATGGCCTTTATTATGTTGAGATATGATTCCTCTATTCCCACTTTGCTGAGAGATTTTATCAAAAATGGGTGTTGGATTTTTTGAATGCTTTTTCTGTGTCCATTGTTATGATCATGTGATTTTTGTTTTTAAATTTGTTTATGTGGTGTATCACATTTATTGATTTGTGAATATTGTACCAGCTTTGCATCCATGGAATAAATCCTACTGAGTCATGGTATATAGTCTTTCTAATATATTGCTGGATCTGATTTGCTAATACTTTGTGGAGGATTTTAGCAGTTATGTTCATCAGGAATATTGGCCTATAATCCTCTTTCTTTGTTGTATCTTTATCTGGTTTTGGAATTAGGATAATGCTGGCCTCATAAAAAGAGCTTGGACATGTTCCTTCCTCTTGAATTTTTTGGAATAATTTGAGGAGTATACATGTTAGTTCTTCTTTGAAAGTTTGGTAAAATTCCCCTGTGAAAGCCATCTGGACCACGGCTTTTGTTTGCTGAGATTTTTTTGATTACTTCTGCTATTTCATCATACGTTTCTGGCCTATTCAGGTTTTTTGATTCTTCCTGATTCAGTTTTGGGAGATTGGATTTTTCTAGGAATTTGTCCATTTCATCAACATTATTGACATATAGTTGTTCATAGTATTTCCTTACAATCCTTTGTATTTCTATGGAGTCAGTTGTTACTTCCCCACTTTCTTTTTAAAAAATATATATTTTATTGGTTTTTTACAGAGAGGAAGGGAGAGGGATAGAGAGTTAGAAACATCGATGAGAGAGAAACGTCGATCAGCTGCCTCCTGCACACCCCCTACCAGGGATGTGCCCGCAACCAAGGTACATGCCCTTGACCGGAATCGAACCCGGGACCCCTCAGTCCGCAGGCCGACGCT
>NW_006299603.1:776926-795978 GCF_000327345.1 Myotis davidii | reverse complement strand
ATATATATATTATTGAGTTTTTACAGAGAGGAAGGGAGATGGATAGAGAGTTAGAAACATTGATCAGCTGCCCCCTACACACCTCCTACTGAGGATGTGCCCACAACCAAGGTACATGCCCTTGACCAGAATCAAACCTGGGACCTTTCAGTATGCAGGCCGATGCTTTATCTACTGAGCCAAACCGGTTAGGGCTGGTTAATCAATCTTGTTTATGTTATCAAAGAACCAGCTCTAGGTTTTATTGACTTTTTGTATTATTATTTTTAGTCTCTCAGTCACTTATTTCTGCTCTAATCTTTATTATTTCCTTCCTTCTACTTATTCTGGGATTTTCTTGTTGTTCTCTTTCTAATTCTTTAAGTTGTAGGGTTAAGTCATTTATTATTAATTTTTCTTGTTGTTTTTTTGTTGTTGTTGTTGTTTTTTGAGGTATACCTGTAGTGCTATGAACTTCCCTTTCAGGACTCCTTTTGCTGAGCCTCCGAGATTTGGTATGTGTTCATTTTCATTTGTTTCCAGGAAGTTTTTTATTTCTTTCTTGATCTCATTGGTAACCAATTCATTGTTTAATGACATCCTATTTAGCCTCCATGTGTTTGAATGTTTCTGAGTGTTTTTACTGTAGTTGATTTCTAATTTCATTCCATTGTGATCTAAGAAGATGCTCCATATGGTTTAAATCTTCTTGAACTTGTAGAGAGTTGTTTTGTGTCCTAACATATGATCTATGTTTATGAATGACCCATGTCCACTTGATAAGAATGTGTGTTCTGCAGCTTTGGAATGTAATGTTCTTTAAATGTCAATTAAATCCATTTGATTTGTCATTTAGAGTCACCCTTTCCTTGTTAATTTTTTGTCTGGGAGATCTCTTCAATGCAGTTGGTGGGATTAAAGTCCCCTATTATGACTGAATTTCATATATCTCCCTTAAAATCCTCTAGAAGTTTTTTTTAAGATACATTTAGGTGCTCCTATATTAAGTGCATATATGTTTACAAGGGTTATATCCTCTTGTTGAATCAATCCCTTTAGTATTATGTGACCTTTGCTACTCTTGTGATCTTGTGATGGCCTTCATTTTGAAGTCTATTTTGTCAGATATGACTATTGCTACCCAGCTTTTTTTTTTTTTCATTTCCATTTTCATGGAAATTTTTTTTCCATCCTTTCACTCTCATCCTGTGTGAGTCTTTTGTTCTGATGTGGGTCTCTTGTAGACAGTATATAATTGGGTCATGTTTTTGTATCCATTCAGGTCTTTTGATTGGAACACTTAATCTATTTACATTTAAGGTTGTTATTGATAAATACTTACTTAGTGCCATTTTAGTTCTTTAAGCCTGTTTCTCTCTCTCTCCCTCTCTCTCTCTCTCTCTCTCTCATTTCTTCTTCTCATTACAGCAGTCCCTTTTTTCATCTTTTTTTGTCTGGGAAGCTCTTTATTTCACCATCGATTTTTAATGATAGCTTTGCTGGATAAAGTAATCTTGGTTTCAGGTCCTTGCTTTTCATTACCTTAAATACTTCATGCCATTCCCTTCTGGCCTGTAGAGTTTCTGATGTGGAATCAGCTGACAGCCTTATGGGAGCTCCTTTGTAGGTAACAAATCGCTTTTCTCTTGCTGCCTTTAAGGTTCCTTGTCTTTAATTTTGGGATCTTAATTATGATGTATCTTAGCATGGGCTTGTTTGGGTTCTTCTTGCTTGGGACTCTCTATGCCTCCTGGACTTGTGTGACCTTTTTTTTTCCCCACCAGGTTTAGGAAGTTTTCTGCCATTGTTTCTTCAAACACTTTCTTAATCCCTTGCTCACTTTCTTCTCCTTCTGGCACTCCAATTATGAGAATATAGTTATGTTTCATGTTGTCTCACAGCTCCCTGAAGCTGTCCTCCTGTTGGCTTTTTTTTTTACTGTTTTTTTTCTTGTTGGTCCTCTGATTGAGTGATTTTTTCTACCCTGTCTTCTAATTTACTGATCTGATCCTTGGCTTTCCCTGACCTGCTGTGTATTCCTTCCAATGTGTTCTTTTTTTTCAGTAATTAGTAAATTTTATTTAGAAAGCAGGCCTAGAGATGTCATTGAAGTAGCCACGTTAGCTGGTGAAGGGATAGCTGGGTATCTTTTGTGATTGCACAATGTGATTTTAGCTGTTCAGGCATGATTGTTATTTTCTTCTCCTTCCATCCATCAGAGAGAGACGTGTCAATATTTTATGACATTGCTTTTGTACATCAGGGCACTCAAGACTGTACCAACTGTGCCTCTCAGGGCTGCTTTTCTTCTTAGTGCTGCAACTCTCTCCACTTCTCAAGCCACTGATGCCATTATTTGTCCCCAATTCCCTTTCCTTCTCTGCAGGAAATGGCTCTCTCTCTTCTCTCACTGTGGTCTTCAACCCAGGCATCCTTTGGGCTCACTAGGGGGGCTCTCCCAATCCCCAGCTCCACTTCGGGCGTGAAAAAATGGTGACCTGGTGGTCCTGGTTCCCTGAAGCCTGCTATGGAGGCCCCGCCCAGCTGCTGTCTGCGTCCTTTCGATTCCATTGTGGAAATAAAACTGCGTTGAATCCTCCTGGAAAAGGTGGGGATCTGTGGGGCAACCAGCAGGGTTCACACCAGCAGGCAGAAGCAGGGTGGGGGCACAGGTTCCGGCACTGCAACTCCCGGGTGTGGGGCCCAGGGCTGAGCAGGGGCCAGCGCACCTAGAGCAGATGGGCCTGACTGCAGGCTATTGACCACAGAGTGAGGCGAGTTTTTTTCAACAGGGTGAGGCAACTGCCTTCCCTCCCCAGGCAAAACCTGCCTGGATAGCAAAGGTCCATCAGAGAAAGATGTCCTCCACAGTGTGAGGGAATGGCTCAGGAGAGGAAACTGGGGTGGCTGCCCTCCAAACTCCAACCCCAAAGCCCCCAAACTTGGACTCTCCTGACACAGCTCCAGTCCACTCTGCCCTCTCTCTGCCAGAGCACAAGGTGAGTGGCTGCACACGAAATTTTGTGCATTGGCCCTTTAAGAGGGTGCCTAAATTTCCAGCCGTCTCTGGCAGGCAGATATCCCTGCTGCTTTTTACAGTTGGATGTTATGTGGGTTCCTTTCTCAGTTCTGGTTCTCTGGGCTGGGAAGCCCAGCTTGGGGTTTAAACCCTGGAGTTCTCAGTGGGAACCCCCACAGCTTAGATATCCCGCTGGACCTTCGAATGCTGCCTGTGGGAGCACGGCCAGCCCTTAGTGTCTCTGCCCCTCCTACCAGTCTCTACGCAGTCTCCACTTTCCGTCCTTGGTTACCAGGGTGCTCTCCAGTGAGTCTTCAGTTGATTTTTCAGGGTGGCTTTTCTGTATTTATTTGTATTTCCAGTTTGGTTCTGAGAGAGTGTCAGTGTAGCTTCCACTTACTCCACTGCCATTCTTAATCCCTAACTAATGTATTTTCCTCCATTACTTTTAGAGAGAGTGGAAGGGTGGTTGGAGGGGAAGAGAGAGAAAGAGAGAAAACTGATGTGAGACATAAGGATTCGTTGCCTCCCACTGATGCCCCTTCTGGGCAGGGGATGGAGCCTGCAACTGAGGTCCGTGCCCTTGACCAGAAATCAAACCCATGACCCGTTGGTGTGCATGCTGATGCTCTAACCACTGAGCAACAGGCCAGGAACACCAGTTGTTTTTGTATGACCTGCAAGCTAAGAATGACTTAGCCATATTAAAATGATTTTTTAAACCCAAAAGTAGAATATTTACCCTAGCTGGTTTGGCTCAGTGGATAGAGCGTCTGCCTGGGGACTAAAGGGTCCCTGGTTCAATTCCGGTCAAGGCACACACCCAGATTTCAGGCTCAATCCCCAGTAGGGGGCTTGCAGGAGGCAGCTGATCAATGATTCTCTCTTATCCTTAATGTTCTATCTCTCCCCTTCTCCCTTCCTTTCTGAAATCAATAAAAATACTTTTTAAAAAAGGAAGATGAAAGCCCGTTGAGTGCTATTAACATTTGGAAAAAAAGTAGAATATTTGACAGCTCCTGCTATATGGAATTCAAATTTCACACATAAAGTTCTATCGGAACACAGCTGTACCCACTCATTTATATACTAGAGGCCCGGTGCATGAAAATTCATGCACTGGAGAGGGGGTCCCTCAGCTGGGCCTGCCCCCTCTCACAGCCTGGGAGCCCTCAGGGGCAGGAGGTGACCTGGCGATCAGGGGAGGCGACGCCCCCATCACACCTCTGCTACTACCACTGTTGGCAGCGCAAGCCTTGGCCGGCCCTGGTTACCTGAGCCTCTAGCAGCCCTGGGCGGCTGGGCAGCTGGCAGCTGAGGCTTGCCTGTGCCTTGGGCCCTGGGTGGCTGGGGGGCTGGTGGGACTGGGCGCGGCCTCCATGTGGCTGTGGGCGCCGCCAACTTTGAGGGCGTGGCAGTCAATTAGCATATTCCCTTCTTATTAGATAGGATTATCTGGCCGCCTTCAGGTACACTGGCAGAGCTGCGTGGTCATGACACAAACTGTATGGTACACAAAACCAAAAATATGTACTTACTGACCCTTTACAGAGAACGTTGAGAACGTTAGTGTTAGAGCACTTAGGAACTCGGAGCCGCAAGCCATTCTGTCTACCTTTGGGCTTAGTATTTAACAGTCAGCCTGTTAGAAAAATTAAATAAGAGGCTTAAAATGCAAATTAAAGTCAGGCTATTGACCAAGTCATTTGAGTATTCTGTGCCTCACTTTATCTACATAGAGCTAAAAAGGGTTGTTGCAAGGAAGAAATAAATTTTTTTAAAAAGGTGTGGAATGCCCCGTGTGGGTGTCACACATTCTGTTTCAGCGGCAGCAGTGGGTGCCTTAAGACGGCGGTCCTGCCTGGTGCTTTCCAGTGCTGCCCGGAGCAGGACTGCATCCACTCCCGGGCACGGGCACCGCTTCTCCCAGGGCAACTTGGCAACGTGCAGCGAGAACTATAACAGAACCACCGCGATCCAGCATTTCTTCCTCTGAGATTTTCTTCTATAATATGTGCGTGTCCGTTTATTTCTCCAGGGAACTGGGGGTAGCATAGAGAAATCACCAGAAAGGCACACGAAGGTTAATGTACAAGGGTGTTCATTCCGATTTAATTTTTAATGGTGAGCAGTTGGAACAGCCTAACTACCCAGCCAGGAACTGGTTAAGTACTGATGCAGCCATGGGAGTGGGAGAGAGAGGAAGGAGTCATGCTTTAAAGCAATATTTAACAAGATATTTTCTGGGGCTTTAAGAAATCTCAATATAATACAATCTAACTGTAAAAGTGAAAATACAAAAATCCCTCTGGAACGCTCACCCTGCCGCTTCTTCCCAAGAAGGAAGCACTGTGACTGTTTGAAGGATGCATTGTCCCCAGTCGGTCCCTGAGAGACAGCGCGAGAACCAGGCGTTGACTGGATGTTTTTTTTCTTTTGTGTTTTTTTAGTTTTTTAATATATTTTATTGATTTTTTACAGACAGGAAGGGAGAGAGATAGAGAGTTAGAAACATCAATGAGAGAGAAACATTGATCAGCTGCCTCCTGCACACCTCCTACCAGGGATGTGCCTGCAACCAAGGTACATGCCCTTGGCCGGAACTGAACCTGGGACCATTCAGTCCGCAGGCCGACGCTCTATCCACTGAGCCAGACCGGTTAGGGCGCCACTGTGACTGTTTGGAACAGACTTTTAGGGCGTCTTCTGCATGTGTGTACTTGTGTGTCATTCGTGGTTTTGGCATAAATGTAATAACGCCGTACACAGTGTGCCCTGGCTTTTTGTCTCATGGAGCAATACGCCCAGGATTTTTCTGTGCCAGGAAGTGTAAGTCTGTCCCTCTCTCTCTCTTTTTAAAAATTATTTTTAACATATTTTTATTGATTTCAGAGAGGAAGGGAGAGGGGAGAGAGAGAGAGAGACATCAATGATGAGAAGAATCATTGATCAGCTGTCTCTTGCACCTCCCACACAGGATCGAGCCGGTAACCAAGGCACCCGAGCCTGCAACCCAGGCACGTGCCCTTGAGCGGAATCGATCCCGGGCCTCTCAGTCCGCAGGCTGACGCACTATCCACTGAGCCAAACCAGCCAGGGCTCACTCTCGCTCTCTTTTTAATGGCTGCAGACTGTGCCCATAGCATGCCATGCCTTAATTTGCCTAACTTTGCCCCTATTGCCAGCAATCGAGTCTGTTTTCCCTGCTTCAGTTTTACAAGCATCGGTATCGTTGCAAGCCAGGCTGCAATGGCACCTATATTAATGGAATTAGTTGCTGGGTATAGAATGGCTGCATCAGTGACGTGCTTTAAATATTCTGTTCAACCACAGTCAGATTCCCTCCCAAGAGGCTCAATAATTTACATCTCCTGGCCCAACAATGTGGCCATGCTGACTGATCATTCACCCAATTCTCTGATAAAATCTGACGTTTTACATGTTTTTAACATGAAAACTATACTTGAGGATTGGGAAAGAAAAACACTAAAAGAAAGAAGACTAAAATTTGTCTGATTACTAGGAAAGTTGAGCATGTTGTAAGTTTGTTTTTTTGCTGTTTGTGTTGTACTGTTACATATTGTATACGTTTCTACTGTTTACATAGTTCCAGTGTCAACCTAAACTATATAAAGACCCGAAAATGGTGTCGGGACGAGGAGCATGTACCACGGGGCCAAGCAGCTTTGATTCAAGGTATGATGTTTCCCGGGTGTGTGCCCTTGGGCAAGTCCCTTAACTCCTTGTGTCGCCCTTTCTCATTGTAAATGGAGGTAATAATATCTATTTCAAAGGATTGAACATTAAATTACTTTGTACACAGAAAGCACCTAGAGCAGCACCTGGTATATAGTAAGCATTCAATAAACATTAGCAATTATTGACCTTTTTGCCTACAATTTATTTTGCAAATATTTCCTTCCAGGCTGTTGCTTTGTCAGTCTATTTTCTTTGTCATGTCATCAGATCTGTCCGTCTTTTTTTTCATGGCTCTGAGTTTCAATAAAAGCAAAACCAGACATTTAAACTGAACCCAGAGTAAGAAACTGGGAAAAGAGAAGAAAATAGCAGCAGTTATGTCTGGGCAATGAAATTTGCATTCCTTTTTATACTGTTTTCCAAATGTTATAATGAACATATATCATCTATAATAATAAAAGTGCAATATGCAAATCGACTGAACGGCTGAACAGCAGAACGACTGTTTGGACGACCACACCATGACACACACTGGTGCCAGGCCAGCGAAGGCGGGTGCGATGCGATTGGTCAGGGGCCTTGCCATTGCCTCAGGATTGCCCTGCAGAGGGAGGCCCGGCCACCGGCAGGCAGGGTGATCAGTCAGGGGGGCTCCCTGATCACCCCAAAGAGGGAGGCCCAGGCCACTGACTGGCAGGTTGTGGGTGGGCGGGACCTCCCTCTGTGGGGCGAGAGATCCCAGGGTTCCTGGACTGTGAGTGGGTGCAGGCCAGGCTGAGGGACACCCCCCCGCCCCCCCACCCAAGTGCATGAATTTCGTGCACTGGGCCTCTAGTGAATATATAGTTCCAAATGAACGCATATTACCTTTACTTTCATGCTTTGTTTTAAAATTTTATTTTAAGCACGTGGTAATCATTTAATACATAATGGAAAAAGCATTACCTACTCCCCAATAAATGTTGTTTACACTAAAGGACAAAAAAAAAGCAAGGAGTTAGTCAACTGCTGCACACAACCCTTCCACAGCCCTCAGAAGAAACGCCCTGACATCTCCACCCCCGCGGCAACAGACCCGAGCTTCGCAGCAGGATCGCCCCCTGGTGGCCATCAGGAAGGGGTGCGTGCCTGTGTGTGCGCACGTGTCCCTTCCTCTAAGAATCTGTCTCGTTTTATCTAAATCACAAAGCAACCCTTTGAGTTGGGGATTGAATTATGTAAAAGACAGGTGGCAAATCTGAGTCCCCCACCTGACAAGGGCAGAGTCCCCTAGCTCTGAGAAAAGTCCCAGCTCAGTTTTATTTTTAATCCTCAAACTTGGGTATGGTTTTTTAAAATTGATTTTTAGAGAGAGAAGAGCGTGTGTGTGTGTGTGTGGGGGGGGCATTATTCAATTGCCTCCCACAGGTGCCCGACCAGAAATCAAGCTGAAAGCTACGTATGGGCCCTGGCCTGCCGTGGAATCAGAGTCATAACCTTTGGTGAACAGGCCACACTCCAACCAACCAAGCCGCCTGGCCAGGGCCACACGCCTGTTTTTAATCGCTGAGTGCTCTGCTCCCAAAAGCTCCCTATCCTGTCTGTGGGTCTAACTCCCATACCACATAATTCACCCATTGAAAGTGTACAGTTCAGGGGTGTTAGGGTATCCACCGAGCTGTGCGACCATCACCACTCGTCGAGAACGCTTCCACCACGGGATGTGGAGAAAAGGGAACTCTCGTGCACTGTTGTTGGGGATGTAAATTGCAGCCATTACAGAAAACAGCATCAAGTTTCCTCAAGAAACTAAAAATAGAACTATCATATGGCCCAGCAATCTCACCTCTAGATATATATGCAAAGGAAAGGAAATCTTTATCTCGAAGAGAGATCTGCCCACCGCCCATGTTCATTCCAGTGTTATTCACTATGGCCAAGACAGGGAAACAACCGATGTAGCTGTGCCTGGCTGGCTGGGTGAAGAGCTGTGATGTACACATATTATTCAGAATATGGAATACTATTCGGCCTTTAAAAAGGAGATCCTGTCATTTGCAACAACATGGATGAACCTGACATTATGCTAAGTGACCTAAGTCAGAGAGAGAAGGATGGATACTTCATGGTAGCACTTACATATGGACTCTCAAACAAAAAAGAGGAACGTGGAGCCAGTGTAGCTCAGTGGTTGAGCATCGATCCCTGCACCACAAGGTCGCTGGTTTGATCCCTGGTCAGGGCACATGCCTGGGTTGCAGGCTTGAACCCCAGTGGGGGCTGTGCAGGAGGCAGCCAATCCATGTTTCTCTCCCATCGATGTTTCTATCTCTCTCCCTTCCTCTCTCTCTAAAAATCAATAAAAACATATATATATATATTTTTTTTTAAAGTAGAGCTCATAGAAACAGAGAACAGAGAAGTGGTTGCCAGAGGCTGTGGCGTAGGAGGTTGGGAAAAGGGCACAGAATTCCAGCTATGCAATGACAAAGGTCTGAGGACCTGATGTGAAACGTTGTGACTGGAGTTGATAATGCTGTGTACTGTGATTGAAATTTACTAAGAGAGCGTAACTTAAATGCACTCACCACAAATAAGGTAAATAGGTGAGGTGATAGAGGTGTTAACTCCATGGGGAATCCTCCCACAATGCACACGTATCACATTGTGCACTTTATATATTATACAGTTTTGTTTGTCAATTATACAACAATAAAGCTGAAAAGAAGAACATTTCGCCCGGCCAGTGTGGCTCAGTGGTTGAACATTGACCGATGAACTAGGAGGTCATGGTTGGATTCCCGGTCAGGACACATGCCTGGGTTTCAGGCTCAATCCCTAGTGTGGGGCATGCAGGAGGCAGCCGATTGATGAGTCTCATCACCGATGTTCCTATTTCTCTCTCCCTCTCCTTTCCTTTCTGAAATCAATAAAAATATATTTTAAAACTTTAAAAAAAAAACCACTTCCATCACCCCCAAAAGAAACCCTACACACGTTAGCAGTCACTCCACACCCCCCTCCTCATCCCCTGGCAGCTGCTCATCTACTGCCTGTCTAGACACTTCGTACAATAAATCACTCATACCGACGGGGTCAGGCAACATGTGGCCTCTGTATCTGACTTCTTTCCCTCAGCATAATGTTTTCAGGTTTCATGCACTTTGTGGCCTGTATCAGGACTCCATTCCTTTCTATGGCTAAGTAATATTCCTTGTGTGGGTAGAAATTTATCCATTCATCTTTTGACAGGCATTTGATATCCATTTATCATCTGATGGGCTACTATGAATAATGCTGCTATGAACTTTCAAGTACAAGATTTTGATGGACAGGTCTTCTCCCTTCTCTTGGGTAGAGACCTAGGAGGGGTTTGAGGGGTCCTATGGTAACACTACGTATGAGAGGCCTTTTAACTTAGCCTCCCAGATCCTGGGGTCTGATCTGGCTGTCAGCTCCCTGTCTGACCTCTACATGGCCATTTCCAGAGACCAGGCCAGAAACACACCACGCAACCCCTCTTGTGAGCCTGACCCCATCAGCGTCCTCCAACTCCTGCGAGCTGCATGCAGGGGAGGTCCTCTGACCTAGAACACAGGCCCTCACTGGAACCCCAAGATTTCTTGGCATTAGCTGAACCTCAAGTTCTGGAACCAGAGAGAAGTCGCCTGGAAGCTCCAGTGGAAAGCCAGCTAACTCAGTTAGTCATGAATGATGTTAACGAATCCTTGCATCGATCTCCCGGAATACACTGGTAGGGTAGGCCCCCCTGGCTGGGTAGGCCATGTGACTTCTTCTGGCCAATGAGCCGTGAGCAGAAATGCAGTATAATTTCCAGGCCAGGGCATTTAATTGCTGGGGCCCCAGAGATTTCTTTCCCCTGCTACAGAGGCCAGATCCGTTCCAGGCAGTGGCTGCTGTGTCACTCTGGTGGAGTGGGGAACGTGGGGAAAAACTCCCAAGTGACCTGTCACAGGTATATCCTGAGAGCAAGAAATCAATTTTGCATCGTTTTAGGCCCTCAAGATTTTGGGGTCATTTGTTACTGTAACTTATCCTGACTGATACACCAACCCATCCACCTAACCTGGCTCCCGCCAAGGTCTATTAGTTTGCTGGGGCTGTCATAATAAAGGACCACAGACTGGGGGGCTGCAATAGAAATGTATTTTCTCCCAGTTCTGGAGGCTGAAGTTCAAGATCAAGGAGTTAATAGAGTTGGTTCCTTATGAGGCTGTGAGGGAGACTGTCCCACGCCTCTCTCTTAGCTGCTGGTGGTCTTGGCGTTTTTTGGTAAATACATGACGTTCTCCCTGTCTTCCCTGTGTGTGAGTGTGTGTGTGTGTGTGTGTGTGTCCAAACTTCCTCTATGTATCAGGATACCAGTCATGGTGGATTAGGACACCCCCAAAGACCTAGTTATCTCTTTAAAGATCCTCTCTGCCTGTAGAGTCACATTCTGAGTGCTGGGGCTTAAGACTTCGACATATGAATTGAGGGGCACAATCCAGGTTATAACAGACTCCACTCCAACTCCAAGGTGCCAGGGGTCCCATCCTGCCCAGGATGAGTGAAGGCTGATACCAGTCTAAGTTGGTGAGACTTGGGACATCTTAGCAGGAGGTTCTAGGGGGCTCCTTCTAGGTCCATGGAGGACTTCTTTCCTGGGGATCAGTGCTGCTCCCAGGACTGCAGACTGCAGTGGAAACCTCAACAAACCCACCCCTGGGGAAACAGCACAGGATGGTGAGAAAGCTTCCGGACATGAACCCTGACTCATCTCCCAACAGCTGTGCAGCTTAGACACCGCTCTGAGCCTCTGTTTCTTCCTTTATATCAGCGGTTCTCAACCTTCTGGCCCTTTAAATACAGCTCCTCATGTTGTGCCCCAACCATAAAGTTATATTCGCTGCTACTTCATAACTGTCATGTTGCTACTGTTATGAATCGTAATGTAAATATCTGATATACAGGATGGTCTAGGCGACCCCTAGACCACCAAAGGGGTCGCGACCCACAGGTTGAGAACCTCTGTTTTAGAGGATCATAACGTGTTCTCCTTAGAGCTACTATGAGAAATCAAAGAGAATACACCTGCTATATGGCAATCCTGCCATAATCAGTTACCACTGCTATTGCTGCTGCTGGTGTTCATATGTGCTTACAAGAAAGGGGAAATTGCCCGGCCAGTGTGGCTCAGGGGTTGAGTGTTGACCCATGAACCAGGGGGTCATGGTTTGATTCCCGGTCAGTGCATGTGCTCAGGTTTTGGGCTTGATCCTCAGTAGGGGGCATGCAGGAGGCAGCCAATCAATGATCTTCTCATCATTGTTTCTATCCCTCTCTCCCTCTCCCTTCCTCTCTCTGAAATCAATTTTAAAAAACATATTAAGAGGGGAAATTACTGTGGTTTCATTGTGGTTCAGAGAGCGTGGGAGACACCTCAGGCATCTTTTCCTCATCTTCAGGGCTTGATCTCATTCAACAAACATTGATTGAGCACCTACTAGAGTCAGGAGCTCTTCTGTGAAGGGTTCTTTCTCACATCAATGTTTCTCTCTCCTCTCCCTCACTCTCTCCTCTCCTACACCCCTTCCTTCCACTCTCTCTAAAAATCAATGGAGAAAATATCTTCACTTCTTGGATCAGGGGGAAAAAAGAAAAGGCATTTCCAGCGAACACGCAGGATGTGCTAGGCACTATGCCGGGCACAGGGTGGGAGGTGCACAGCAGGCCCGAGAGGGAATTGGAAGAAACAGGAATTCAAACCAGGTGGTTTGATCCAGGCCAGTGGCCCGCGCTGCCTCCCAGGCTACACATCCTCTCCCTGGTTTATGGCGAACTGTGTCCCTCCCACCCCAATTCGTGTTGAAGTCCTAGTCCTCAGAGCTTCGGAATGTGAGTGTTTTGGAGACAGAGTGCTTAAAAGGTAATTAAGTAAAAAAAAATGAGCCTGTTATGGCGGCCCTGACCCAATATAATGGGTGTCCTTAGAAGAGATTACGACACAGACACACAGAGGGAAGACCATGTGGGGGCACAGGGACAAAGTCCAAGTGGAACCAACCCTGCAGACACCTTGATTGCAGACCCGCAGCCTACAGAGCCCTGAGACCCCCAGCTGTGGTGCTTTGCCTGGAAGCTAGGACTCTGGGACGCTCCAGCCCCTCTCGAGCTCAACCCAAGCCCCCCTGGAAGAGCAGTGCCCCCAAACGCACAGTCACCAGAATTAGGAAGGAAGCCCACCTCACCCAGCAGGCTGAAATTGCCAGGCTCTTCCAGGCCAGGAGGGAAGCTTAGAGGAGCATGTACACAGCCACACACAGTGGGGCCTACACTCAGCCCCAGGGCTGTTCTTACCGCCGCGTTCTCCCCGGACTTCTCTCTCCCCACAGCACCAGTCTCCACCATTGTCCTGACACTCAGACGTGTTCCTGGCACAGCTCTCTCCTAAGTGCCCACCCCCAAAGGTCCAGAGCCCCGGCCGCTCCCCTGATGGTCCCTTCAGCTACTGAAACTCAACAAGTTCTAAATGGAGTCCAACTTTCCCGCCCCTCTCCTTCCCCCTCCTTCTGCCTCAGTAAGATGTGCCCCCACCACCTATGCCAACCTCCCCTCATCCTCCTTGGCATCCCCAACCCCGCCTCCCCCACTGCCCACTAATCTCTCTGTTCTGCCCAATTTTATTGTAAATATTTCTTGGGCATTGTCTCTCCTCACCGTCTCCACGTCCGCTGCCTAATTTAGGCCTCGTCATCTCTCCCTGGTCTCTGGCCTCCAGCCTTGTGCCCCTAATCCAACCCCGCTGGCAGGAGAGTCCAGCAATAGAAACACCTGATGAGGCAGATGCTATCAGCACCCCCACCTCACAGGTGAAGCAGCTGAAGCCCAGAGTTTTGTTAAAAGGCCGGACTGTGGTTTCACAGAAGGCAGTTTGGCTCCACACTCTTAAGCTCTTGACCAACATGCCAGGACAGTGGGCAAGAGTGCACAGGAGGGACTGGCTCATTCTGTGTGACCTCAGCTGAGCACACAGTAGGAACAATGCCTGGGAAACAGAATAAGGTCACTGCACCCTGTGCCTGAGTGTACCTGTATATGCACATGTGCATGCACATGGCGTGTCTCAGGAACCAGACTCAGCAGTGCACATGACAGGAACACACAGAAAACTTGAAGTGCCTGCACACAGTATGACCAGCCCAGGGGCGGGAGAATGAGTGGCGTCAGGACAGGCACCCAGGGACATCTGGGACCCCCAGGGCGGGCATGTAGCATTTGGAGGCCCTGTGCTCAGTAGTGGGGCTACAGGTGGATTCTGGGATGGCACTCACAGCTCATGGAGCTCAGCCAGAGGCTGGGTGCATGGGTCACTGTGCAAGCTTCAGCCCCAGCTGTCCTCAGCATGGAAGGTGGGGCACGACATCCCCTGAACCCAAAGAATGACATGGGCCCTCCTCCGAGAATAGAGGTTTATTGGGAATGACGGTTCAAGGTCCTCAGTGCAGTGCCGCCCTCCTCGTGGAGGGCCAGCAATCCAGTGTGTGGGCCTGGAGGTCCCGGGAGACCAGGCGGCCACAGGCACAGCAGCAGGCGGTGGGGGAGCAGCCCGCTCCGGGGGCCCCTGCGGTCCTCAGGTGTCTGCGGGCGAGCTGGCAGCGTCCTGCGGCAGGCAGCGCCGGTGCCTGAGCCCTGTCTTGTCCTCCTCCTGCGGAAAGGAGCCCCCACACGTCACACAGAGCAGGTCCCGGGGCAGGTCACT
Organism: Myotis davidii; assembly: GCF_000327345.1. Classification (NCBI taxonomy): domain Eukaryota; kingdom Metazoa; phylum Chordata; class Mammalia; order Chiroptera; family Vespertilionidae; genus Myotis; species Myotis davidii. The sequence continues at coordinate 781,540 of NW_006299603.1, read as the reverse complement.
CCGCACAACCGCCCGGGGGCCGGGCGGCTCCTCTCACCATCTCAGAGGCGGTGCTGGGGCTGGCACCCTCGGGGGAGCCCCCTTCGTCCCGTGAGCAGTCAGGTCCTGCGTCCTCCTCGTACTCCGTCAGGCAATCTGACTCTTCCCCTGGAATTCGGGGAGCAGCGTGACAGTGAGGGGACATGGCGGGGCTGGCATTTCTAGCCACATCCCACTGACCCCGGGCCTAGCCCGCCTCTGGAAGCGCCTCACCATCAGCACAGCCATCAGAAACATAGCTGGTGGGGGGCTCGATCCGGGACACGATCTCTGCCAAGTCAGTGAAGCCAGAGCTGGGGAAGGCCAGCACCTGTGGGGACAGGGTGAGGTCTCAGAGGCTCGTGGTGTTCTGGGGTGCTGGGGTGCTGTGCCTGGGGGACATGTCCTGAGGAGAGTTCTCTGGTCGGAGATGCTCAGAGAAACCCAGGGAGTCTGGGGTCACCTGAGGTCTGGGAGACCCAGGGGGCTGGGGGTCCCGGCTTACGTCGGCACGGCGGCTCTCAATCAGGTCAGCAGACCGCCGGTCTGTGAGCATCTTCTCAATGACGTCGCCCCGGCTCCAGCCCCCAAACACAGCCTTCCCGTGCTGGTAGCCCACATCCTGCAGGAGGAAGGGGACTGGGGCCATCCACACTGCAACTCCCCAGATGCTCCCTGCTGGTCCGCTTGCTTAGCCCCACGTTGCCTGCCCCTGGCCTGGCCCCTCAAAAGCTGCTGCTTCGGGAAACTAGCATCGAGGCTAACCCTATTTTGGAGTCAGCCGTATGTAGCACTCTTGGCCCATGTCCTCCATCCTGTGCCCCTGCCAGACATTACCAATCCATCACTTCATGTTCTTACCCACTAATCCCCATGCAGTGGGCCAAGTACCAAATGACTTGAGATGGTGGTGGAAACCTTATTTCAAGTTCTCCAAATGTGCAGTCTATTTGTGGGTATCGCCAGCTCCCATACCCAGAACAGACACCACTAACCCACCAGGGCACACTGTCCCCATCAGCCCTGAAAGAGCATCAGACATGTTGTACCCGGGTCTCTGGGCAGCAGCTAATGATCCGTTTTAGGTGGCATGGGCTATGGCACATTCTTCAGGGCCAGTGGCACATGACACACACTGCTCCTTCCCTCGCTTACCTATGGCAGGCATTACTAGTTGATCACTGTCCCCATGCCCACCAATGCAGGAATCTACACAGTGCTTCAGGTAGTGCAGCTGGCACATAAGCAGCTTAGTTCATACACAGCATGTGGGCAGCGTGTTCCACTGCCACATCAATACGGACATCACTAATCGATTACTGTTCTATTCCCCACAGTTCCCAGTTGGGAAGGGAGTCCTAGAGCCGTTCCCCTTGTGTTGCTCTGGGCGTTCAATAGTAAGCCCTGCTGGCCCCGCACTGATACCAGGCCACTCCCACCCACTCACATAGATCTGGTCGAACTTCCCGAAGTCCATGGTCTTGAAGCAGTCGATGGGGGGGCGCAGGTACTCGCAGTAGGAGCTGGACTTGACAACCTCCAGCTGGCGTACGCAGGACACGTAGGCCAGGCGGGACTGAATCTCAGCCATGTCTGGAACCTTGATCTTATTCGTCCAAGGGTTTAGCCGCTTCCACAGCAGCCACCAGCCAGACAGGCTGTCCCCGTAGGTGCTGAGGTCTGTCTCGTCCTGGCTCCCGACGTCAATGGCAATGACTGTCTTGGCACCCATGCTGCGGGCGATGTCCGCTGTGGGGCCAGGGGGTCAGCGGGTGGCTCCCCACCAGGGCCCAGGGCAGAAAAGTTCAACCCAGTCCCACAGACACCATCATGCAATGTCACGCAAAACCCATGCAAACAGCATGTTGGCATGCAAATGGCATGGAAAGTGATGCCCATGATGAGAAGACAGGGTCAGATGGCGGAGCTTTTAGAGGTGAGGAACCACGCCAGAGGGATGTAGGGGTTGGAGACAGAGGGATAAAAGTGCTGGGGAAAAGGCAGGACAGAGAAGTGGAAGGAGAGTGACGTAGAGACAGAGCCATAAGGACACGTGGAGACGGAGATGCAAGTAGTGAAGACGCAGGGGACGGGCCACAGAGAGAAATGCAGGGAAGCAGAATTAGCAAGAGGTTTGGGGAGGAGAAAGAGATCAAGAGTTACAGAAATGGAAGAAGAGAGAGTCTGGGGCTGTGACAAGGGACAGAGAGCCAAGAACAGGAAAGCAGAACAGAGGAGGTGATGGGGAGGGGCCCGGCAGGGAGGGTGGTGTGTCCGTGGGTCCATGCGGCCCACTGAGGGGCCCTGAGTGGGTCTGGGGAAACCTGGGGGGACAGGGACAGGGTCCTATAACCACACTCAGCCCAGAAAAACAGAGTCTCTGTCAGACTTTCCATGTGTCCCTCAGGAGCTGGTGTGTAAGTCTGTGCGCATGCCCACGGCAGGAGTCCCTGCTGTCTGTGTGCGTCTCCCGTCCACGTGTCTCTGTGAGCACACACACCTCTGGGCATGCTACATCTCTGTCCACATCCCTGGGCACGTCTGTATTCATTTAAGTCATCATGCAGCTAGATCAACGTCTGTGTTTCCTGTGCGTCCGAGTATGCCTATCCACCTAGGGGCTTACACACACGTGAAGGTGTGTGGTCATGTTAGTACAGGTATGTGTACAGAGCACATATACAAGAGTTGGCAAATTTTTTCTGGAAATGGCCAGCAAGAAAATAATTTCAGCTTTGCAGGCCACATGGTCTGTGCCACAACTACTCAACTGTGCTGTTGTGGCCAAAAAGCAGCCCCAACCATGAGTAAATGACTGGGTGTGACTGACACAACCAGGAAGGGGCCGCTGTGACCTCAGGCCAGAGTCTGCCCAGCCCTGGCGTACAGGGTTGCAAGTGTGTGCGCAGCCAGTGAGGGTGCCTACTTGTGCATGCACGTGTCCGGGCGTGTAAAATTTTAAATTGCAAACCTGCCTGCCTCTTATCTGCACACAAGTCAGAGGGTGTGAAAAGATACTTGACTTGGTCTCGTAGGTGCCCCCCCACCTCAGTGTGTACGCTTATGCACGTCTTAGGAAGCATGAGGGTGGGTGTGGGCAGACTGGTGTGAGAGCACATGTACCCAATTTCATCAATGCATGTGTTTTCATCCGTGCACATGCATCTAACCTTGCGCACACAAGTACCCTACCTGCCATCTGAGCATCTATGTCAATGTGCACGTCAGCAGATGCCTGTCAAGATGTCCCGTTCTATCCCATGTCCGGTGCTGTGTGTACATGTCTGTGTGCATTCATCTGCATCTTACATATGGGTACACTTTCCACCTGCACATTCCTGTCCTCGGCTCATCCACATATCTGCTAGTGCATCTGTGTGTGTGTGTGTGTGTGTGTGTGTGTGTCCAGAGCCCTGCACCGGTCTGCTTGCACACACGTCCTCCTGGGCACCTGTCTGCATGTGTGCCTGTGCATGGGCCCACTCGCTCACTCTTTGCCTGTGTGCATGTGTGTGCACATGAGCGAGCGGGCAGCCACTTGCCTGGCAGGTTGTTGATGTAGCCGCCGTCCATGAGGAGGTGCCCGTCCTTGGGGTCGCACAGCGGGGGCAGGTAGCCCGAGAGCGTCATGCTGGCACGCACGTATCGCCATAGGGAGCCTGCCCAGTGGGATACACAGACACAGACACGCACAGACACTCTCAGACACGCTCAGAGGCCCGGCCAGCCCGGTGGGCTCGCTGACCTGGCACGTTGTTGACGTAGCACCCGTCCACCAGCAGGTGCCCGTCCTTGGGGTCGCAGAGCGGGGGCAGGTAGGGGCAGTAGGAGGCACTGGCCCGGACGTAGCGCCACACGCAGCCTGCAGGGATGGCGTGAGCGGGTGAGGTGCCCGACTATTTCCTGGTCCCCACCCTGAGGACAGACCTACCTGGGACCTCTGGGGCATTAGTGGGTGATGGTTAGTGCTGGCAATCAGGTCAGGATGGACGGTCACTCGTGTTAACAGTGTCCCAGGCACTTGGCTGCCCTGCCTGCCCCCCTCCCCACGTGGCCACAGATGCTGTGGGGCCAGCCAGGGGCACCCACCATCTTTGTGAACACGCATGGCCGAGGCAGTGATGTCCGTAGTCACGTTGAAGTACGGCAGCCACAGGTCCTATGAGGACGAGGACCAAGGTTGGGGAGGAGTGGGGACACGCGTGGACAGGGGCAGGGACAGAGCAGGGGTGGGAGAGGGCGCACCTCAATCTGCTTGTCCTGGAAGACGCGGTGGATGCTGCGGTTGAAGGCTGACCCCGTGAACATGGACGTGGCGGGGTAGGTGAGGTCCAGCATGGGCTCCAGCACGGAAGTCATGCTCTAGGGGCAAGGGGGGCAGCTGGGGTCAAACAGGAGTCACTTGGGGTCGCTAACAGGTGGTCACTAAGAATGCCGATTGCTCAAGCTGGGGACTGGGGCTGAGGTCGCTAGCCAGAATGTGGTAGGGGTCATCCAAACTCCGGAAGGTATTCCGTTAAGCGTCCACAAACTAAATGAGGAAAAGGTTGGCAGAAACCCAGGAGCTCCCATGGGATCGTTTTAGGGTGCTTCTGG
>NW_006299603.1:772249-775996 GCF_000327345.1 Myotis davidii | reverse complement strand
CACACCTTCGCCCACTCTCGGGCCCGCTGCTTAGTTCGACTGGCGCTTCGCTCTTCGGCATATAGGGCCCCAATGAAGGAGCCGATAGAAGTGCCGCCCACTAGGTCGACAGGGACCCCCGCCTCTTCTAATGCCTTCAGCACCCCAATGTGTGAGCAGCCCCTGCAAGGAAGAGGCGCCCTGGTGACCCGCTGGGAATCCCTTTGGCTGCAGCCCCAGGAGAGGCCCTGGCCAGGACCAAGGTGCCAGCTCCACCCCTATGGGATCTCACCCCAGTAAGCTCCACCGCCCGGGCACCCCTCACGCCCGGTGCCGGCCACACCCCCTCACCTGGCTCCGCCCCCGCCCAGCACCAGGGCGATGGTGTTGCCAGTGAGCACCCGCGCCAGGCGGGAGAAATCGCTGTGCCGGTCCGCGCGCCTGGAGAACACCTTCTCATACAGCTCATGCTGGGATGAGATCAGAGAGGCGGGCGTAAGAATGGGGTGCAGAGGGAGCATCGGGACGCCGCAGGGGCTGCAGGCCCCTACGCCACGCCCCCCGTAGCCACACCCCAGCAAGTCCGCGGAGGGACCTTTTCCTTGGATCCCGCCCTCACCAGTTTGGCAGGACTGCGACGCGAGAACAGGCGGCGGGGACAGCGCAGGTGCAGGTGCCCGGAGCACCAGCTGCGCATGTTGAGCCACTCCACGGTGCGCGTGGGGCCCGGGCCCTCCTCCCGGTGCAGCAGGACCAGCTGCTTGAGGGCGCGCACGGCCGTGTTCTCCAGCATCTGCTCCAGCTGCCCGAGAGCGGAGGGCGGGTGTCACCAATCACCAGTCGTTTCCTCCTCGCCTGGGGCCCCTAAGATTTAGCCTAACCCCACGGTGAGGATGCAGGTGGCACTGGTGCTAGCACCGGAGGGGAGGGGGCGGTCTGGGAGTGGGGTCCCTGTGGACGGTTTCCAGACCTGGCCCAGCGTGGGCTCCTGGTCGCCCAGGCCCACGATGAGGATGCAGTCGGCCTGGCGCAGGCAGCGCACCGTCCAGGGCGTCAGGGAGGAGTCTGTCTGGTAGAGCACAATGCGGTGGGTGTCCTCCTGCTGGGCCAGCCATCCCGACAGCCGAAACTCTTGGATGCTGGGGTGGGGGTGGGGGGGAGAGTCATCTGGAGCTGGTCAGAGACCATGACAAGGCCCCTGCTGGGGGAGAGGGGCTACACACCTAGGCTCCCACACACAGCCCTCCAGGCGGATTCATTCCACTAACTAGATTGGGGGGCGGGGGGCATGCTCCTCAGCCCACAGCCTAGATCTGAAATTGCAGCTGAAAGAATCCTAGACTCATTCATTCCTCACACCCACCCCCTGCCCCCAACACACACCTGTCCAGTGCGGAGGCGCCCAGGCGTGCCCGGATGATGTCACTGTTGAGGAGGAGTGTGGGGCCTGAGGATGGGTAAGGAAGGGAGGTTCGGGGCCCAGGTCAACAGAGCTGGGGCCTCTCCCAGAACAGAACACCCCCCACCCCACTCCCCTGGCCCTGTTCTGCCCCACCCCCCATGGACCCACGGGGCATCTCCACTCCTTGGCCAGTGCCCCGCCCACACGCGCCTGCCCCCCAGATCCACTGACCGATGGCTTGCAGAGCGTGCTGCAGCTCCAGTGTGAAGGCCACCATGGGCACCTCCGCGCACACAGGCAGGACGGCTACCGTGGCCAGGTTGCTGGCTGGGTTGGTGAGCTCCGAGTGGGGGGGCACGCCCAGTCCCGAGCCTGCTGACACCCCAAAGGACGAAATCTGCTGTGCAGCCGCGTCCCGAGAGGGAGGCCTCCTCCTCCTCCTCAGAAACCCTGCCCGTGTCCCGCAGCTGAGCCAGTGAGACCACAGTGACGGTCCTGGGCCACACGTGACAGCACTTGGCCACCCAACCTTCCCTTTTGGCTCCAATGTCCTCAGTGGCCCTCACTAAGCACATCGCAGCCTCTGATTCCCACAGGGCCCGCATGCACCCATGGTGCCCGCCCTGTGCCGGCTGGGTGCCTCTGTCCACTGAAGAGACTGGAACACAAAACTAAGCAGAAACCAATAGACCTTTGGCCCATCTACTGCTTCCCAGCATCTCCACCAACACCTCCCACTCCCACTAACCGCCAGGGTGCGGAGCCTCTCACTGCTCCAGCCGCTTCCCACGCCCTCTGAACAGCTCAAATGCCTTTCCAGGGCCCCTCGCTCCTATGCGACTTGCCCTGGCCGTTTCTCCCCATCACTCACTGTCCTCTTCCAAGTATTTCAAAACCACCAAACCCTGTGTGCAGAACCTTCAAAGTTCTCTTCAATGTCCGGCCCCATGTCATTTATCAAGTCTCAGCTCTCTGTCCTCTGAAAAGCTAGTCACCCTCAATCAAGACCCTGTTTGTTGTCCTCACAGTGCTTGTCTGGTGTTTTGCCTGTGGCTGTGAACCGCCCTAGGGCCTGCTGTGCACTCTCCCACGCCCATGCTGGGCACAGTGCTAGCACACACTAGGTGCTACTGGAATATGCCTTTTCTTTTTGTTGTTCCCTCACCGGAGGAGTGAAGATATTTTTTCCATTGATTTTTAGAGAGAGTGGAAAAGAGGGTGTGGAAGAGGGAGGGAGAGGGGGAGAGGGAGAGAGGGAGATAGGGGGAGAGAGGGAGATAGGGAGAGAGAAGGAGAGAGGGAGGGGGAGAGGTAGAGAGGGAGAGAGGGAGAGAGAGAAGGAGAGAGGGAGGGAGGGAGAAAGAGAGAGAGGGAGGGAGGGAGAGATTGATTGGTTGCCTCCTGCTCTTGTCCTGATGAGGGCCGGGGATTGAACTGCAAGTCGGGGACCGATGCTCTCACCACTGAGCAAACTGGCCAGAGCACAAATGCCTTTTCTGGAGCATCAGCAGGGAGACTCTTGGGAGCCCAACATCTTAAGGGCCCAGCCCCAAGGCCGCCCAAGCATCACCTCAAGGATGGCTCCAGCATTTGTATACAGTACAATCCAGCCTGTGGCGGAGGGGGCACCTGACCATGGGCATGAGGCGCTTCTTGGCCACTGCTCACCACTGCCACCACCCCGGGGGGCGGGGGGCAGGAGTCAAAGCTGATGGGGCAGAAGCCCCTGGGGTCAGAGGGAGGCCCAGTCTCAGTCCCATACTTCCATACAACTCAAATCCAACTCCAATTCCCAGGGCTCCCTGGTTCATGGAAATCACACCTCCCAGCTGCTGGCAACGTCAGGGGCCCCTTCTCCACATGCCCCGGGGTCCAAACACCACCCCAGGAACCCATTTCCCAGCATACCCTCTTCTCCATCCTTCAGCCAAGTCCTGCCGCCTAGAGCGAAGCTCACCCCTAAAACTCTGCCCCCTCAACAGAAGTGACATTTTAGATTCCACAGCAAACAGCCCGGCAGGCCCAGGACTCCTAACTCCCTCGGGCAGGGCCGGAGCTCCAAGCCCCGCTTCTGCAAACCCCCAGAGGGGGCCTTGGTTTCCCAGCATGCCCTGGGCCAGGGCGCTCTCCCAGCAAGTCCCAGGTGTCACCGCCATCCCCGCAGCATCTGGGGCACCTGCCGGATCTCACCTGGGAAAGGTCCTTGCAGCTGCTGCAAATTCCCCAGAATCTTCTGGCTCAGCAGGTGAATGAGGCGGGTCACGACCTGGGGCGTTGAGATCGGCGGTCCAGCGGGACTGGAGGGGCCGCAGTGCGAGCCCATCTTCCCCCGCGTTCCCGGCCCCCCTTCAAGGGTCCCGCCTACG
>NW_006299603.1:769855-771791 GCF_000327345.1 Myotis davidii | reverse complement strand
GGGGGACATCCTCGCCGCCACCGTGTGCGCGGCACTCAGCACCACACTGGGCTGTGCGCGCATGATCCTGGAGAGGAAGGACGGGGAGCAGGGGCTCGGTGTCCTGGGGCTGCCACGAGGGAGAGGCCGGGCGGGTGATGGCCGGGAGGTGGGGCTGGAAGGGCCCAAAGCTCCCCTGTTCAGGTGCAAGCCTTCAGGGGGGTGTCAATCCTCGCCGCCACCGTGTGCGCGGCACTCAGCACCACACTGGGCTGTGCGCGCATGATCCTGGAGAGGAAGGACGGGGAGCAGGGGCTCGGTGTCCTGGGGCTGCCACGAGGGAGAGGCCGGGCGGGTGATGGCCGGGAGGTGGGGCTGGAAGGGCCCAAAGCTCCCCTGTTCAGGTGCAAGCCTTCAGGGGGGTGTCAGGGAGGCAGAAGGGGGTCAGGGCCCCCCAACATAGGGCCCAGTCGTACTCATAGAAGTCGCTCTTGGAGATCCGCAGGAAAGTGCAGTCCCGCTGGGCTCGCAGCGTGAAGATGAGGGGCTCCCCAGTGAGCACAGCCAGCTGCCCAACCAGCTCGCCTGGCTGTGCTACGAACAGGCACACGTCCTCAGCCTTGTCGATCATGCGCTGGTAGACGTGCAGGCAGCCCCAGAGCACAAAGTGCAGGCTCACATCCTATGGGCAGGCACCAGGAGATGGGCACAGGGCCAACACTTCCACCCCCACCTCAGGTCAGTTCACCCCACAGGAAGCGGAGGGGGGATGAAGGCTTTGCATAGCTCAGCTGAGATACACACACACACACACACATATACATATACATATCTCCATATTATTCAGCTCCCAGGGCAGACATTGCTAATGGATCACCAAACTCTTAAGCCCAGATTATGGCCCATGAATTCTTTCCAACACAGCCAGCAAGAGGCTGCAAGCATTGGCTACGTAGGGGGTGTGGCTTCAGTCCTCTTTGCTCTTCTGGGCAATTGGATAGCCGCAGGGAAGAATAAAGTTGGATCCTCACCTTACACCATATCAAAATGGATTAAAAACATGAATGTAAGAAAACTATAAAACTCTTCAAAGAAAATACAGGGATCCATTTTCATGACCTTGAATTTGATCATGGATTTTTGTTGCATAAGCAACAAAATAAAACTTTTGAACTTCAAAGGACATTATCAAGAAAGTAAATGGACAAGTCACAGTACGGGAGAACATATTTGCAAATCATATGGCCTACAAAGGGTCTTGAATTCAGAATATATAAAGAAATCTTATAACTCAATAATAAAACAAATAACCCAATTTAAAAATGGACAAAGGATCTGAATATAAGAGAGATAAGCACATGAAAAGATCATGACTCATTAGAGAAATGCAAATCAAAACAAAAATGAGATGCCACTTCACACTCACTAGGAGAGCTAGGATCAAAAAATGTTAAAGAGAATGTGGAGAAATGAGAACCGCATACAGCAGGTGGGCGGGGAGAGGACAGGGTGCAGCCCCTGGAAAACAGTCCCAGAGAGTGAAAAGCAGAGTTGCCGTGTGACCCAGCCGTTTGACTCCTAGGTATCTACCCAACAGAAATGAAACTCATGTCCACATGGACACTGCGTAAGTGTTCACAGCAGCATTATGCATCATAGCCAAGAGGTAGAAAATGACCCAGATGTACATCAACAGGGGAATGGATCAGCCAGAGGCTGAGTGTCCACACAGTGAAACATCATTCGGGCATAGAAAGGAGTGACGCACTAACACGCGCTCCCACAGGACTGAACCTTGAAAGCATGCTGGTCAGGTGGAAGCCAAACACAGAAGCCCACGGAGCATGAGATTCCACGTACACGAAGTGTCCGGAACAGGCCAGTAGACAGAAATACGACTAGAGTGGTTTAGGGCATGGGTGGGTGGGGGGGTCGGGAGGCAGGAGACTGATAGCTG
>NW_006299603.1:752699-769356 GCF_000327345.1 Myotis davidii | reverse complement strand
TACACATGTGCTGGAACCACCTAAGACAACTCTGCTGGGTCTGGGATGTGAATGGACGTTACTGACATGAGGCTGCCATTTGCCACCAGGTCGGGAAGCGAGTTTCTCTACTGCAGCACTCCTCAGAGACTTTTGAATACGCGAATGCTGTTCAACGGGACTCCACAAAGAGATAAAGCAGCCGGCGTTTCCCAAACCGATTGGCCACGGACCCTTGTGCTGCAGGTGCGTCAGGAAACACACTTTGAGAAATATCTGTGCAAAGCAGAGTTCTCAGCTGGCGTTACTGACATTTTAGGCTGGATCATTCTGCTGGGGGGCTGTCCTGTGTGTTCCCGCATCCCTGGCCTCGAACCATTAGACGCCAGGAGCACCCTCCCAGGTCAGGAAGAAACACCCCTACATTACCAAGTGTCTGCTGGGGGCAACATGCTCCCAGGTGGAAAGCCATCAGTGTGAAGCTGCAGAGAGAGGCACAGTCACATCCCTAACAAGGCTCCTGAGAAGACCCCGAGTGGCCGCAGGACAGCGACCCATTAGCACCCATGGCTGCATTGAGCCCAACAGGGTCTCCCAGATCAGCAGGGCCTAAGTGCCCCCGCAGGAGCCATGGTAGGACCGCACTTTCTCAGCTCATTCCCCAAAACCACAAACAGCTGGCAAAAGCATCACCCACTCTCTGCAGAAAGGAGCCCAACCCTGCAGTAAGCAGCTTGAGGCGACAGCTGAGTCAGCCGTCAACAGGCCAGGCGCCCCACATCCACCCAAGCAGTGCCCCAGTCTCAGTACCTATGCCATGCTGCCCTCTGCGTCACCCCGGAGCTGCTGCTCCACACCCTTCCCTGGGCTTGTCACCCTTGCAAACCTTAGGCAGCTCTGACTATTTCCTCTTTCATGCTGGTGGCAGTTACTGCAATACTTCCATTCCACAGATGAGGAAGCAGAGAACTTCCTAGATGACTTGCCCAAGGTCACACAGGGTATCTGGCCAGTGTCCTGATTTTAATCTAGCCCCTCCCTCCGGAACCCTCCTCCTGTGCTTCCTGATATGAGATCCCGGCCTCAGTGTCCCCAAACGGAGACTAGAGGGATTCATGGGGCAGTTTCCAAACCTCCAGGTGCTACCAGCAGGCACTGAAGTCCAACTCCTGGGGCCAGTTCATGGCCTCTGGGTCCTGATTCTAATTCGTACACATTTATCAAGTGCCCAGCAGGGGGCCAAAACCATCAGGGTGTATTACAGAATCAAAAGCTCAGAAAACAGGTTGCAGGAAAGGCCAAGGCAGGCAACAGATCTAGGGGCCGGGGTCTTAGAAAAAAGTGTTGGAGGTCAAAGACTGATTGGTCCAGAGCAAGCATGTTAAACGCAAAGGCTAACACGGGCCAAATAAACAAGGCCCATGGGCCAAAAGTTTGACATGCTTGGTCCAGAGGATAAGGGGTGTGTGAGCTGGGGGTCAGTCATAGGATCCGAGGGTCAGGGACTGGAAATCATAGACTAAGAGTTCTACATGTGGGGTCAAAGAGCAGGATCAGAGCTCAGAGGGGTCTCAGGTCACAGTTGTATGCTTAAAGGTCAGGGTCAGCCTCACCTGGTCCCCCTGGCGGGCGATGATGGTGCCGGCTTTGGCATGATGTAGCAAGACTCGGCTGTTCAGGAGGGAGGGGTCCTAGGGAGGGAGGGAGGTTGAGACTGGGCCAGCCAGGCCTCCCCCCACCCTCCACCTAGTCCCCCAGCTCCGGGGCCAAGGCCACCCACCTCAATCCGCATCAACTTGGCCAGCTCCCGCTTTGCCGCCTCGAAGATGCTGCTGGTCTGGCGGCCCTGGTAGGGCCCGAAGGGGCAGCCGCCGGTGGCCGACTCATCCTCACAGTAGCTGTACTCGCAGGCCCCTGCCGGCTGCTCCCGGGGCTCCTGAGTGGGAGTCTACATGGGACAGGTCTGTGACCTCCCTGCTCCTCAGGGGCCTCCGCCAGGGGAAGGGCAGAGAGGGCAGGGCCTTCCCCGAACAGGGACTACCTGGGGCCCCCCTGAAGCCTCTTCTTGCAGAGACACGGAAATCCGGCCACGTTCATATGCCATGTCGAAGTCTGAGCGGGGGCCTCCCTGCAAGCCTGCAGTGGGCAGGGGACAGTAAAAACAACAGACACAAGACTGACCACAACTGCCAACCCGTGTGACGTGACCAACCAGTGACTGCACTCCTCGATCCTCACCACAGTTGGGAGGGCATTATTCAATGAGCACCCATGAAAAAGTCAGCAGAAAGTGCTGCCAGGGTTTCCATTTGACAGATAAGAAAAATAAAGACTGGCCAGCCTGCATTCCAACCCAGAAGTTCGATGCCTCCCCCTCCCGGCCCCAGGCCCCAGACCTGAGATGTCCACTGGCATGGAGATGCAGCGGCTCAGCAGGGGGGCCGAGGGTGCTTCCAGGGATGTGGGCTTCACCAGGTCCCCTGAGGGAGACACGTGTTCAGGCTCCTCCATTGGGGGTGGGGAATGCAAGGGGGCCTGGGGAGCAGTCAACTCAGAGTCCCTGGGGACTAGGAGACTAGGAGAGGTACTTCCAATGGGTCTACAGCAAGCATGTCAAACTCAAAGGCTAACACGGCCAAATAAACGAGGCATACAGCCCGCAGGCCGTGAGTCTGACATGCTTGGTCTACAGGTCACTGGGGGACCAGCCAGGAGTCAGATCTGGGTTCCTAGCTAAGAGGCCACTGGAGCTCCAGCATGGGTCATCTCAGGTACCTGCAGGTCCAGGCAGAGGGGCCCCGGTGGGGTCAGGTGGCCGGCCAGGGGCCTCCCGAGGCTCCTCAGTTGCCGAGGTGCTGCCAACACGCTTGGAGCCTCGAACGGGGCTGGTGCGAGCTGGGAGGCCGGGGCTGGGGAAGAGGCGCAGGGGTTGGATCTCCTGGGGGCAGAGAGCACCTTATAGCAAGTCCTGGGAGGCATGTGCCGCTGCACCTTCCAACCCACCCCCACCCCGTGTTCTCCCAGCGACTCACATGGCTGAAGAGCTCATTGGTCAGACCCAGGTAGTTGTGGAGGGCCAGGAAGGTGACCCGCTGCAGCCGCACCATGATGATCTGCAGGGGCAGGCGTGGGCAGCAGGGGCGGAGCCAGAAGAGGGGCAGGGCCAGGAAGCAAGTCGGGCAGCAGAGGGGCCAAAGAAAGTTGAGAGGAAGCATTAAAGGGGTGAGGAGGCTGGGTGGAGCCAAGACCAAGGCTGGGAGCACTAAGGGGAGAGCAGAGCCACAGAGGCTCCAGCGAGGAACCCACAATGAGGTGGCAGAAGCCTGGGGAGATGGGTCAAGACAGCTAATGGGAAGAGTCGGGCAGCACAGAGGTCTGGCTGCTCAGGGCTAACCGCACAGCTTGAGAGGCTGCTGGGTCCCAGCCCGCGGGTGCCTGTGACGAGGGAGGTGGGAGGCCTGCTGACCTGCACCACCCGCACCAGGCTCTCAGGGTACTTGGTGAAAACTGCAGAGAAGGCCTCCACCGGCAGCCGCAGTACAGTGGAGTCTCGGGCTGCGCGGGCAGACACTGTACGCTGGGGGTGCTGGTGACCCTGGGGATGCAGGGATAGGAGGAGAATCAAGGTCAGGGGCTGAGAGTCCTCACTGCTCCCCCAGCTCTTCCTAACTCTAGTGCCTGGAGGAACCACCAGCAGCATCAGGAGACCGGGGCCTCTCCAACCCGGTCCACGGGGTGTGGCGCTGAACCCCAGCCGCCTTGCCACTCCAAACTGGTCACTCACAGTGATGACATCCAGGATGCTCAGAAGGCTGTTGACACTGTCCCCGGGGACTACCTCCTTCACCACACACTCCTTCCCATCCTGTAACACATGGCGGTGGGAGTCAGGGCAGTGACCAGGGCTGCCAACCAGCATGCCATCTCCAACCACACCACTGGCCCTCACACTCACCCACCCGTGATCACTGATGCCCCGATCTCTGACCCCACCGAACCTTCTGACCAGCACCCACTTCTTGCCCATAACTAACTGCAACCACTGACCAGCCCAGATACCCTCGGGCATCTGCTCCCAATTTCTGCCTGCACATCTCAAGACCACCAGCCCTATGACCAACAGCAGTGCCTGTCCCCAGTGGCCACTGCATCACTGCTTGTCTCACTGCATCCCCCTTTGGGCAGCACGTACAGGCCCTGGCAGGCAGAGCTCCAGCAGCCCGTCCTGCACCACATAGATGCTGGCATCTGGCTGGCCTGGCCGGAAGACGTAGTCACCCTGGCTGAGCCGCTGGAAGATCATGTGCCGGCAGAGCTCCAGGAAGAGTGGCTTCTCGAAGTGGCCCAGCACCCTGTGGGATGGGGGAGGGGAGGAGGAATGCAGGTCAGATCAGCACCCGGCTCTGCAGCCCCAGCCTGCACTCCGACACTGACCGGACGTTCTTCAGCATGTAGAGCACCTCGGAGGGCAGGTGGGAGTTGGCCAGGTCGCCCTCGGTCAGGTCAGCCTCCAGCACGGCAGGCGGGGGCTCCTTCCGCTGCAGTGTTGGGGTCTCTTTCTGGATGCGGAGGATCCTGGTGGGAGGAGAAAGGTATGGGGGTGAGCAGGGAGAAGGCACGGGCAGACTTGAGATCCTCATATACCCTTTCTCCTGAGTCACAAAGAATAGGGATCAGCAAATTCTGGCCAGGCCCCCCATTTCTTTTTTGTACGTAAAGTTTTAGTGGCACATAGGTACATTCATTCATTCATGTCCATGTTGTCTGGCTATTTTCATGCTACAACAGAGTTGAATAGTTATAGCAGAGTTGTATGTGGCCTGCACAGCCTAAGATGTTTACTACCTGGTCCTATACAGACAACCCTGAGATCACTCCTCCACTAGTCATAGGCCCCTGAAATGGACCCTCTAGTTAGACCCTGGCATAGCTTCTAAGACACGGGCAGACTTTAGAAAAAACACCTGTTCGTCATGGGACCCCTGACATAGTCCTTCCAGCAATCACACCAGACTCTGAGATAGCCCTTCTAATGTAGGCAGACCCCTCGCGTAACTTCCATTATATGAGGAGACTTCAGATACAGCCGCTCTGCTCTTCATAAGGTCCCTGAGCTAATCCTTCCTCCCAGGTCTCAGAGAACCCTGAGACAGCGCTCATTACATGTGGAGAACCCAGGTATAGCCTCTGCTGTTCATAGGCCTGGGAGAGCCCTTCCCCGCACGTCAGTTACTCTGACAGCCTCCACACTGGTCACAAGATACCTGAGATAGACCCTCTAGTGTGAGCAATTCCGAGTTAAACCCCATGATACAGAGAAATCCAGACGGAGCGCCCCATCTGAACAGGGAGGCCCCTGGGCGAGCCCTTCCCCTCTGATGGTCATGACAACATCAGGGCAGACACTGAGATGTGGAGACTCGAGATACGGCGTCTGATCACGGAGAACTAGAGACAGCCCCCGCAAGCCACAGAAAGTCATGTGATAGGACACGCTGGTCATGGACAGCCCTGGGACAGGCCTTCACATCTCATGAAGTGGATTCCATGATGGTAGGAGACCCCACAGCCAGCTCGCAACTTAAGATCTCCGGAAGAGCCTTCCTCAGACCCTGAGGGCGTCCTCGCTAATGACAGGCACCCCTAGATGTCCTTCCTGTTTCTCGTGCAAGAAGACTCTAGAGATAACTCCCAGGGAACACAATCCCTGACACAGCCTCCTTACGAGGGAAGAACTCCAAGGTAGGTGACATGGAGAGATGTCTTCTGAGGTAGCAGGACTGCTCAGATAACCCGGGAGAACAGAGCCTACAGAGAGCTCTTCCAGCTGAGATAACCCCAACGCGGCACCCCTGTGAGGAGACCCATGAAACAGCCTACCTAGAAACCCCAGATAGAGACCCCACAAGGTGTCAGAGATACTGACTGAAGAGCAAATAGCTCATAGATAACCTCTAGGGAGAGGCGTCGCTGGCAGGGGAGTATCTCTGAGAGAGCCTAGCCCTAGGGGGACAGCCTGTCTGGTGAGGCAGCTCAGGAATGGCCTCGCTGATGTGAAGACTCCCGACAGCCCACGAGGTAGAAAGAAGCTCGAGATACATGGGCTGATAACTCAAACAGCCCCTGAGGTCGCCCCGGGGCCAGGGGCACTCGCACAGCCTTACTTCTTGGCAATGTTCAGCATCTTGAGTTTCTTCTTCATGCGTGGCCTGGACGCGGCGGAGACGGAGGTGTCCACCAGGGAGGAAGTGGACTGTGACACCTAGCATAATTAAGGGGAAGAGCAGTCAGCTGCTAGCTCAGACCCTAGGGACGAGGGGTGTCAGATGCCTGAGTCCTTAACCAGGGAGGAGGGGTTTACAGGAGTTGTGACTAAGTGAAGGGCAGGGCTTCTGCGTGGCCAGCGGGAGCCTGTTGGTCCTGGACTCACCTTCCGCATAATCTTCCGGCCATAGAAAAGCACTTTGTCCCTCTTCCGGAATCGGTACCGCGGGCCCTCCGGGGCGGGGGTTTCTAGGATCAGGGGAGAGGGGCACTCAGCTTTGCGCAGACGCCACGCGGCCAGAGAGGACACTGCGTGCAGACCCTAGCCAGTCCAACCCCGCCTGCCTCCGGAGCCGGCATTTCAGCTCCCCACGACGCAGCCTCCCCAGAGGGACCCCAGGGGTCCTCACTCGGCACTCGAAGCCTCCGCACTAGCAGGAGGATGAGCACGGCAGTGACCAGCACGGCGACTCCGGCCCCGATCATCACGCCCAGCACCTGCGGGACGAATGGCACTGGCTGCGCATCGCAAACCCGCCCCACCGAGCCCTCCCCGGGGGCCAGGACGTCCTGGACCCCATCCCACTGCGCTACGTCCACACCCGAGACGTTCACAGCGGCCCCTGTCTTCTGTGTCTCCATCTGCAGAATGGGACAGCGCGACTCCCCCCCAGGGCGGGGGTAGGAGGCGGCGCGACTCTTCCCGGCGGCTCTGCCGTCCGCGCGGTGCACGCCGGGAAATATAGTTCCGCCTGAACAGACATTGCCCAGTTCTTGCGGGACGCGCTGAGCACGTCGGGAGTTGTAGTCCCCGCGGAGCCTCGCACCCTCGGAGCTTTACCATTCTTGCATGCAGAGGGGCCTCCACCAGCTGTTTCTGGCGGGTCGACAGGTTTGGTAGCCCAGAGTCCTGGGAATCAAGAAGCAGGAGGAACCCGTCACTCTGGGCCCGCCCTTCCCCTGCCACAAGCCCTGTCCCTTCGTACCCGCAGCCTGGGTGGGGGAGAGCTATAGGGGCGCGGCAGGGCCGAGGGGTGGGGCAAATTGACCTCGGGTCTAGGGAGTGAGGCGTGTCTCCGGTCCCGCCTGGCTCTCTTCACTTAGCACCTGGGCCGACCAGCCGCTCTACCTGTCCAACCCCCACCCTAGGGCCAAAGGGCTGCCGCCGGGCACCCGCTATGCGCAGCCAACGCCCGGGTTCCCCAAGGGCAGGGCTCCTTCACGCCGGCCTCTACCCTACGGGATTAATCAATCCTGACCCCCCCCCACCCCCCCGGCCAAGAAAACTAGAGCCTAAGCTAAGGGGTCGGGTAAGATGCCTGGCTCCTGGCTCAAGCCTGCCCCGGGGAAGACCCAGGGGCTGGGGCGCGTGGGGTGCTACTGGGAGCTCCTACCCAAGGGTGAAGCATAGTAACCTCCATCAGGTAAAAACTGCTGTTTAAAAATTTAACCCTGCTATTCTGGCTTCTGTAAACGTTTTTTTGCTTAAATAATAGGGAAAATAAGACTACTCCCCATTCCAGAGAGGCCATAAACTCTGCCCCGGAGTTGTCAGTGCTGGCGCCAGGCCAGGCCTTGAGATACGGTCTCACTGCCCTGTCCCAGCAAACAGGACTTTTTCTTAGAAGGTCCAGAAGTCTAGTTCCAAATTTGGAAAACAAAGAGCTGAAAAACATATAAATAAGGGAGACTTCCACCATATTGGGCCCCAGAAATTGAGAAGCAAGAGTTCCTCTGGGCCCGCTAGTGCTGGCGAAAATGACCAGGACTCCAAATAAATTGGGCTTGTTGATGAAGGCGTCTTCTGATTTACAATATAACGAGGGGTCTTGGAGGGTGCCGAGGTCTTGGAAGGGTCCTGGGGCTCTGGGAGTGAGTGGGATCCGGGACGTTACTGGCTGATGCTGGAGATCTACGGTCACGTGATAGCAAACAGAGCATCCCTGGGACTCGATGCTGGCGGCCGGGATTACTGGGGACAGTGAAAAATCACCGAGATTCTGAGGACAGAACTATTACTGGGAAACCCGGGAGCTGGAGCGCACGTCCCTGGGGTCGTTCCGGGACGAGCGCGCCGGCTCCTTGGCAGACACGAGGAAAGCTGGACTATTACTGCGACTTTTCCGAGAGGCTGCGAAGGCTTCTGGCTTCGCTAGAGTATTAATGGGAGTTTAAGGTAATTGGACCCTTGCGACATTACCTGGAAAATCCAGGGCGGGGTGGGTGGATGGGACTAGTCCCCTCCCACTTTAGGGAGCACCTGGCTCCCGGTGCAGAAACCGGGGAATGAGCATCAGAAAGTCGGGGGCGTCCATTAGTCAGCGGAGGACTGATCTTGGGAAAGCCGAGGACTCGCTCACAACCCCCGAAGGCGGGGATGGAAACGCGGACTCACCCGGAGGCCGCAGCCGGGATGCACTCTGCCAACGCCGCTGGAGTCACCCCCAGCGCGGCCCCTTTAAGTTATTCGCCGAAGGCGCTCGAAGCCCCGCCCCGCCCCGCCCCGCCGAAGGGAAGGCCGCGGAGCCAGGCCGAGTGTGGCGACGCCTTAAAGGGGCTGAAGACGAGGGGCTCTTGGAATGCACCTCCCGCTAGAAATGGGACCACCACGTGTATTTTGCCTTTTTATTTAACATCCACCCTACGCTTGTCCGACCCAGTGGCCCACGCCTGCACAGGGTGCGAGAGCCAGTCCTAAAGCCACCCCTAAAAACGGCCGGCCCGGCTCTCTGCGGTCCGCGGTCCCGGGTCCGGGTCAGTTCACCAGCAGCGGTCGCTCCTCCGAGGCGTCCCTGGAGGAGGGCAGTGTCAGGGGGCGGGCAGGCGGCAGTTCCCCGGCAGCCAGGCCGAGCCGCTCCCGCGGCGGAACTTGCCGGAGGTGGGGCTGTCCTGGCACTGCGCGATGTAGGCCTGCAGCTCGCTGGGCTCCACGCCCGTACTGCCCGGGTGCTGCGGAGAGATGCGGGTGGCCGGCGTGCAAGGGGCTCCTTGGATCTGCCCTCCCCCACCTCCTCCTCCTCCATCTGGGTCTCCTCGCTGTCCTGTCCGGAGCGGCTCCCACCTCTGGGCCCTTGTGACTCCAGGAAGACCTCCCTGTCTCCTGGATGCATGGGATGTGCGACCCCGCGCCTGGGCCAGGTGGCGCCCATCTACTCCTCAGTGGGTGGACACCGCAGCTTTCAGCGACCCCGGCCTTTGCCCTCCGCCTCGGGAGGGAGCCACCATCTCTTCCCCAAGTTCTTCTGGCTATGTGGCCTTTGCTCCAGGTGCCCCTTCCCCCTGGTGCTCCCTCTCTTGGGATCCCACCTCTCAATCTAGAACTTTCTGATAGGATGGAAAGGTTTGATTCTAGGGTGTTCAATCAAGAAACCGCTAGCCACATGGGCTCCTAGGCACTTGATGTGTGGATGGTGAGTGAGGAACTGAATTTTGGAATTGTATTTCATTTTAATTAAAGTCACAATTTAAATAGTCCCATGAGGTTAGAGGCTCGTGTTGAACAGCACATTTTAGAGACTTTCCTTGCTTCCGAGCTCTCACAGGCAGTGATCATACTCCTGCTCATGCATTATCCGTCTTGCCCACTGGCTCTGGCAGCCTGTGTACACCTCACCTTGTTTCCTAGAGGCCTGGCCCAGCACAGGGCTTGGCTCACAATGGGCCCTTGGACACGCTGTCTATATCCTGCCTACCTGCCACCCGCACATTCTGCTCTGCCCCTTTCTCTCCTCTAACCCCCACTGTCTGCCCCCACAGGACAGAGGGTGAGGAGCAAGGCTTCCTGGTGGAGCCTGGTTTCACCCCTGGTTGCTGACCTTGGTAAGTCACTGGAACTCTGCGGCCTGGTGTCCCTGT
Organism: Myotis davidii; assembly: GCF_000327345.1. Lineage (NCBI taxonomy): Eukaryota > Metazoa > Chordata > Mammalia > Chiroptera > Vespertilionidae > Myotis > Myotis davidii. The sequence goes on along the minus strand of NW_006299603.1, from coordinate 759,258 downwards.
TGGTAAAAGCCGACTCGAGAACCCTACCTGGCCGGAGCTCACCTGATCAAACAGTCCCACCTGTGACCCCTAATTTCCAGCCACCACTTCCTGTGGCTTTGCAGAGTCTCCCACATTCTCTCCCTGGCTCCTTCTCTCCTCACCCCGCCATGTCCTCTGAGACGCGCCCCCCCCACCCACCGCCCCGTGGTGGCCTCCAAGGGACACGGTTGGAGCGGTGTGTGATGTGGGTTGGCCCCATGGGGAGGCAAGCTGGAGGGGAAGCGCGGCTGACCTTGATGGCGTCATAGGCACCGGTGATGAGCGCGATGAAGAGGCTCAACACCATGTAGATGAAGAGGCTGATGAAGGAGTAAAGGTAGATCTGGGAGAAGAGCCAGACGAGGCTGCTGCGGCCCTGCTGCGTCTGCATCGCCGCAAACGTCACAAACATGTCATCCCCATTGATGAGCGAGAACAGGCACTCCGACACCATGGACAGCGAGCGGAACTGTGGCCGGGCAGTGAAGTCAGTGGGATTGTAGGGAGGGAGGGGGCTGGGCGGGGGCACCGGGAGTCAGAGGGGACGGCAGAGTACTAGTTACAATGGGGCCACCTGGGGTTCACTATGCAAGGACAGTGCCCTAGAGTCAAGGCCAGGGTTACCAGGGGTCAGAGGGACAGTGGGCAGAGTATCAGCAGTTACAATGGGGTCATTTAGAGTCGTCATGTCAATAAGGTCATAAGGCCAGAGTCAGTGGGCAGAACCGCTGCAGACCTCTTGGTAAAGTACAGAGGGTCACGCAGTGTGTCCAGGTCAGTGAGAGTTAAACCGGGGGCCGAGGGCTTGGGACGTAGGCTCGGAGGAAGGGAGCCAGAGAACCTTCACCTGTGGGCCGTGCACCCCCACAGCCCTGCTGGTCCCTACCTTCACGTGGTAGGGCCCCAACACGATCCAGCCGCAGAAGCAGTAGCCCAGGTAGATGACAGCCACACAGCAGCAGAAGCGCATGACGCTGGGCAGGGCCACCCGCAGCGTGGCGATGAGGATCTGCAGCGGGCAGATGGCTGGTGGGGGCATGGCCACAACCCTGGTTGTCAGTGCGCACGGGCGAAGCGGGCAGGGCCTGGCTGAGGGTACAGCTGGGGAGCTGAGAAGGGGGAGCCTGCAGCTGAGGGCCAGGCTCACACGGTCCCTGCTCAGATTCAGTGACAGGCACGTCTGGGCGGACAGGTAGATGGCTGAAAGGCCCATGACGGGTCCTCTGCAGGGGCTGGTGACTGCGCATGAGGATGAATGTGGGAGGTGGGAACTGGGGGGCGTGTGGCTGTCACCCGGAGGGAGGGCCCGGCTGCACCCACGCAGGCTCACATTGTACTTGTGGAAGAAGGTCAGGTAGCGGATGACACCGACCCAGACCAGCAGCGTCGAGGTGCCCAGGAGGATGCTGCAAACATCGTAGCTGGCCAGGTTCTAGGAATGGGAGCAGTGTCAACCACATCTGGCTGGGGAATGTGGCCCCAGGTGGGCATCGGTGGGGGCAGTATAGCGGCCAAGGTCTGGAAGGGACTGCCGTGGCCCTGGGCAAGGTGTGGGCAGGACCCACCTTAGCTTCAATGCCGATCTTCATGATGGTGCCAGAGATGGTGAGCACATCGCTGGTAACCAGCAGGATGTACCAGCCGTTAACAAATTCCAGCCGCTCCCACAGGCTGATGGCCCGTCCCCGCTGCCGCCACATGAACCCCACAAACTCCTGCAGGAGGCAGGCGGGGTGAGGGCTTTTCCAGGCACGGAAGCCTCGTGCCACCCACAGCCCGTATGGCCCCAGAACTGTCTGGGCAAGGCAGGTTTGGGGACATGTGACGCTGGAATGGCTCTCACATTCTGCAGCAGGAAGCCACGGAGCAGGGAGCGGGCACACAGCAGGAAGGAGAAGGAGCAGGTGAGGATCACTACCACGTCAAACAGGAGCCGGAAGCTGTTGTCTCCTGTGGGGAGAGGCCTTGGGTAGAGCCGGGGTAGCCTGGGGCCTTCGGAGGCCAGGGCTGGGGCCGGACCAGGCCAAGGGGACTGCAGGGCTGGTCTGGGCTGGTCAGGGGGCTCAAGGCTATTCTGCGTTATTAGCTCAGTCTGTGGGTCTGAGGTTCAGGGATCCCTCGGTAGGTCAGGGTCCCTGGTTGATGCTGGTCTGGGGTGTTGAAATCCCTGGGCAGTTCAGGGCACCTGGTCTAGGGTTTGAGGACTCACCATGCCTGAAGACACTGGGGTGCTTACACTCCTGGATGTGGACCTGGGTCTCCAGGCTGATGGGGACACGTCCGCTGAATGCCTTATTGTCAAACGTGATCTGTGTGGGATACAGAGTGAGCCTGGACAGGCCTGGGCTCCCAGACCTGCATGAAGGATGGTCTGTCTAGCTCCAGGCTCTCAGCACCCACATGCGGCCCTTGGCCACGGGTCCCTAGCTCTGGAGCTCAGAAGTCCTGCTCCCCACCCCAGATCACGGCTGGCTCCATGCTCTTACTCGGGACACCGCGGGCTCACCAGGATGCTGAAGGTGTAGCAGTCGGGGATCTCATTGTTGATCAGGCTTTGAAGGTTGATGGTCTTCAGCTGGAAGTGGATGGTGACGTTGATCAGCCTGAGGGAAGGGCTCTGGTGAGGGGGAGGGAGCTCCACAGCTCCCTGAGGCCCTAGAGTGCCAACACTCCTGCCCGATGCTGACTCTGCAGCTGGCAGAGGGAAGTGATCACTCAGCAGGCATCCGCCTGGCCCGCCCTGCCCCCACCTTCAGGGAAGTGGCTGCCAGGGGGCCCCCAAAGACACCTGGCCTCCTGCCTCCCCCCACCCTCTGCCCAGGCCCTGGCGACCCCCTCCATCGGGCAGTACTTGTGGAATTTGAGCGTGAGGTTCTTGTAACTGGCGCTGCCGTCCAAGAGAGAGACGTCATCACTGGGGGGCACAAAGGGTCTCTCAGGGGGGTCCACCCGGATGCAATCTGAGGACAGGGAGTCAGGGAAGGGGCAGAGGATTGGGGAGGCACAGGCAAGTCTCCCAGAGTCCCTGGGAGACCCTCATTCATTTTGTACTTGAGCATTTGTTGTTTGTCCCCCGTTTCCCCGGGGTAGGGCCCAGTATGTCTATTCCCTGAACAGACACTAGAGCCTGGAGCTCTGTAGGCCCTAACTGGTTAGTGGATTAATGATATTAAACATGACACCTGGCTCTTTCTACATGCCAAGCATTCTTCTAGACACGTTGCATACATTATCAATACTCAAGACAACCCATCGCCTGGATGAGGGTAGAGCTGGGATTTTAATCCCAGCAGCCAGGGACCCCCAATAGCTCAGCCCTGCCTTGTCCACTCACCAGTGACAACCCTTGGGTCGATGTCAAAGGTGTCATTGGCTGGGTCCACGTGGCCGCGGTGGTAGTACCGCTGGCAGAGGGCCAGGGCTGAGCCATTGGCCCAGGGGGTGCCCCCGCCCCGTACATATGCGTAGTGGCCCAGCGACACATTAGGGAGCATCAGGTACTGTAGGCAGAGAAGGGAAGGGTCCGTCAGCCCCACCACCACCACCTGCCCACCTGCCCACCTGCCCTGGCTGCCCGCACCTGGTCCACAGCATAGAAGATAGCCTGGTAGAGCTGCTCCCGAGTATAGGCGGCGAAGGTGTCATCTGCCCCATCAGAGTAGCCCAGGAGGAAGAGGTGGCGGAAGGCAATGGTGTTCTCCTCGCGGAATGTCACTGCCAGCTGGTTGCTGAGCCCAAAAAGGATGAGCTGGTGGGATGACAGGGGGTTGACACTGCTGGGATGGGACCGCCCTCGATGCATGCATGGAGGAAGAGTAGAGGACCCACTCCATGCCCCCCATCTTCCATGCCCACCATTTGTTTCCAATGCATAGCACATAGTGGCACTCATATATTTCAAGGTAGCAATTAGTGTTAATGAAATGTTTACCTGATGCCAACTTCCATGCTAACCCAAACCTATAGGGTAAGTATCACAGTGCTGGAACCCTTACCAAGGGGAAATTAGAAGCACAGTCACATGTCCAAAGTCACAGCGCCCTAGGGCAGGGTCTGATTCATCTTGGGATCACAAGACCCCAGCACAGAGCCTGGCATGGGAAAGGGGGCAAGTATCTGTTCAGCCACTGGGTCAGTTCTCTTTGAGGGTCAACATGGTGCCAGACTGCCTGGGTTCAAGTGCCAGCAAATCCCCGTGCCTGGTTGCCATGTGACTTTGGACCAATCCCTTCACCTCGCTGAGCCTCAGCTGCCTCATCTACAAAATGGGGGCATGTGTGAGGTTCAAAGGAGCTGCCCACCTAGAGCTCAGCGGGTTTTCTGACTTATTACTGCCACTGTTACAGTCATCATGCTGCCGCAGGGTCAGCACAAGGTTCTGACTCCCAGACTCTCCTTCACACACAACGGTTCCTGCTGGGGCTCCCAGAGGTCTCACCTGTACAGTGACTACCAAGATCTTAACCACTTGCAGCATCAGCTTAAAGGGCTTGCGGCCCTTGGCCCGAAACTTGTCACAGGGACTCATAAAGAAGTACTTGAGGCGGCGGCGGAGGTCTTCTTCTTCCAGAGGGGCTGGGGGGGCCGGCGACGCCCCCGCCTGGGTCCCATACCCGGGGCTGGCGGTCAGGAGGTGCTCGGTCTCTGTGGGGATGGAAGAGAGCAGTGGGGACCGGACCCAGCCCGGCCTACCTCCCCAAAGGAAGGCAGATCCCACATCCCAGCCAAGAAAGAATTCTGGGAGATCTCAGAAAATCTGAAAACCTACGTTTTATGAATATATGCAGCAGTGCTGCTCGGAGGTTGAAAATTCAAGTTTGGGACTCAAAAGGGCCTGAGTTGATACCTGACCCTGATGCTCACTGGCACGGGCAGGGCACCCAGACTCTTTGGGCTCAAGTTCTCATCGGCAAAATGTGGCAATAGCATCTCTCACAGGAAGATGAGGATTTGACGCTTACAAAGTATTTATCACAGGGCTCGTAGTGTGGTAAGAATGTCAGGCGGTAAGAATGCCAGGACATCCCACCATTATTCCTGTTGATCTGTGAGGAGAGAATGAATTGCTCCCACTGGCTTCTCACAGGGTACTCAAGGCTCCTGGGCATATCCCAACTCCAAACCCCAGGTATGAACATGGAACTCAGCTGCATTCTAGTATTTTCTAGAAAACCCTTCCCACTCATCATGACCTGATCTGTCCAGCTGATGCTCTCACAGCCACAGGCTTGGAGAAGGGAATGTCAACACGTAGGGCAGTAAGGGAATGCATTTGCTGAAGACTCACTGTGCGTGGGCCAATGTTATTACAGCACTACCCGTATGTCAGTTTGTGAGCTAATATGGCATCTTCATTAAGGCTACCAGCTCCTGGAAACCACACAGCCCTAGGACCAAATCCCAGACCTGCCTCTTCCTGGTCGGGGGACCCCAGGCACCTTCCTAAGTCTCAGTTCCCTCAGCTGAAAAACGGAAAAAGCCTGGGCGCTGGGGCCAGTGGCTGAGCATCAACCCATGAACTAGGAGCTGGTCTTCTCATCCCTGTCAGGCACATGCACGGGTTTCTGGCTCGATGCCCAGTAGGGGGCATGCAGGAGGCAGCCAATGATTCTCTCTCATCATTGATGTTTTATCTCTCTCTCCCTCTCCCTTTCTTTCTGAAATAATTTTTTATAGTGGAAATTTTTTAAAAGTCTCCCCAAGGCCAAAACCCTGAGAATGCTTCCAGAATGGAGTGAGACAACGCAGCTCAGCTCGAATATCAGTAATTCTTCAGGAGACAGAGGCTATTCTAAGCACTGCCTGTTCCTTTCAATCCCCACCAGCCTAAGAGGAAGGGCCAAGGTTTCCGCAACTGCTGGGGTCACAGCTGGTCACAGCAGCCCAGAACTGTCCCTGACACCCCCACCACCACCCTACTGGGAGAACCCAGCTTCTTTCCAGGACCTGGCTGCCCCCCTGCCTGGCACTGCCACCAAGATGACTGTGGCCACTGCCAGAACCTGTTCTGCAGGGAGGGCCAGCTCCTGACTGGTCCGGTCCCTTTGGAGTTTGGATGCTTTCGCAGTTGTCTACCAGAGAGCTGGATGGAAGCCAGAGGGCAGGCCAGCCTCTCTCTCGGGGTCATAGCGAACCCATCCCAGGCCCTACCAGTGAGACACCTCTCAGGGTACCCCGCTAGTTCCACAAGGGAAGATCAAGAGCAGGGCCTTCCTCCAGGCCCCCCCAGGAGAGGTGGAGACTGAGGGGACTGGAGGCGGGGCACCCCACGCCTGCATTCAGGAAACTGAGCTTCCATGGGTTCGGAGATCTGAGAGTCAGGCGCCGAGGCTCAAGGAGGCAATGCCCCAGTCCTCGGCCTGGGGTTAGAGAAGCGGAGCATCCACCTCCTGGCTGGGGGAAGGAAATCTGGGGAGTCTCGTGCGGGGTGGAGAAACCGGTGCCCGCCGAGTTCCAGCAAAGCTGAGCGGTCACAGCGGAGGCTCAGAACGGGAGCCTCGCTGCCCGAGTCAGAGAAGCTGGCGGGGCCCGCTCGCGA
>NW_006299603.1:747954-752406 GCF_000327345.1 Myotis davidii | reverse complement strand
GGCCCTAGCGCCGCCGGGCGAGCCAGATGCTGCGACATGGGCGGGCTCCCTGTTCTGCCTGCGTCCTGCCGGCATCTTGCCTTCCATGTCCGCGATGTCCAGCGATGACCCTACATCTTTCTAAGGGTTGTTTCCCTCCATCCTCCCAGAAATTCCCTGATTGCTCTCAAATCCTTCCTCTTTGGCCCCTCTCATGACCTATCAGCAAATCCTATTTCACTTCCTAATTATATCCCAAATAGGCCCACTTGTTCTCACTTTTATAGCTCTCAGCCCAGAGTCCCCACCCACCACTCCTGGCCAGGACCACTGCAGCAACCTCCTCTCCGATCTTAGACTCCCACTCCTGACCCCTCCCATTACACCTCCATCAGCAGCCAGACCGTCTTCAAAGAATAATTCCTATTAGTCCTTCCCCAGAACCTGCCGGCGACTTCCCGTTTCTCTGAGATGACAAACTCCTTGCAGCAACCTACCAGAGCCTTCTGGTCCACCACCAACTCCTTAGTTCATCTTTCTTTTTAAAAAAATTTATTGGTATTGATCTCAGAGAGGAAAGGAGAGGGAGATAGAAACATCAATGATGAGACAGAGCCCACAACCCGGGCCTGTGCCTTGACTGGGAATTGAACCATAACCTCCTGGTTCATAGGTTGATGCTCAACCACTGAGCCACACGGTCGGGCCCCCAATTCATCTTTCAATGGCCCCAGAGCCTTTGAGCACTCTTTGCCCTGGAGAATAATGGTTAAGAACACAGGCTGGGGGGTGGGGGCAGACAATTCAGGTTAAAATCTAGGCGCGGCCACTGCCATTTCTTGTCTCCCAAAGAGCCCCTTAAAGTCCACAAGCCTTGGTTTCATCATTTGCAGAACAGGGATGCTCAACCATAGCTGCCTGCTTCACGGAGAAAATGCAAGAGCGTAGCACAAGGCTGGGCAGTGCTGATGATTCAATTAGTGGTCCTTCCTGAGAAAGCTGTCCCCGAACTAAATCAGAGTCCTTTATACATTTAGAACGTACCAGCCCATGTAATTACTGTTTAAATGTTTCCAAATGTGGTACCTGTGAGCTCTCAATAGATGTTTATTGAATGCATACATGAGCAGCCTCCTTCGTCCAGTGGTGTACCTACAGTGTGGACTTCGAGGGGCAAGGGGTAAGTTAGGGGAACAGACAAGGCAGAACCGCCCCCATGGCTTCTTATCCGCCTCCATTATCAGCCCCCTAACTTCAGCATACCGGACCCCACCGTCAGATAAACCAAAGGGAAGGATGCTCTCCGACCACCTGCAGGGTCAGTCTGCTCCTAACGAAGGTGACCAGGTCTGGGGGAGCAGAGTGGTAACTGCTCGGATGGGGGACGCTGGGAAGCTTGGAGGATGTCAGCGGGGAGCCAGAACATTAGGATTCCGGATGTATGGCTGGCTCAGGCCACACCTTCCGTTTCGAGGAGCTATGCATTAAGGGAAAAAAACCGGAGAACCATGAAACAGAGCGAGCAGGCAGTGGGAAGATTTTACTAACTGCACAACACACAACTTCTCCAGGCCTCCATGGGTGATGGCACCCCTTTCAGCCGTCAGGCCCCAGCAGTGCCCCTCGCTCCTGCACCCTTTCGGGATTCTCACAGGTAGGGAGGGCTGAGCTGTCGTGGGTGGGAGGGCTGGGGTCAGGGCGGGACTCAGGGTTGGGGTTGGGGCTGGGCACAGGATCTGGGTCCGAGCTGTGACCAGATCCGTGGCCAGGGCTGGCCACAAGGTCAGGATTGGCATCATGACCAGGCTTAGCATCAGAGGACTCGACAGGATCAGGGGTGAGGGTAGATTCAGAGCCAGGGCCAGGTTTGGGGCTGGGCTTGGGGAGGGAGCCCAGCACAGAGCATGGGTCCGTGCCCAGGCCAGAACCGAGCACAGGGGCAGCCTCAGGACCCGGGAGGGAGACCTGCCCAGGCCGCAACGTCGAAGCAGGACTAAGGCCCAGGCCAGTCGCAGCAGCTGTGGCTGCCGCGGCTGCCGCGGCTGGGCCCTGGTGCACCCTCTTGTGCTTGGTGAGGCTGGAAGCTTGGCCGAAGGCCTTGCCGCAGAGCTGGCAGCGGTAGGGGCGCTCTCCGGAATGCACGTGCAAGTGCTGCAGCAGCGCGGAGCTCTGCCCGAAGGCCTTGGAGCAGTGGGGACAGGCGTAAGGCCGCTCGCCAGTGTGGATGCGCAGGTGATGCTGCAGGTTGGAGCTCTGGCCAAACGCCTTGCCGCAGTGGGGACAGCGGTAGGGGCGCTCGGCCGTGTGCGTGCGCTGGTGCTGCAGCAGCGCCGAGCTCTGCCTGAAGGCCTTGCCGCACGCTGCGCACTGGTAGGGCCGTGCGCCCGTGTGGATGCCCCGGTGCTGGGCCAGCGTGGCGCCGTGGCTGAACGATTTGCCGCAGTCGGGGCAGCGGTAGGGCTTCTCGCCGCTGTGGGTGCGGCGGTGCTGGCTCAGCCCCGAACTGCGCCGGAAGGCTCGCCCACAATCGGGGCAGGAGAAGGGCCGGGGCGGGCTGGCGGGGGCCGGGGTCACCGCCGGGCTGGTGGCCAGGCCTTCCGGGGTGGCAGTAAGGCTGGAGGAGAGGGGGTCCAGGTCTGGGGCTTCTGGGGGACTGAGGGTGTCGCTGTTAGGGTCAAGGACCAGGGGCACAGGGCCAATGACGTCTGGATCGAGATCAAAACTTGAAGACATGGGGTCGAGATCTTGGGCATCCATGGCACCGGTCCCCAAGATGGAGCCTGGAGTTCCCGCGTCAGGGTCCAGATCATCAGAGACAGGCTCTAGCTCTTCATAGCCGGGGTCCACGTCTTCAGAGACAGAGTTGAGGTCCTCCAGGTCGGGCTCTGGGTCTTCGGGCCCGGGGTCCAGGTCTTCTGAGTCTGAGCCAAGCTCTTCGTAAGCAGGCCTCGGGCCTTTGTGGCCTGGGTTCCTGACCAGCACCGAGCGCCGCATCCCAGCTGTGGAGGTGCCAGCTGCTTCCAGGGCAGGATCTGCAGGGCGAGGACAGGGTGGGCAGAGGTAGGTTCTGGGGAGCAGGGGGTCTCTTTTAGAGCCTGGGCAGGGATGGGATAGGTGGCCAAGCTGTGCCCCCAAACCCACTTCTGAGCATACACACGGATCCTTCTTGTTCTATGCCGCAGGCAGATTGTGACTCGCCCTGGCCGGGGCCAGAAGAGACCCTGGTGGGACATGAGGGGCCCCTCCCTTCTCGGCCCCACACCTGGATGGAAGTCATGGGATCTGGCACTAGAGGCCTCCAGTGCCCAACTCCATGGCTCTGCCCCTCTCTCCATCCTGGACTCCTCTGTGGGAAGCTTGGGTCCTGTAGAGAGAGAGTCCTGGGTTCCTACCCCTCGTGGGGAAGAGGGTGGGTGTCCGGGATCCTGTGCTTGCTTCTAAGTACACGGCCTGAATTCTTGTCCCACAGTCAGAGGGGGCACATTTGGGAGTTTCTGGTGGAGTGGGGGACCTCTGGCTCAAGTACTAGAGATAAAGCATCCTGAACTTAGAAGCCTGTATCTGGGGGATGAAGGGGGGGGGTGCAAACATCTGGTAGTGCTCTGGGGGCCTTGGGGGAGTGCAGGGGACCGCGCTCACTTCCCGGGGAAGAGACCACCGAATGCCAAGCCTCACAGTTCCGGAGCACCTGTGTTCTGTGTTCCCGAACGCCGGCTCCTAAAGCTGGCAGGTGGGGAACACCCTGTGGGCCCGTGGGATGGGGGAGACCATAGAGCCCAAAGTCGGGGCACCTGTTGCCCGACTGGATAGAAGATTCTGAATTCTAACCCCTAGCTGGGGGCTGGGCAGAAACAATACCCGTGGCCCCTCTGGGTGACTGGGGGACCCCTGAGCCAACTCCCAGGAGGAAGAGGCTCCTGAGTGCCCGGCGGTATGGCTGGGGTGTGGGGAAGTGTGTCAGGACACTTTTGTCCCTTCGGGGAGGAAAGATCCATAGGGAAAGGGGTGGAGAAACAACAGCAGGGACCCTGCTGGGAGCAGGGGGAGCTCGGGGTGACCTGGTGGGAGGTGATGCCTTACGATACCCACCCATGGCTGGGTATTGGGGGAACCTCTCCTGGGGAGGGAGACATCCTGGCCATAACCCATAGCTAGGGGTGGGTAAACAAGTGGGGTGCAGAGTTCCTGGATCACCCCCCTCTACTCAGAGCCCCAGGTGGGAAGGTGGGGGGACAACGCCCAGGTCCCTCCTGGGTTCCTGGATCACCTCCCCGGGAAGTGGCTTCCGACGCTGGGCTCCCAGCCTGGAGAGTGAGGAACAATAACCGGGTCCCCTCGATGGGAAGGGCCGGCAGAACTCCCCGCCCGGGCCGGGGCGGGAGAACAATGCCTGGGCCCGGCTGGGTTTCGGGGCAGAGGGTCCGGATCGCCTCGGGAGGAGGGGCGCCCTGAACTCCCGGCCCACAGCGGGGC
>NW_006299603.1:738365-747636 GCF_000327345.1 Myotis davidii | reverse complement strand
CCGCCCGCCCTGTGCCGGCCTCCCCGTCCCGTCCCCGACCCCGTCCATCCCCGCCGTCTATCTCATTCCTTTCTCCGCGTCTCCATTTCCATCATTTTGCCTCTGTACCCCTCTCTCTCCCGCTCCTACCTCTGTCTCTAATTCTGTCTTTGTTCAAAAAGCACCATTTTGTCTCTCTCAAGACTGGCAACGCACACAAGCATAATCAATTTACAAACTTCTTTATCTTTGCTTAATCCAGCGTTTCCCTAAGGCCCAGGAGGAGTTGGGGAGTCTGTCCCTGGGTGTCCCCCGCTTCCTACCCAGTCAGGGGCCGCCCTGCCGTCACCCTGAGCCCCGCTCTCCCTGGAGTGATGACCTCTGGGAGAAGCCGGGCGGAGACGGGGAAGGACTGGGGCAGCTTTACCTGGAGACAGAGATCCCCGAGAAGAGGGAACCAAAGCTCGGCCGCAGCTGGGCCGCGCAGTTCTTCACGGAACACAAACAGTCAGCGCATAAACACTGGGCGTCCAAGGCCACTCTGAGCACGTCTGCGCCGAGCCAGAGACAACACTCCGGCCACAAAAATGCACACACAGCCCTCCTGCCCCACGGACAGCTCCGCTTCTGAGATAACCAGCACCCATCTGCTCCCTGCTTCCTGACGGCTCCGAGGATGGCTTCTGCGCTCTCCCACTCTCCTCAAAACTGCCCAGCACATGTCCCGATCCCAGAAGATGCCCGCCTGCCCCCAGCTCGCTCTTACAGACGTGCTCCGTGGTTCCCCAGTATGTGGTCTTTGTCGCTGGGGCAACTAAACAAGCTTTGAGCACAGGTGTGTTTCTGATGGTCTTTGCCCAGTGAATGTTGACACCACCTACCCTTGAATATAGCCTTGAGCAAATCAGGACTCTAGCAGCTGTCTCTCTTCCTTCCTGAACCTTCTAGAACTGTGCTTGCCTGTGGCAGGAGACCTGCTTTTCACCGCCCGCAGCAGATCTGAGAGCCCCGAGACTGCAATTGCATTATGTTGCTGGTTCTTCATCCTGCCACCTCCTGGATGACCCTAGTGCAAATACTACTTGTAATGCCAGCTGTTGTTTCTGTCTGCTTAGCTCCACCAGCACCCTGCTTTCCCTCTGTGGGTCCCCCTCCACTTCTCCAGATGGGCCCGGATCTAACATAACCACCCCAGTGCCATGTGCTCTACACTTATCAAAGAACCCCATCCCCTGGCCACAATGATTAGGTCTGGGATGAGGACATGACTTTGGAGGGTCTCATTCTTGTGGGATTATAAGCTTTATACAGAGCCTCATTCTGCCTGCAGCCATCTTCCTTCGCTGTCTGCAAGGATAGTCTGCAGACTGAAGCCAATCTCCACCGGACGTAACAGTGAGACGCAGCTCTGGCTATATTGGTTCAGCTCTTGGTGGTAACCACGCCTGAAGCCAGAAGCCCTCATTCTGTATTTTGAGCCAACACATTTCCTGGATTTTTGAGCTACTTTTACTGAGTTTCTGTCCCTTGCATCTCTGACAGTCTTGACTAATTTAGAAATTAGTATCTGGAAAAGGGAGAGTATTAAAAGAAATAAAATGTGAACTTGGCCGAGCAGAGGTGACCTGCCTCTAGCCTGGCCGACTGGTGCTAATGGCATCCTATATAATAAAAGGGTAATATGCAAATCAACCAAACGGCTGAAAGACTGGTCGCTATGACACGCACTGACCACCAGGAGCAGACATTCAACGCAGGAGCTGCCCCCTGGTGGTCAGTGCACTCCCACAGGGGACCACCCCTCAGCCAGAAGCTGGCTGACTGGGAGTGGGACTAAGCTGTCAGTCGGACACCCGCTGAGGGCTCCCGGACTGCAAAAGGGCGCAGGCTGGGCTGTGGGACCCTCCCCACCCCTAGTGCACGAATGCCGTGCACTGGGCCTCTAATACATATATATTCACTGTAAAGGGAATAGGGCTTCCAAGATCTGTGCATTGCACAACCTGCCCAGGTGTATATGGCATCCCTGTAGAATAGTCCTCCTCAGGAAACGAAATCTCCGTTATGTGAAGGAAAAATAGCTGATTAAATTGTTGCTATTTTGTCTTGGGACTCTACCCATCTGTTTTCCGAGACTGAGGCTTCTGGGCTTTGGAGGGAAATATCAGGATGCTGTAATATAAACAGAGATTAGCATCCACACAATCTTGTGAGAATGCCAGAGCTGAATTCTCTGCCCCAAACTAAAAGAGGAAGTTAGCAATGAGGTAGGAAGTAAAGTTGGGACTGTCAGAGGACTGGGTGGAGGTTCTCAAACACGGAGCTCTCCCTGTCTGTACAGGAAGCAGTCACCCTCCCAGGAAAGAGCCCATTAGCTGCCTTCCCACCGTCCAGACTGTAACCTGGGGGAAGACAGATCTTAAGGGCTATGGGCAGGCTCAGGTCTGTGGCTAGAGACAGAATCCAGCAAGGTTGGGCTCCACACTCAGAGATCCTCGGGCGGACTGGGGAACCAAATCGCTCTGGGTGGGTTAGCGAGCTGGGCCATCCAATCTCAGCCGTGAAGTTTGTGCTGTGCGTGTGTGTGTGTGTGTGTGTGTGTGTGTGTGTGTGTGTTTGGGGGTGTTGTTTGCCACCTGCTTGTTGTTACATTGTGAGGAAGAGTCCTGATGTGGACCCAGCACGTCTGATGTTAGACCTAATTCCAGACTTTCTTGATTCTAAGTTAATAAAATCCCTTTCCACTTGAGCTAGAGCTGGGTTTTTGTCACTTGCAACAAAAATGACTTAAGACATTAAATTTAGGCACCATTTGTGGAGCTCAGCGAGGAGTGGGCCCTGTCCTGAGCATGGGCCGAGCACAGTTGACTTGACCCTTGTGACCACTCTGTGAAGGAAGAGCTGTTGCCACCCCCAGGCTACCAGTGAGCAGCGAGGGCCAGCACGAAGGCGCTTGTTGAAGGACAGAAATGCAGGTCAGGGGAAGGTCTGAACTCTGCTGCTCAGTGATGCTTCCCATGGACAAGGTTGTTTTCCTTTATATTCCGTCCTCTTCACCTTATTTCACAAACCTTTTTGGGTTTTGTCGTTCGCAGGAAATGCCTTTTTTAGAAGGTGAGTAGGATATAGGAGGGATCGACATAAAGTACATCCAGAATCATCAAGATGTTGTGTCTTTCTGCACTGATTAAATATTTCCAGTAAGGTTTCTTCTCTTTCTTGACAACCCATCCTGCGACTGGTCAGTGTCGTTATTAAAAATTGCTTCAAGGTTTGCTGAAATCTGCCTCCTTGTAAGTCCTACCCATTGTTTCTCACCCGGTGTCTGGGTTGCTTTACGGCATTCCCAGAACCAGGCAGGAGCACACAAAAATTCTGCAACTGGAGCCGCATGGAATTGAACACCAAGGCAAGCTTTCAGAGTGTCTGGCAGGCAAGGCAAGAAGGGAAAGCCTTTTTGATCGGGTAATCTGGTCAAGAAGCAGACCAGCTCCAACAGGAGGACCTGATTGGTCCTGGGAATCGTTCTACGATGAATTTATTGCAATAGTCCTCAACCAGGGCAACCCTTCCCCAGGGGACATTTGGCAATATCTGGAGACCTTTTTGGTTGTCACAACTGGTGGGGGGAGAGGGAGTGTGCTAACGGCATGGAATTGTTAAAGGTCAGGGAGGAGGCTAAACATGTCCTCTGACAACAAAGAATATCTTATCCATTTGTCAGTGGTGCTGAGAAAGCAGCTGTGGTTTATCGTGGAGTAATTCACAGGAGGGCCATGCACATCTTCAGTGCGAGCGGGCGGAGCGGGGTTCTGCGGCCAGCAGACCCTCGCGGGCAACACGGATACCAGGAGTGCAGCCAAAGGGCCGCCTTGTCTCTGGGAGCTGCTCTCCTTTCATGTCTGTGGAAACGACCACACAGCCCCACAGAACTGCTGCCTACAGGGAAAGGGCTCCTGGGTGGGCCTGGGAGGCTTTTAGTGGCCCATGTGCTCGAGGGCCTTGGTCTTTTCTTTTTTATCCTCACCCGAGGATCTGTTTATTGATTTGAGAGTGGAAGGGAGACAGAGAAACATTAATCTGTTGCCTCCCATAATGTGCCCCAATCTGGGATCAAACCCAAAATCTAGGTATATGTACTGACCAGGTATTGAACCCTCAACCTTTTGATGGATAGGCTGACACTCTGACCCACTGACCCACCCAGCCAGGGCAGGAGGGCCTTGGTCTTTTGAAGATCTGACTACAGGGTCGGGGAGTCATATTCATTATTAAAAGGGTAATATGCTAATTAGACCAGACGTCATTCCAGACGTCCTTCCTGACGAAGCCAGGGCCGGAGGGAAGCCAGCCTGAGTCCCGGGTGCCTGCGGGCGGCCAGAGGAGGGAAGCCCGGGTCCCTGGTGCCGGAGGGAAGCCGGTGCCCGCAGCTGGGGGAAGGCCTACTTTTGCACGAATTTTCGTGCATCAAGCCTCTAGTGTGTGTGTGTGTGTGTGTGTGTGTATGTGTGTATATATATATGATTGATTTCAGAAAGGAAGGAAGAGGAAGAGCGATAGAAACATCAATGATGAGCGAGGACCATTGATTGGCTGCCTCCTGCACGCCCTCCACAACCAGGGCATGTGCCCTTTACCGAAATCAAACCCAGGACCCTTCAGTCCGCAGGCCAATGCGCTATCCACTGTGCCAAACCAGCTAGGGCCATATTCATTCTTTGATTCTCAACAGCCTCAACAGCCTACAGAGGCAGGTCCTGGGTATGGCCACCAAGACCCTTCTTATTCCAGATTGAACCACCCAGCTTCTTGGTGTTCCTGCCAGACCCCAGACGGGCAGGTAGGTGCTGTCCAAGGTACTGGTCCTTTCCTTACTTGCTAAACAGCTTACCCATGGGTTTCAGGGGCCCCATCCCATCCTTCTCTTTCCCACCCTTTTCATCTTGTTGCTGGCTGGACACCTATACCCTTGAACCTCATCATATCCTGATGGATTTTGTGAGTTCTGACTAGTCACCCAGCCAGTCAGTGCACCAATAATCTCCCAGCCTTTGCCCACAATGGAGGAAACTGCAGGACCAATATGGTGTCAACCCCTTCATTCCCCCTCTGAGGCCTACCCAGTCTTTTAATGATCGAAATCTCACAACTTCATTGTCTTCTCACCTACTCACCTTTATCTTCAGAAGATAAACTCTCTCCCTCCTTTATCCCAGCCACACATTTCTCATTTATAACATTGGCAGAGAGAGCTACTATTTATCTCCATTTTACAGATGAATAAACTGAGGCTAGAGGGGTGAAATTACTTGCCCAATGCTACAATCCAGGGCATAGGGAAGTCAGGATTTGGACTTTGTCCATCAGCCACAGAAGCCTGCACTCTCAATGTCTTGCCACACTGCCTCTGTTCAATACTAACTCCATCCTCTCCATGTCATTCATAAGTCGTCATGGCACCTGAACATTTTATACCAAATCTGCCTGCGAGTCTTTGCACAAACTGGCAAGGCCTCCCCGCCCAGAGTGGGGCGACCTCCAGAGTCTCCTGGTGGAGTCACTTTCCTGTTCAGTCCCCATTCACCCAAGCATCCTCTTTCATGTCTGACAGGCGGAGAGGGACTGGATGTTGCCAGGGTGGTGTTTATTGCTGGCTCGGGCATGGGTAGGTGGGGACTTGGGGGGCCTGAGGGTCTACCGTCCCGCCCCAGAAGCACTGGTCAGGGGAGCCCAGTGGCAAGTGGCTCTCC
This sequence comes from Myotis davidii, assembly GCF_000327345.1. Taxonomy (NCBI): domain Eukaryota; kingdom Metazoa; phylum Chordata; class Mammalia; order Chiroptera; family Vespertilionidae; genus Myotis; species Myotis davidii. The sequence goes on along the minus strand of NW_006299603.1, from coordinate 741,907 downwards.
TGGAAGTTGCCAAATCTCAGCACGGCCGGGCCCTGGTACTTGAAGGCGAACTGGTCCTTGTACTGGGTTGAGAAGAAGCGCTGGCTGCCCAGCGGGGGCTCCATGTGGCTATGCTTGCACTGCGGAGCCAGGGTGGGTAGCCTGGCAGGGCAGCCTGGAGGTGGCTGACCCCCCTGGGCCACCCTGTGGCTCACCACCCTGGGAGGACCAAAACTTGGTCATGGGCTCTGGGGAGGGGGGCAAAAGGGACCCCAGTTTGGGCTGCCCCGGGAGCTGAATGAGAAACTGGGCGAGTAGCTGGGGTGACTCCAGGCAGCCCTGAGATAACCCTCAGCTTATGGTGTAACTGTGGCTGGTGATACAAAGATGACCCTGCCATGACCCTGGGGATGAGCTTGGAATGATCTTGAGGCCGGGATGACATAGCATCAAGATAACCCTGAGTTTGGAGTGACTCTAGAGTGACTCTGAGAGGACCTGACACTAATTCTGAGTCTGAGGTGATATTAAAGCATCCTGAGATAACTCTACACTGACTTGAGGGTTCCCCGGTAAGGGAGGGGCCCCTCACCTGCTGTAGCATCTCCTGGGTCATGGAGGCCGGAGCTATTCTGTGTGGTTTCAGCATCTTCTGGTTCAGGGTCAATAAATCTGGTTCTGGAGATTTGAGTGTGGGTGGCTGAACTGAGGGGCTGAGGAGGAGAGGCAGGCCCCAGAGGGCAGGGACATAGGAGATTAAGAAGGGGTAGGGGTTCAGGGTGCAGCCGGCCGATTAGGAGCAGGAAGGAGGGAGGAGCTGAGATGTCTGTTGGGGGTGAGGGTAGGGTAGGCTAGTGAGTCGGGAACCCAGCCAGAACCTGACTGAGGAAAGGGCGGTGTAATGGTGGAGGTGGGGGGTGGTTGTCATGACGACGAGGGGCGGGTTGTCTAGGGCAGGAGTTGGGATCTTGGTGGATGGAGTGGGATCTAGCCCTCCGGGAAGTAGAACCAGAATGAGGCCCAAGCGGTGGCAGGGGTGGGCCTTCTGGGGTGGGTCTCACTCACCGCCCAAGCCCTCTGGCAGGTTGCTAGGTAGCAAGTGCAGGTTGGGTGCTTTCTCTGGCCGCTCTGTGCTGGTGGGGGAATAGTCTGTGCCCATGGTGGTCTGGAAGAACTGCCCCCGCAGCTTCGACTCCCCTAGGATCACGTGATCCTGCAGTTTCTCATGAGGTATGTGGCGGCTGCTTGGGTTGGTCACCGGTGGCGGCTATAGGACCACAGGACACTAGGAAGTTCCCATGTCCAGCGTGTCCCAAGGCCCGGTCGGAGGGAAGAGCTGTGTGACCTTGGACAGCGCAACCCTCTCTGGACCCCACTTGACGGCTCACAGAGTTGGTATTCTCTCATTTTACAGACAGGGTCACTGAGGCTGGGAGGGGTTAAGGGGCTGCCCTAGATCATGCGAATAGGTTCAGGAGAGCACTGTACACATGTCAAGCTGACTCCTACCTCAGGGCCTTTGCACATGCTATTTGCTCTCCCTGGGAAGCCCTTTCCCCGACGAGCCCTGCCTGCTCCCCAACTTCCCACTGACCTGGCCATAGAAGAAGTTCATGGAGGTGGTGAGGCTGCCTGGACCAGGGCACCCATTTCCTTCCAGGATGTGGGACTCGGGAGTCTGGTCGCTGTGATGAACAAAAGGCTCTGCCAGCGGCAGAGTGCGGCTCAGCAGCTCTAGGAGGCTGCCCTGGCGCCAGGGGCGGGCCAGCCGCAGCTCTCACCTGGCTGCCGGCCATAGAAGTGCTCGGCACTGGTGGTCCTGTCATGGAAGAGGCCGTCTCCAGGACTAGCACTCGAATAGTGGATGCAGGCTGAGGCCTGGGCCTTGTCATACCTGCATATAGAGGGGGCGGGGGTGGGGGAGGCATCCATCTGATCTGGGCCCTGGAAACTCCCGGGAAAAGGGATGGGGAAAGGGATGGGGGCAGGGTTCCTAGAGGGCAAGCATGTGGTGCTAATGGGGGCGGTCTGGCACAGCAGTGGGCCCAGTCTGCAGGTCATAGAGGCCCCAGTCTTTGGTGGCACACTACCCATCGCCGAGAGCCCGTAGCTGTCTTGGTGGCGGTCATGGCCCCTCTGTACCTGTCTGGGGGCAGATTCCTGGGCCTGTAGGCTTGTTTCTGCTCGGAATACATGGGCCCGCAGCCAACATTGAAGTCTCCCAGGGTCACACTGGAGGAGTCCTGTGAGTGGACAGGGGTGGGAAGGGCAAGGCCACCAGCCCGATCACCGCCCTCCCCGGCCGCACAGCAGACTTAATTTACCCTCTTACACATCAAGGCAGGGGGGCCCATCAGGGCCTGGAACTGCCTCTGGTAGGAGGTCCTGTCATCCCATCTCTTGTGGTCCGATCTCCTGTGATCCCATTTGAGGGGGGAGGGGCCCCCTGAGGGTGGCAGGATGACAGAGAGAAGGGGGTTAGGGCCCTGCAGCCTCAGGCCCACTGTGGAAGTAGGCAGTCCTGACTAGCTTAGCCTGAGGGTTGCTTGGCAAACACCAAAAATAATACAAATAACAAAAACAAGAATAACTGCCAAGTACTGAACCAGATATCTAGGTTAAGTGCTTTGCACCTCATTTGGGGGGGGGGGGGCTGGCAGTAGCCCCTCCTTCACTTTGCAGCCTCTCTGAGGCTCAGAGCCGTTAGGAATCACAGGAATCCAGCCCTGGCCCATGCGTCTCAATGGGCTGGGTATCGCACCAAGAGGCTGCGGGTTCATTCCCGGTCAGGGCACACGCTGGGGTTCAGGCTCCATCCCTAAGGTTTCAGGAGGCTGCGGATGTTTGGTTCCCACATCTATGTTTCTCTTTCTCTTTCTTTTCCCCTCCCTTCCGCTCTCTCTAATAATCAATGGAAAAATACCCGCGGGTGAGGATTAACCAAAAAAAAAAATAACAGATAATTTATATTGTTGCATTCTATGTTACTATTTAAAATCCAATCTTTTAAAAATTATTTTTTAATCTTAACCAGAGGATTTGTTTAAAAAAATTGATTTTAGAGAGAGTAAGGGAGAGAGAGAAACATCTATGTGAGAAACATCAAGCATTTGCCTCCCATCCATTCCGACGGGGGATTTGGTGACAGCTGCTGGCGGCGGGGGGGCGGCCCCCACTCTGCCGGGGCCCCTGCACCTGGGCGCTGTTTGCTGCCCCTCCCGCCGAGGGGGCTGTGCTGTGGCCAGCGGCTGTGTGGAGTGTGGAGGGCTCAAGCACTGAGACGCAGGGCTGGTGGAGGTGGGGGCACTAGCAGACTTGTCTGACCCCCAGTCCAGCGTTCATTACTTCTGCCCACAGCACAGCCTCTGACAGGGCTCAGGAGATGTGCCCATTCCACGGTGCAAAGAGCGAGGTTCCGGGGTTTCCAGCCTCGCACTATTGACCTCTGGGCTGGATCACTATTGTCAAGGTGGGATGTTTAGCAGCATCCCCGCCTCTGCACCCCAGCAGCACCCCTCTCCCGCTGTGACAACCTAATCCATCCCCAGACATGGCCAAATGTG
>NW_006299603.1:733214-737804 GCF_000327345.1 Myotis davidii | reverse complement strand
TGTGTTTTGCTGTGTGTGCCGGGCGCTGGGCTCGGTGTTGGGGGCCTGGGAAGAGACAGGCGCAGCCCCTGCGCTGCCCCAGGGAGAACACAATATGAAACAACGTTTATTGGACAGTTACTTCGTGCCCGGCCGGGACGTGGGCTCCTGGGAAAGGGCGCATCAGTTAACAGAACAGGCCGAGAGCCCTGCTCTGTGGAGTTGATAATGGGTCAGGGAGGTGACAGACCATAACATAACATAACAACATTGTAATATAATAATAATACATTGTAAAATTATTATATATCACAATTATGATACATACTTGTGGTAAATAAATTATGATTATATAATAACATAATGAAATGCATTGCAATGTAAATAGAAGGTGACCAGTGCTGTGGGAACTGAAGTCACAAGGGTGGGAGGATGGGGGTCAGGGTGGGGGGCTGCAGCTTTAGAAAGGAAGGCATCCCTGAGATGACAGGTAAGCAAAGGCCTGAGGAAGGTGGAGGGGGCATTTGGGCGCCTGAAGAGCAGCGGGCACAGTGAGCATGGGGAGCGCGCGGAATTGACCTCCGCGTTCTGCAGTGTGTCAGGGGGAGCCCTCTCTCCTCACCAGCAGTCCTCGGCTCTCCCCTCCATGTCTGGGAGCTCTTCTGTCTCTGCCATACTCCTCCATGGTGGCCCTGCCTCTGCAGTTGTCCTGGGTCCTGACTATTCCCCGGATCCCTTCCTGTCCACAGGCTGTCAGAGGTCTGCCTACCTTGCACTCAATTCTCTGACCTTCAGCTCCAGTCTCCCAGGATCCTGTTTAGTTGACTAGGACTTTCTTGCCTTCCTCAGAGCAGATGTGTCTCTCCCACCGTTTTCCCTGCTCCGTGGAGACCAGGCCTGCGGGTGCCAGCAGCACTCCCAGCTCAGGCTCACCTCCTGCGGGAAGCCCTCCCAGACCACTTCAGCCCACCACTACGTCTCATGTTGACCGCTAGGGAAAACATGCATCAAGGACTTAACTCCTTGAGTCTCAGTTTTGTCCCCTGGACAGTAGGGCTCGGTAGCTACTTTGGAAAGCAGCGGTGAGGATTCATACAAGGGGCTGCGGGTCTCTTCTTACCGTTGTCTCGAGTTTTCCTCGAGACACAAATCACAGGTTTTTAGTCACCCTGGAATGAGTAGCTGGGCTTCCTCTCAGGGATGAAGATCGGGCACCTACCTCGAGGGGTGGCATGGGAGCCAATGAGCCTTAGAAAATGCACGTGACCGCTGACCCTCTGGCTCCCTCTGTCCAGTCTCCCAGAGACTCTCACGTGGTCCCGCCTTCCCATTGTGACTCAAGAGCTTGCCCGCCAGTGCTGTCACAGTGGTCCCCCAGCAACTCTGGGGGCAGCGAGGAGAAAAGTTGGGAGCAAGACCAGAGGGCCCTGCCTCCTGGGGTCTCGGGGAGCCTGCCACAGACTTGACTCCTTCACGTCTCAGTTTTGTCCCCTGGACAATGGGGCTGGGAGTGGTAGCCACTTGGAAAGCAGCGGTGAGGATTTATACAAGAGGCTGCGGGTCTCTTCTTACCATCGCCTCGAGTTTTCCTCTTCATCTGCCTCCTAAATCTCCCATGCAAGCTGGGAAATCTCTCTGCGTCATTGCCCCGCTTACTGTCCCCCCAGGGCTCGCGGGCCTCCAAGGCCCCCTTAAAGCGCCAGTGCCCACCCCTCCAGCCCCTGACCCTCAGGAGCACACCTGTGGTTGGACAAATCCGGGCTTCGGACTCATTGCAGCTGGGAAGAGCACAGGCTGGGGGAGTGTGGGCATCTCAGGAGGGTGTAAGGGACTGATCAGGCTTGGACTTGTCTCCGGTGCTTTGGGGGAGGTTTAGAGAAGTGGGGCTTTAGCCTGGCTGGTGTGGCTCCGTGGATAGAGCGTTGGCCTGAGGACTAGAGTCCTGGGTTTGATTCCGGGCAAGGGCACACACCTAGATTGTAGGTTTGGTCTCCAGTCCTAATCAGGACACGAGTGGGAGGCAGCCAATAGATGTGTCTCACATCAATGTTTCTCTCTCTGTCTCTCCCCTTTCCCTTACACTCTCTCTAAAAATCAATGGAGCCCTGCCTTTGTGGCTCAGTGGTTGAAAGTTGACCAATGAACCAGGAGGTCACAGTTTGAAATCCCACTTGGGTTTGAAACTTTACAAAGCTCAAAGCTAGGAGAATCCTGTATCCTAAATTGTTGATAAGCTCTGGTGAGGTCACTCTACAGATATGAGAAACACTTCTAATGCATCCTGTTTTGGCCCTTAAAAGCTTTGATAAAAAGTATTTTTTATTTTTCTTAATATTTTTAAATAATTCTTTATTGTTGAAAGTATTACATCTGTCCCCTTTTGTTCCCCCATTGACCCCCTCCAGCCAGCCCCCACCCCCTCACCCCAGACCCTCACCACCACATTGTCTGTGTCCATGGGCCTGCACACATGCATACACGGTCCGTGGCTGATTACCTCCCACCCAGCCACCCTCCCCCGCCTTCCACCCAAGAGATAAAAAATATATTTTTTAAAAAATCAGCAGCCCTAAGCGGTTTGGTTCAGTGGATAGAGCGTCGGCCTGTGGACTCAAGGGTCCCAGGTTTGATTCCGGTCAAGGGCATGTAGCTTGGTTGCGGGCACGTCCCCAGTCGGGGGCGTGCAGGAGGCAGCTGATCGATGTTTCTCTCTCATCGATGTTTCTAACTCTCTATCCCTCAGCCATCTTCTCTGTAAAAAATCAATAAAATATATTTTTTAAAAAATCAACAAAAGATGCTCGGGTGAGAATTAACAAAAAGAAAAAAGAAAAGAAAAGGAAGAAGTGGGGCTCTGCTCTGCATCGCAGGCTTTTACTGGTTGGAGGTTTGACTTCCCTTTTTTGGAAGATCTGACAAATAAAAAGAATGTATACAACAGGAAAGGGGATGCAGAGTTAGTGTTGCTGCTGTTATTATTTTTTTTTTTTTGGTAGTTTCAGAGAGGAAGGGAGAGGGAGAGAGAAATAGAAACATCAATGATGAGAGAGAATAATTGATTGGCTGCCTCCTCCATGCCCCAGCACACAACCTGAGCACGTGCCCTGACCGGAATCAAACCGCCTCCTGGTTCATGGGTTTGACCCTCCACCCCTGAGCCACGCCGGCCGGGTGGGAGTTCGTGTTTAAGGGGGACAGAGCTTTAGTTTGGGGTGACAGCAAAGCTTTTGAGGTGAACGGTGGAGATGAATGCACGACAGTGTGAATGCACTTAATGCCACTGAACTGGACGCTTAAAGATGATTAAAATGGCAATTGTATATTGTATGTATATTTTACCACAATAAAAAATTTGTAAAAGGAAAGAAGATAAACATGAAATAAAGATATAAAGGTAGTAAACCCGTCTGAGTTCATCATACCCCCAATCACCTACTGAATTGGTCCTTTTTTTGAGATATAATTGACATGCAACATTATGGAAGTTTAAGGGTTACAACCTATTGATCTGAATCACCTACATTGCATTGTGTTGCCATTGTAGCTAACACCCCTACGGTCTCACATCACTGTAATTTCTTCTCATTTGGGAACAAGATCTAGTCTCTGAACAAGTTTGATGTTTATGGTACAGTTTTGCTGTAACTCCTGTGCTGAGTAATGAGTTCTGGGTCTTCAGGACTCATTTACTGAGTGGGTCCCTCTTCACTAAATTTGAGCTAATTGTTGTGTTCACTGAGTTAAGGTCCCATCAGCTGCCCCCAGCACTGAGCCCCGTCAACAGGGCTTTGGTGCAGCCAGGCTGGTGCAAGTGCACAGGCCAGCCGAGGCCCCTGCCCGTGGGAAAGCAGGGAAGCAAGGGAAGAAGGAGCTATTATCGAGGACCTTAATTTGCACCCAGCAGTCTGAGGAGTGAAGCAGGAACCCAGCTGGGATTGGTCCAGGAGCAGCGAATGTCTGTCTCTGGCCGCTGCTGCTCTTGGGCAGTGCTCACGCTTCGCCTGTCAGACAGGTGATGACTGGCCTTATTTTGTGTTGTTCCCCATGGTCACTGCGTGCCCTGTCCGCTGATGGCTGTGAAAGCTCTGATGTCTGGCAGGAGCGGGGGAAGGCCAGGGCCTTGTTGTGACTGCCAGGCCAGCGCTCAGCAACGCCAAGGTCAGCGGGACCAGCAGGCCAGCTCCTATCTCCTTCTCAAAGGTCAAGCTCCGCCCTAACCAGATGGTGGAGGACGCTGGGCGGGCTGGGCAGGGTCTGCGAAGGTCACGGCTGTGCCCTTGGTGCCTGAGCAGGGCCAGGCACACGGGGCTGTTACAAGGTGGCCGGGGACCCGTCGCTCCGGCAGGCTCTGCAGGCCCAGAGCTTGGCTTAGATTTTTTTTCTGGGGAGGAACAGTGTTGGGGGCTGGGGAGCACACCAACCCCTGCACCCTAGTCTTAAGCAAGGAGGGCTGTGATTGGGTGTGGGCATTAAAGAATCTCTGGGGTGTTGTGGGAAGGCAGGCCTGGGGGCAGCAGGGACTTGGGGTCCAGGTGGGAGATGGGGGTTCCTTATGGAGGGGGCTGTGGGCTGGGAAGAATTGGATGGGTTCAAGGGGTATTTTGGTGACTG
>NW_006299603.1:730474-733193 GCF_000327345.1 Myotis davidii | reverse complement strand
CAGCCCTCCCGCGGTCCCTCTCCAGCCCCGACCGTGCACTGGACCTCTAGTGTGTGTGTGTGTGTGTGTGTGTGTGTGTGTGTATGTGTGTGTATATAAAAGTTAGTTTTCTTATCTATATGTAAGGTTTCTTCCCGAGTTTCATTAAATTTTACTGGGATGGGGACATGGGAGAACAAGATGTGTGGGGATGACGCTGTGGTCAGTCTGGCACGTGCTGAGTGTGAGGGGGCTTTTAGGATGCACAGGGGAAATGTCCAGGTGGGAGCAGGAGACTGGTCAGGATTGGGGGAGGACGGGGAGAGGCCAGTGAAGGAAGCCAAGTCGTGGGAGCGGACCAGGCCCCCAGGACAGCGTGGGTTCAGTATGAGGAAGGGAGTGCGCACAGGCAGCTGAGCCCTGGAGGCGACACTTCCTGAGAGCTGGTTTGGGGCCCGGCTGTGGGGAGATAGCGGCCACCGAGACAGATAAAATCCCTGCCCTGGTGTAGTTCCCATTCTGTTGAGGCGAGACAAGTAAGTAGACTCTAGCTAATGCAACAAAAATACAGTTGCGCCGAACCGGTGTGGCTCAGTGGATAGAGCGTCGGCCTGCGGACCGAAGGGTCCCAGGTTTGATTCCGGTCAAGGGCATGTACCTTGGTTGTGGGCACATCCCCACTGCGGGGCGTGCAGAAGGCAGCTGATCGATGTTTCTCTCTCATCGATGTTTCTGACTCTCTGTCCCTCTCCCTTCTTCTCTGTAAAAAATCAATAAAATATATTAAAAAAAATACAGTTGCACTTGATAGTGTTACAAGCTAAGGAGAAAAATCAGACGCAGGAAAGGTGGGTGGGAAGGGCGGCCGTGTGAGGGGAGGTCCTGGGAGAAGATGATGTTTGAGTAAACCTGAGGGGGAGGCGAGGGAGGGGCCGAGTGGGGCTCTGGAGGGCGAGCATTCCTCGCAGAGGGAACGGCCAGTGCAAAGACCCTGAGGCAGGATGTGCTGCAGCTTCAAGGAATAGGAGCCAGGCAATGGCTGGGAAGGAGTGAGTGAGGCAGAACGAGTCATAGGAGTCGGAACCAAGAGGAAATACTTTGCAAAAGGCAATCAGTCAATATCGTTAGTCATTAGGAAAAGGCAAAGCAAAGTTACATGGAAATCCCACTTCACAGCCAGTAGAATGACTGTAATAATAATTTTTAAGAAGCAAAATAAAAGTGTTGGCAAGAATGTGGAGAATTTTGTGCATCACTGGCGGGAATGTGAAATGGTACAGCCACTGTGGAAACCAATGTTTTAACTTTTCCTCAAAAAGTCAACCATAGCCCTAGCTCAGTGGTTCTCAACCTTCCTAACGCCGTGACCCTTAAATACAGTTCCTCATGTTGTGACCCAACTATGCCTGTGGACTGAAGGGTCTCGGGTTTGATTCCCATCAACTGCACATGCCCAGGTTGTGGGCTCAATCCCCAGTAGGGGGCGTGCAGGAGGCAGCCAATCAATGATTCTCTTCCTCTCCCTCTCCCTTCCTTTCTGAGATCAATAAAAATATATTAAAGAAAAAGTCAATCGTAGAGTTACTGCATGATCTAGCAATTCCACTCTTAGGTCTCTACCCAACGGTACTGAAAGCAGGGACTTGGACAAGTACATGCACACTTACGTCCACAACAGCATTAGTCACAACGGCCAAAAAGAGGAAACAGCCTCGGTGACCATGAGCTAATCAACAGATAACAAGCGTGGCCCATCGGTAGGATGCAGTATTACTGAAAGGAATGAAGCGCCGCTATACACTCCAGCCTGGGTTACCCTCAACAATACTCGCTCCGTGAAGGAAGCCAGACACAGATGGTCTCATTCTGTGACTCACTTACATGAGATGCCCAGAACAGGCGAATCCAGAGACAGAAAACAGACGGCGGTCCGGGTCGGGAGGGGAGTGAGTGACTGCGGAGTGACACGCGTCCTTTCAGGGCGAGGAGAACGTTTCCTATGAGAAAGGAGTGCTGTTTACACAGCACAGGAATGTGCTAACCGCCCTTGAACTGTACTTTTTAAAATGGAGTCTTTTATTACAAAAAAGTAAACAGGCTGTGTTAACTTTTGAAAAAAGAAAAGTATCTGACTTGCTGATGAGACAGTGCATGCATATTGCACAAAATTCAAAAGCTACAAAGTGGCACAAAAGTGGCAGTTTAATCTCCTCTTCCCGGCCGCCAGTCACCTCTGGAGCCACTCGGGTTAGCAGACTCTTGTCTGCGCTCTGGCACGAACCTGCGCTTACTAACTTTAGCAGAAAGTGCAGAAAGGGTGAAACAGCAACAAAAAAGCGCCTTGGATCCGAGCGAACAAGTTTGGGGATTTTGTTTGAAATAATTGTTCCCTGTGGACAGAGGAGGCTGGTTACACTGCGCAGGGCCAGGGAAGGGGAGCCGCGTGGGGCGTCACGTGCGCGCCCGGGGGCAGAGGGCGAACGGCCCGCAGCAAACTCGGTTAGTCAAAGGGCGCTGGCCGGTGGTTCAGTGGTTAGAGCGCGGGTTTGCTTCCTGGTCAAGGGCACTGCCTGGGCTGCAGGTTCACCCCCGCCCCTGGAGGCAACCAATCCACATCTTCCGTCTCCGTTTCTGTCTGTCTGTCCCTCCCTTCCACGCGCTCTAAAAAGTAGGTGAAAGGTGAGGATTAACCAGAAGAAAGGGCCGGTTCCGGGACAAAGGGCTGCGGCCGCGCCTGCGC
>NW_006299603.1:727778-730260 GCF_000327345.1 Myotis davidii | reverse complement strand
GGAAATCTCGGGGATTCGGGGTCTGGGTGTTGGCGCTGAGCGCAGACTGTCTGGTTCGGACTGTGACTCCCTCCAAGCCCCCATCACTCTCCGGCGGCCTCACGGTCTCACGGGCCAGCAGAGGGCGCCCCGGCGGGGCAGGCAGTTCACTCCCCGCCCCTGCTGCTCTGCGGGGGGCTGGCCAGGACTTACGGGGTGTAAGAAGGGAGAAGCCGGTGGAATCAAGATGGAAGGTGGCGAGGCTGACCCGGTCACCACGCCCCGCAGCGCCGAGCGGGCTCCTTCTTACGGAATAATTTATACAGATCACCTTTGTCCGCGGGCCGAGGCAGCCTCCCGTCCCCACCTCCCAGCCCAGCCCGGTTCGTCCCGGGTGGATGCAGATACACGTGTCTGCCTAGTCCGTTGCCAGCGGGGAAGGGAGGCCCGGAGGTGGGAAGTGGGGTTCCCTTTTCTTGTCCCCATCACATCTGTCTCCGGAGGCGGTGGCCTCCTGACATGAGCCAGCCCTTCGTTAGAGTCGGCGCAGTGCCTTCTGGACAACGATGTCCTGTTTTTCCATTCGTCCTGCACGTTTCTTTTTGAACTTTCAGCTTTTATTGAAATCTTGAGTTACCAGTGGTTCTCAAGCTTCTGGCCCTTTAAATACAGCTCCTCATGTTGTGACCCAACTATAACATTATTTTCGTTGCTACTTCATAACTGTCATGTTGCTACTGTGATGAATTGTCATGTAAAGATCTGATATGCAGGATGGTCTTAGGGACCCCTGTGAAAGGGTCGTTCGACCGCCAGAGGGGTCGCGACCCACAGGTTGAGAACCGCTGAGACTCCTGCCTGCTCACCCGCAGGCCCCCCGCCAGGTGCCCCGCCCAGGAGCAGAGCCCGCTGACTGTCTGCTCCCCCAGATCCGGACCCTGGCGTACTGCTCCCAGCTGGTCGGCGGGGTGTTGGTGGAACAAGGCCCGGCCAGGGCAGACGTGGGGGCGCGCCTGCTGGCAGTGTCCTCCCAGCTCAGCCGCTGCAGGACCATCCTTCGCCTCTTCGATGACTTGGCCATGTTTGTGTACACGAAGCACTATGGCCTGGGGACAGAGGTAAGGGGTGCAGCCCGCAGGGACTTGTCTAATGGCAACTGTGGGCATTTTGTTTTTTCAATTGTACTTTTTTTTAGATGATAAGATGTTCTCATTTGAACGAAATTTAAAAAGTAGCTAATACATTCGCACATTCCTAAAAACAATGTAATTTAAAAGTCTCTCTTTCCTAACGCCCCCAGTCCCGTTTTCCTCCTCAGAGGCAGCCACTGTTGTCAGCTTCTTCTGTTTCCTTCCTGAGATCTGTACCCTGACAGGCAAATACACAATTTTTTTTGTTTATTTGTTAATCCTCATCCGAGGATATTTTTTCCATTGATTTTTAGAGAGAGTGGGAGGGAGAGAGAGAGACAGAAAGAGAGAAACATCAATATGAGACAGACACATTGATTGGTTGCCGCCCGCACACACTTAACCAGGGCTGGGAATCGAACCTGCAACCCAAGTACATGCCCTTGACTGGAATCGAACCCGGACCCTTCTGTCTGAGGGCTGATGCTCTATCCATGGAGCCAAACCAGCCAGGGTGGCAATACACAATTTGACGTAAATAGTTGTGTGCCACTGACACTCTGGCCACTTGCTTTTTTCACTCGGCAGTACAACGTGGAGGGCATTCCGTATCAGACCAGAAAGGGTGCCTCCCTTTTTATGGCCGTGCCTGCGGTACTCTGGTATGTAGCTTGACAGCGGTTTGTTTAACCAACCCCTTGCTGATGGACATGCAGGTTATTTATATTTAGCTGGGTTAGCAGTACTGCATTATCCCACATGAGTGCCAGCTCTGAGCTCCTTACCAGGGAGTGAACTTGCTCCCCAGGGGCCCAGGAACGCCCCCCTAGGGTACCTGCAGCCTCAACTGGCCCTGCCTGGCTGGGTGCAGGAGGTGAGGTTTAGACCTCAGGGTTGGAGGGCAGGGGTACAGTACAGTGCAGCAGAGTCCTGCAGGTCCATGGCCTGAGGCGCGTCCCTATATGAGTTGGGGCAGGTGGCAGCTCACCCTGAGCACCTCAGTTTGCCTGTTTGCCAGAATGGTGACCACCCCTCTGGTTTGGGAGAGGGACCCATCTTGCAGCCTGGAGTTACCACCCCACCTAGCTCTGCCCCACCAGCTTCTCTGAGAACTGCCTGCCTGCTTGCTGGGAGCCGGTCCATCCTTGCTGCTTGACACAGTCGCTGCAGGGAAGACACATCTGCACAGCATATGTTTCAAGGGACCTGGCGTATATGACATACTGTTCTTAATGTTTGCTCACCTTCTTAGACCTATGTGTTTTAACCAAGGTCACCTCTCTGAGAAGGTTGTTTCCCCAGGTAGGGATTTTCCCCTGAAGTTAGGGAGGGAATAAAACCCCTTAACTAAGTGCCAGGTGGGTAATTAAAAA
>NW_006299603.1:719245-727152 GCF_000327345.1 Myotis davidii | reverse complement strand
TAATCTGTATTCCAAAGGTTAGGGGGTTTCTTATCTCCATTCGAGGGATTAAAGATTATGTAGCTTAAGCAGGATTGTTCGTAGTTAAAGTGATTAATTACCCGCCTGGCACTTAAGAGGTTTTATTCCCTCCCAAACTTCAGGGGAAAATCCCTACCTGGGGAAACAACCTTTCTTGGAGAGGTGACCTTGGTTAAAACACAGCGCCAAGAAGGTGAGCAAACATATTAAGAACAGTATGCCATATATGCCAGGTCCCTTGAAACAGCAGGATGGACCGGCTCCCGGCAAATTCCCCCTTTTTTATTTTTTAAATGATATCGCATGTAAATCAGTGGTCACCTCTCAGATTGGGTTGTTTAAGACTCGGAAGAAGACTGACAAGCAATGATAGCGAGCATAGCTATAAACATAGTGGATGGAGCACAGAAGGAGCCCCATTCCTGTAGAAGGTTGCCAGCCTCTTCAGTCAAGGGATTCCAGCTGGCCTCAAGTTGTTCGTTTGATTGTCTTTGTTGGTCTGGTTAGTGGTCGGCGTCACTGGCGACGGGCTTCCCGAAGCGTCAGCGAGTTGAAGGGCTCTCCATTCCAGGGAGTAAAGATTTAAGCGTGATTGTTTGTAAAACAGTATGCCATATACGCCAAGTCCCTTGAAACATATGCTGTGCAGATGTGTCTTCCCTGCAGTGACTGTGTCAAGCAGCAAGGATGGACCGGCTCCCGGCACCTGCTTCCCTCCCAGGGTCCTGTGCAGGGAGCCTGTGGCAGGGCAGGAAGGCTGCGAGGCAGGGGGTCCCGAGTCATGGCTTTTCATGGCCTGGCCCGGGCCCCTAATGTGGGCAGTGGGTAGGTCGACCCCAGGCCCAGCTCCCTCTCCTGGTCCTGCAGGAGGAGGACATCTTGGTCCGCTGTGTGTCTGTCCTGGGCAACCTGGCCGACCAGCTGTACTACCCCTGCGAGCACATCGCCTGGGCTGCTGATGCCAAGATCCTCCACGTGGACGCCGCCCGGTGGTGGGTGCTGAGCACGGCCTTCTGGGGGCTCTCGCTGCTCCTGGGGGTTGTCAGGTAGGCATTGCCGCTGCTCCCGCGGGCTGGAGGGCGGAGCGCTCATTGCTGGTGCGGTTGGCAGACAGACGGGAGCTGTGTGGTCTTGGCCGCCCTGCTATTCCTCTTGCTGCCACCTCACTGTGTGCACCCGACCACAGCAGGACTCAGCCACCTGCACTTACCCGGCCGCCCGCAGCCCATGGTGCAGGGCCAGGTGGGCCGTCGGGGCGGGTGCTCTGCAGGCCTGAGAGCCCTGGGGGTGCACCAGGGCTGCCTGCGGCTGGCTGCTTCCTCAGCCTGCAGATGCTGGCCCTCAGAGCCCAGAAAGCTGCCAGGACCACCTCCCACAGGCTGGTTGGAACCACTCACGGCCGAGCTCGGCACCCGTTAGGGTAACCTGTGGCCGAGCGGCAGGTGGCAGAGCCTCCTCAGGGCCCGCACTGCTGCTCTTGCCCTCCGGCAGGGCCCCTCATCCTCTCTGGTGTTGCAGGTCCCTGTGGGTGGTCCTGAAGCTGAGACAGCAGCTGAGGAGCCCTGCCGCGGCCGTCACCAGGTATTTCCTGGGGAGAACGGCCAACTTCCCTCTCACAGGTCCCAGGAGTTCCCCAGCCCCCGGGGGTGCTCTGAGTTGCCAGCATTATCAGCCCTGTCGCTGCACAAGGCCCGGGGGAGAGGGGGCCCTAGGTCACCGGGCTCACCACAGCCTCCAGGTGACGGTAGCACCCTCACTTGTGGGGACAGTGAGGCTTGCTCGAGGCCCACAGGCAGGACACAGCAGCCAGGACTCGGGCTGAGTCCTCACGCTGCACCCGCAGAGCAGGACCGGAGGACCAGGGCAGTGTCCCTTTCTCCTGGGAACCACTGTGCCTGGCGCAGGCCTGGGACCTGCCCGGGGCCTGTCCTGCCCCATCCCTGACTGGTTCCTAGGGTCAGGACTGAGATGTGGATTTGAGACTTTCCACCCAGGTCTGTGCCCTGGTCACGTGGGCTCCCTCTGCAGGTGACAGGATACCTCCTTGCTCACAAACAGGGTCTGTGGTCACTCCCCCCTCAACCCCCCCGCCCGTCCGGGCCAGCACGGGCACCCCGGGGCCTGCCCTGAACGACTCCTCTTTGACCCCACAGCCAGCGGCCCTGGAGCACGCAGGGGGCCGTGGAGGCCCGGATCCAGTCGGAGCTCCTGACTCTCCTGAGCAACCTGGCCGACCTGGCCAACGCCGTGCACTGGCTGCCCCCGGGTTTCCTGTGGGCAGGCCGCTTCCCTCCGTGGCTGGTGGGCCTCCTGGGCACCATCTCCTCCCTCCTCAGCGTGTTCCAGGCAGCCCGGGCCAGCGGCGGGGCGGACAAGGCCGCCTCCTGACCGGCCGGAGGCGCACGGACACTGCCGGAACCCGCTGAGGGCCTTCCACGGACAGAAACCACCGGGCAGGCGGCTGGGTCTTCTGAGCAAACCAAGGCCAGATGCGGGGAGCTGCCACCCAGAGAACACAGGGCGTGACCTGGGGCACGAGCTCAGTGAGGCAGGGTGTGGTGGGCTGAGGTCCCCGGGTGCTGGGGGTCTGGGCCCTTCCGCCCAGGGCTCCCCCCCACACACTTGGAGGAGGTGTCTCTCAGGGCCAGAGCAGAGGACTCGGGACTCCCGTGTAGACGAAAAGGCCACAGCGGCCTAAGCAGAGCCTCACTCCCGTCCCTGGCATCCTGTACCCAGGTGGGCAGGCCAGGATGGCACGCGCCAAACGGGCCTTCGGAAAGCTGACATGAGAATCAATTAAAACTGTGGTGCTGCTGCGAGGCCCAGGGTGAGTCCTTTTTCCTAAATTCACCAGCTCCTTGTCCCTCTCGTCCGCAGGCCCGCTCATTGCACGCCCTCTCCCTGCACCTTAGTTTAGGGGGGGCGTGCGGTGCCACCTCTGGACGTGACGGCCCATGTGCCCGGGTGGCTTCTCAGGGGACAGAGCTGCAGTGGGAGGCCACACCTCCCATGACCCTTTCTGGAACCTCTGGCCGGTGGTCCTATCCGGTGAAGGCTGCTGGGGCCTCCTGCCAGGCCGCGCCCACATCACTTCCTTCCTCCTGATCATTGGGAGGTGCTTGTGGTCGAAGCAGCTGACATTCAGCCACCGCTTGGACCAGGGCCATCATCCCTTCAGGCCAGTCCGGCACCTCGTAGGGTCCTCGCGGGCCGGCCGGTGTCTGAAGATGCCGTGGCACTGCCTCCACCTCAGGGAGACATGGCAGGACCGGTGCGTTTGTTTTCAGTCTGACATCTGCAGCCGAAGTGCGTGCGTGTGGCATTGGTAGATGATGCCCAGCCTGTGCCTGCGCCTGCGCCTGCTCCTTAGTCCAGCGGGAAAAGGGGATCAGGCTCTGCCTTACGTCCCCAAAGTGCCTGGAAGACTCACCAAGACCTGTGCTTGCAGTCTGAGGCCTCATGGTTTCAGCCTGATGGCTCTTTTCTGGGAAGATACGTGGGTGGGAACAGCGGGGATGGAGGGCTGCTCGGGGTGACATGGGGTGCAGAAGGAACCCCACCCTACACTGGCTCAGTCCCCCCTCCCTATTGCAAGGCCGAGCAGCTGGCATGTTCCAGCGCCCGAGGAGCCAGCAAGACTAGGTGGGGCCGGAGCAGCGCCGCCTGCCCGTCTGGAGACTCGGGGAGCACATGCCAGCGCTGCACGAGTGGGCGAGCCACGTGGACACCTGGCTGTGCCACACCAGGCCCCGGGGCTCTGGCTGCTGGTCAGCCTGGGGGCCAGCGCTGGCCGGGCTCAGGCACACTGCTGGGCAGCTGAGATGACCCTGCCTGCAGAGTGGCCACACCCCTGCCCACTGCTAGGTCCTTGGTGGGGGGTAAGGCGTCACTGGTCCTGGGAGCACGTCCGTGGCAAACGGCTCAGGGAGCAGGGGGCCGTCACCCCAGGGCCACAGGGCCAGGCTAGCCAGGGTGGGAGGGCGTGGCGGCATTCCCCAAAAGCTGACCTGCATTGGGGGGTTCACTCTGGGCCTTCTGCCTCTACCTCTGACTGTCCAAACAGGATCGTGCGGGGACTTCTCAGAGGAACAGAGCAGGCTCCGCTCCCCACAGGCGTGGGGTACAGGCAGCTGGTCAGGCTGGTCCTGAGGCTGCCTCCCTGCACTCCCCACCCCAGCTACAGGGCAGGAGTGGGGCAGCAGCCGAGGGGGCTCCTAAGGTGTCGTGGGCCCACTGGGGGGTGGGACATCAGACTCTGGTCCTTAGGCTCCTGCAAGACCCTGGGTCTGGTCAGACCTCCCTCCAGTTCTCCTGCAGCACCTGGCGTGCGGCCCCGCTGGCGAGGTGAGCCTGGGGGAGCCCCACCAAGAGACGACCCTGCCGCAGTGAAGGAAGCCGCTCCGCCAGCTCGTCTTCAGACACCTTTATTGCTAGAATCGGGCTTGAGCTCTAAGGCAGTTCTGAAACATCCCGCATGAGGACATGCTGCGATCATAGCATCACTGGGTGGACCGACATCATGTCAAAGTTACCAAAGATGTACCCAGATCCCACAGGAGTAACACTGCTCAGCCGCCAACTTTACAGATAAAACCGGGCCCTACCCAGGAGTCCCCGCAGGCTGCTGGCCAGAGCATGTGCCGGAGACCTGCCCGCTGCATGGCCTGAGCGGAGACCCCACCCCACGCCGAGGAGAAGCCTTGGGCATCTCTTCTGAGGACCTGGGTGCCTGCGGCCAGGAGAGCACTCGCCACAAAAGGACAGGGAGTAAGGAGATTCTCTAAAGTGCTGATTCGTCCCAGTACAAAAACACCAAACACTGATTACAGATCCAGCACAGACAGGCTCGTGTCCAGGGGACGGAGGACACGTCTCTTTGGTCCTTGCTGATGCTGCTGGTCCCGTAGGCAGAGTTGGGGGTCAGGGCCAGCGGGGGCCGGGGCCGGAGTGGCTCTGAACGGCTGCTGTCAGCTCGTCACTCACTGGCTGTGTCACTTGACCCTGTGGTGCCCCAACTCCTGGGCAGCCCAGGACCCATCCTGCCAACGCTTCAGGAGGTGCTGGGCTCTGGGCTGGTGGAGGGAGCCTGGGATGCAGAAAAGTGAGTCATGTCCCCTTCCTGCACCGGCACCCGAGCTTGTGTTTGGCCAGAGGTGGGACGTGGCTCTGGCGCAGTCACCACCCTGACATGTGACACCACCCCAACACCCACAGCCTTGCGAGTGGACTGGTGGCCCTTGCCCTCTTCCAGGGATAAGGGGACAGCCCGCTACAGCAGCTCACTGGATGTGTGGGTCTGTGAGGTGGCCACCTGCCCACTGGAGGTCTCCAGGCCACATGTGCTCCCAGCGTGTCACCTTCACCGGCAGCGCCACCACTCTGCTCTGTGTTGTACCTGCATCAGCCCATCAGCACCGGAGACCAGCCCTGGGACTTCCTCTTGGAGGCTCTGGGAAAACCAGCTCATCTCATGGGGACAGAGGGCCCCCTGCTGGGGGCTGGGACTTAGGGGCGTGCTGGCCTGGCCAAACCTCTTGATTTGGCTTCCCCAGGCGGAGCATCTGGAGAGCCACGCGGACTCGGTGAGGTGCCTGGGAAAGCACGAAGATTGACTACAGCAGGTTTTAAAAAACCCACTAAATTAACATGGGTTCCAGTCAGACCCCTTCGAGGTGAGTTCTGCCCTAAAGAACTCACTTGAGTACAACTGGCCATCCTTCCAGCCACTCTGCCTGGGGGCCTCTGTCCCCGGGGCTGTGTATGCCCTCGCCTTGCCTGTGCCCTCGCCTTGCCTGTGCCCTCGCCTTGAGGCTCACCATGAACCCATGTGCATCTCGGCTTCGATTCTGCCGAGGGAGACAGCTGACACAACCTGGCCCTCCTGCTGCCCTAATGACCAGTCCAGCCCATGTCTCCTCCTCCTCAGACCGAGGTCTGGCCCGTTGTCAGGCTCCGTGTGGGACCCCCAGTCTGTCACTACCTGGGGAAACTGCTTGGAGTGGGTCTCTCCCTACCCAAGCGGGGGCTGCCATTAAAATAGCTCCTCAGTTAGCTCAGGTTCAACCTTCAATTAAAAATGTTCCTTTTTGTATAAAAAAAGGCACCACTGTTGATCAATCCTACAGCAAGAGCCTGGAGACGACAGGCGGGCCCCGGCCCCGACCCCAAGCCTGGCCAGGTGGGCATCCACGGTGGTGTGCTGGGCAGGGGGAGGGCAGCCGGCGAGTCCCAGAGAGCACAGCACCTCAAGCCGCTGGCCCTAGAAGAAGATGACGTCTTCTTTGCTCACTTCTTCCTTGTCGAGTGGGGTAAGGGGCTGCGGCACGGGCAGGAAGGGGGGACACTCAGGGGATGTGTCCTCCACGGCTGGGCTGGGCACCTGGCAGGAGAGGTCTGGAAGACAGAGGATGGTGGTGTCGGCAGCCGCCAGGCACTGCGGAGGCCCTGTGCCTGGGTGGCTGGGCTCACCTTGGGGGGAGGCGGAGCGGTGGCTGCTGCGCCGGACGGGACTCAGTGAGCTGTGGCTCCGAGAGGCAGACTCCTCCTTGCCCGTGAGTTTGCTGAACAGCTGCTGCTGCTGCTTCAGGTCGAACGAAGCTGACGGAGGGAAGAGGGTGCAGCCTGGGTCTCAGCCCAGCTCCCGCACATGGCAGCCCCACCCCTGCTCTTGAGCACTTCCCAGGACACGGTTCCAGGGGGACCCCCTCAGACAGTAAGCCCCAAATGCAGTGACACATAATGGGGAGAACAGCCCCAGCTGACCCCAGGAAGCCCCTAGAATAAGCCAACCTCTGGACCCAGTCCTGGGACACAGGCCCTGCTCTGTAGGTCCCAGGAGGGCTCCCTGACCACAGCTGTACACTCACAGCACCTGAGGGAGCCCCGAAGCTGTGTCAGAGACCCCTGGCATCGTCACCAGTGTCCCCGAGTGACTAGGGTGCTCTGACTGCTGGCCTCTGGTGCCACCCACAAGGCCCCCCAGGCCCTTCTTTCTGAATTGCCAAGACACGCCCTTCCTGGTCCAGTTTGAGGACTGAGGTGGAACGGACCTGGGGTCTGCCAGGCCCATGTGGCTTCCAGAGGATAAACCTCCCCAGGGTGGGGGAGGGGCCTCAGCGCATGGCCAGCTGCATCTCCCGGAGGAGGAGGGGCTTTGGTGTCACTAATTGCCCCTGACTGGATCTCCTAGTCCAGGAGGGGCTGGGCCGGCACTGGAGGCCACCGTCTCCCAGAGATCACCTAGACCACCTACTCCACAGACGGAGCTGGGCCCCACCCGCCACACCCTCCCTCAGGCACAGAGCTCACCTGAACTCTCACTGCGATGGGAGCCCCTGCTCTTGCCGCCCTTGTCCTTGCCGCCCTTGGTGAAGGCCGCCAGCTTGGTGGGGATCTGCTGCTGCACGGCCGCCTGCCTCTGGATCTGGTTGGTGGTGCTGAGCAGCTGGGGCGCTCAGGGCCTTCCAGCCCCTCCCCGTTGAAGCTGGGGGAGTGGCTGGGGGACTGGGCCTAGAAGAGGGACAGACACATCCCAGAGATGGTCCTCAGGGAAGCCCTTCCTGGGACGGAGGGGAGGTGCTCTCCTCAGCACCGCCCACTCCCAGGGCTTTGGGGAGAGCCTTGTCCACCCGCCCGGAACCTGGGCCCACAGCTTGCAGCCTCTTAGCTGGGCCGATGGAGCTGCCATTCGCTGCCTGTCCCCTACACACACACACACACACACACACACACACACACACAGCTCGCAGCCCCAACACGGGCCCTTGCATGGTGACACACATGCCCTTGTCCCCCGGCGATTTCACGCATGCGCTGCCGCAATGCACCCACACCGGCGGCTGCCTGCTCCCTCGCTCACCTCTGTGGGCAGCTCAGGGGCCCCGGGC
>NW_006299603.1:701322-718711 GCF_000327345.1 Myotis davidii | reverse complement strand
GCTGCTGCTCCAGCCGCAGCTGGCTCTGCAGCTTCTGCACGCCCGCCAGCTCCTCCCGCTGCTTCTCGAAGTTGCGCTGCCGCTCCTGCTCCAGCAGCAGGTTCCCGCGTGTCGACTGCAGCCGGAACTGCTTCTCGCGCTCCTGGATGGAGGCCCTCTGCATCTCCACGTAGCTGTCCTGCTGGGTGATGACCGCCTGGGGGCGTGGACTCATGAGGTGCTGGCCCTGCCCTCTCCCAGACCCCCCCCCCACGCAAGCAGGAAAAGGGCCGCGCAGCCTGTCCCTGCCCACCACGCCTGTACCTGGAGGCTCAGGAGCAGCTGGGACAGTGTCTGGACCCGCTGGACCAGCTGTGGAGAGACAGAGTGCTGGCTTTCCGCCCGCGGCCCTCCCGGTGGGCGTGCCAGTCCCCGGGGGAGGGACGAGCCTGAGCCTACCTCCAACTCCAGGACTGTGGGCAGACGGGGGCCACACTCGGTGCCTGGGGCCTCCACCTGTGGAAACAATGTCGGAGCATACAGCTGCTCAGGAAGCCAGCCAGACTCCGTGCTGACGAGACTGCCCTAGCACGGGTAGGCCTTCCTCGCTGCCTGGACAGTGAGGGCGCAGGGTGGCTCCGGAGGCGGGAGGCAGCTGGCAGGGGCCTGGCCATGGCACTGGCCTCGGACTCAGCACACTGCCCGGCCCTGCTCTCACCCCGACGCTTGGCAAGGGTGGGTGTTCTGAGTCGAAGGGGAGGGAGCAGCCAGCATGGTTGGCACCCGTGGCTGTGAGGACACTGACAGCTCATGGCCCCGCATGGTGTTCCTCACCTGTGGGAGGCCATGGCTGCTGCCCTGAGCCTGCCCTTCCCGGCCTCCCGCCTGCAGGAAGAGACACGAGGCTCACTAGCTGGCGCGCTGACCTGAGCTGAGACAGGCTATTCACCATGAAGCGAACAGCACAGGCCGCTGGCTGTGAGAGGCTGAGCAGTCGGCTCACACTTGCTGGCAGTGACAAGAGCTGGGCGGCTCTGTCCTGAGCTTGGGACTGGCCCGAGGGAGCAACGTACCGCCCACGGTGCTTCCTCAGAGGCGCCTGGGGTGTCGCCGAGCTTCGCATCTGCACTGCTCACAGGGTCTTGCCAGTCTCCTGGGCTGAGGCCACTGCTGCATACCTTCCTCCTACAACTGCCACCTAAAAGCCCAGGCCAGGCCCGTGAGGATGCTTGGGGTTCTGCAGGGCCAAACCCCCTCTCCCCCCGCCCGAACCCAGGCAGGAAATGGTGGCTGGGCTGCTGTCAGACACGACCAACACTCAGACGGTCCCTGACCCTGACCAGAGAGGGTTTACGGACGCCGACAGGAAGTAGCAGCAGAGACGCCAAACAGCAGATGCCGGCTTTGCCAAGGACGTGAGCAAAGGGAACATCTGAGGAGCCCGAACCTGCTGCCGCTACTGGCCTTCCTTCCTGAGGGTCCCGCGGCCCAGCCCTTGGAGGAGGAGGTACCACTCACTCTTGCCAGGGTCACTGCTGCTGTCGGAGCCTCCAAAGGCCTCTGCCCTCTGGTGCAGGCCCGCAGGGGCACCCCCATCTGCCTGGCCACTGGTGCCGCCCAGCCGCCTGCAGATGAGGCTCTGGATGTCCTCGACTGTGGAAGGAGACAGGCGGGATGCGGTCACTCTGTGCAGTCACACTGTGCGCGTCAGGTGTGGTGCAGGGCCAGGGCAGAGGACGGTGGGGACCAGCCCCACTGACCCTGTGCACTCCCCGCACAGGCACGCTGCCCAGGTCAGGCCTCTCCGTGGCTAAAGGAGGGACCGGCCCCGTGGGGCAGCATGTGGACGGGGCATCCTGGACCCTGGGCCTGAGGGTATGCTGGGTCTAGTAAGGAACTGTGTGGCCACTGCTTGTGTGGTGACAATCATCCAGAATGTTAGGGGTCATGGAGGGAGGACTTGGGGACACGGCTGGTGACACAAAGTGCTCCAGGACAAACAGGCTTTGCCCGGGTGAGGCGGTTGGCCGAGGCCCAGGACACAAGAGGCCTCAGGGGCCAAGAACAACAGCCACTGAAGAAATGGGAGGACACTGCTACGGCTGCGGAAGCCAGACTGAATGGGGGCAGAGTCCATGGGAGCGCCTCTGCTGTTACCTGCACTGTGAGGGGAGGGGATGTGTCTGCCTTGTTTGCTGCTGAAAGAGGGTGAATGAGCTGCCGGGCCTGACGTGGGGGCTCAGGAGCTGCATGGAAGCTGCCTGGGCTCTGGCATGGACCCTGATGGCTCCGCGAAGCAGGCCTGGCAGGACGTGCACAGGGGGAGGCCACCTACCGGCTAGGCCCTCCCATGGCTGCTGGTGCATTTTCCCACCAGACCCTGGGCCAGCTCCTAGGAGGGCTGATGGGTCCAGGAGCCCTCAGAAAGGACCATCAATGTGTACGTGTGCATATTTCTGGATATATCACCATGACCCACTACTCAGGAGAGTCACCTCTTGAATGTGGGGACTCGTCTCGGTCCCCATGCAGGACTTCAGATCCCTGGGGCCCAGAACAGTGTCTTGCATGTGGCAGGCACCGGGAGTGTCAAATGTGTGAGAAAGTGGTCTAAGTCCGCGACCAGGGGCTTGCACTGGGTCTCGTCTAACGACCCTCTGGCTCTAACAGGTGCTGGGAGGGTGCCCAGCTGCCCAGCCAGATACAAGTGTGCCCTGGAGAGGGTGGCGAGTTGGCCACACCGGGCCAAGGAACTACCGGGCAGAATGGTGCTGGACAGGGAGGCGCTGTCCCATGAGGACCTTGGGGCAAGGCTACTTACTCTCGGTCATGGCTGACTTGAGGATCCTCTCGCCCTGCAGGTTCTCTGAGAGGTCCCCTCCTCGGAAGAGGGGGTGCGGCTGAGCCGAGTCGTCCAGGCCACTCATGTCGGCCATCTCCAGGAAGATCTGCTGCTTCTCTCGCAGGCTCAGTGCGATCTGCTGGTCTTTCAGGCTCAGTCGTTCTGCGAAGCCACGAGGTGGCCGTCAGGCTCTCTGGGATTGTTCCCCAGGAGTCGGCACTGGGGGGGCCTCAGAGTGGGGCTGGCCTCCGGGGACCCCTGCTGATCCACCTCACCCCAAGGCCCACTGCCCCCTCCAGCCAACCTTCGTGAGGCAGTGAGGGACTGGCCCTGCCTCTGATCGCTTCCCACAATCGTAAATAGCAAACGGTGGGGTATGGTGAGACCATTAACAAGCCAATTTTGGGACAAACTGAGAGCCTTTTAGATTTAGTTTTCTAATCTTGAACGTCCTCCTTCAGGCATTTAGGTCAAACTCCTTCCTACAAGTCTTCCTGTTTTATGCTTGTACGGCTGCCATCTCGGCGACTTACTGGGTCAGACTTCCTCACTGGTGATTGTTAGTACATCTACATCACGTTCAGACTTATAAATCCCTCACTCTCTCATCAGTTCCAATCATTTTCCAGTTGATTCTATTGTATTTTGTAGGCAAATAATCATGTCACATGCAAAAACATCATTCTGCATATTTTAATATCATTTTTACACATGCTTTGATGAACCATTTCCTTTTGATTCTGGGTTTTTTGTCATTCATACAAGGAATTTGCTCACTCCTATAAATTAAATACATTCACCCATTTTCTTAAAAAACCACACACCAAACAAAACACACACACACACACACACACACACAGACACACAGACACACACAACCGTAATTCTGTTGCCACCCTTCCAATCATGCCTTACTTCTGTCTCCCAACATTCCCTGGCTGGGACTGCCAAGGTGAAGATGATAATGGAGAGTGGATGGCTCCAGTTTTTTAAATCCTCACCGGGAGGATATGTTTTTAATTGATATTAGAGAGAACGCAAGGGAGAGAGAGAAATATTAATCAGCCTTACATACGCACCCTGACCAAAGATCAAACCCACAACCTAAGTGTGCGCCCTAACTGGGAATCGAACCTGCAAACTTTTGGTGTAGGGGACAATGCTCCAATCAACTGAGCCACCCAGCCAGGGCTGACTTCTGGTTTTGATGGGAGTGTTTCAAAGTTAAGGGTGAGTTCAGCTTTTGATCCAAAATGGGAAAGAATATCTTGATAAAAATATATAGTCCTAATTCACTAAGAATCTTGGGAATGAGCGATGAAGAGACATCACTGTGTGACTCTACAGTCTCCAGGCAGGACATATATTTCATTGCTAACAGAGAAAATTGTGAGTTAGAATAAGATGAAATGAATACTTTGCTAGGATTATACCCTCCAGGGTCCAATGGGATTTCCTCCCCTTTCTTTTGTATATTTTTTTTATTTATTTTAGAGAGGAAGGGAGAGAGATAGGAACATCAATGAGAATCCTTGATCAGCTGCCTCCTGCACGCCCCCCACTGAAGGGGGGGAATCGAGCCTGGGCATGTGCCCTTGGCTGGAATTGAACCTGGGACCCTTTAGTCCGCAGGCTGACGCTTGATCCACTGAGCCAAACCGGCTAGGGCTCTTTTGGACATTTTAATTAATTAATATATTTAAATGTGCACTTCCTCACAAAGAGAAATAAAATATATACTACCCCATTTTATGTACCTATTGCATAAATGTTACTTTATTTAAAATAATGCCCTTAATGAACAGGAAGAGGGAAGAGGGAAGTTGATTGAGACCAGAGTATTAGGCACTGCTCTTGGCAATGACCTTGCTGAAATCTCACAGGAATTTGTTGAAACTGGGAGGAGAGTAAACAAGCACAATGCGTTACACTCACACAATGGAATATTCCTCAGTCATAACAAGGAAGGAAA
This sequence comes from Myotis davidii, assembly GCF_000327345.1. Classification (NCBI taxonomy): domain Eukaryota; kingdom Metazoa; phylum Chordata; class Mammalia; order Chiroptera; family Vespertilionidae; genus Myotis; species Myotis davidii. Next base: position 713,918 of record NW_006299603.1, on the reverse strand, counting down.
TTCTGACACCTGCTGCAAAGTGATGGACCTTGAAAATATGCTAAGTGAAATAAGCAAGATGTAAAAGGAGAAATGCTTATAACTCCATTTATACAAGGTCCCTGGAATAGCCACATTCAGAGATAATTGACTAGAACAGTGGTTCTCAACCTTCCTAATGCCGCGACCCTTTAATACAGTTCCTCATGTTGTGGTGACCCCCAAACATAAAATTATTTTTGTTGTTACTTCATAACTGTAATGTTGCTACTGTTATGAATCGTAATGTAAATATCTGATATGCAGGATGTATTTTCATTGTTACAAATTAAACATAATTAAAGCATAGTGATTAATCACAAAAACAGTATGTAATTATATATGTGTTTTCCGATGGTCTTCGGTGACCCCTGTGAAAGGGTCGTTCAACCCCCCCAGGGGTCGCAACCCACAAGTTGAGAACTGCTAGACTAGAAGTTATCGAGCTGGGGGAGGAAGAGCAGAGAGTGACTGCTACCAGGGACAGGGTTTCTTTTGGGGTGATAAAAATGGTCTAAAATTAATTGTGGTGCCCTGGCTGGTTTGGCTCAGTGGATAGAACGTTGGCCTGTGGACTGCAGGGTCCCAGGTTCGATTCCAGTGAAGGGCACGTGTTCAGGTTGCGGGCTTGATCCCCTGAGGGGATCTCTCTCCCCCTCTCTCTTTCTCTCTCCTCTCTCTCTCCATGGATGTTTCGAACTCTCTAACCCTCTCCCTTCCTCCCTTCCTCTCTGAAATCAATATATATTAAAAAATAATAATAATAAAATAAAATAAATTGTGGTGATGGCTGTGATGTGCTAAAAGCCATTGCATGGGACATTTTAAATGGGTGAATTATATGGTGTGAGAATTCTATCTCAATAAAGTAGTTTAAAAAACTAAAATAGGGAGGAGAAAGCCAAGGCCCCGGGCCAGGCTGTGGAAGGGGCTGTGGGTCCTGCGCTACACAGGGCCCTGTGCTCCTTTGTACGTGACTGGGACACTCACCGTGAGCACCCCTGGACGAGGACGGTGGGAGGGCCCGTGTGGCAAAGCAGTCGTGTCTGGAAGGGGCTCTGGGACGCTGTGCCCTCCTCCCTTCCCACACCCCGGAGACCACTCTGCACCTCCTGACAGAGCTGCTGCAACAGCCCACAGGGCTGGACCGAGGCGGCCACAGCAGACCCCGGTCACCTGCACAGTGATTCTCGCCACGGCCAATCCCCATGGGACCGAACAGAAATGCCACTGGTGGGCCCAGGCCTGCTGCCTAAGGGGTGCTCTGCAGGGCCAGGTCACCACATGCAGGGGGCACGTCTGTGGGCATGGCGCCCAGACCCCTCCCTCTTACCTTGGAAGTCCCTCAGCCTCAGGGCGCGGGCCTCCACCACCTTCCTCTCCTCCTCAGCCTCGCTGAAGGGCCCTTCCTCCTCGTCCGGACAGCTGCGGGGAGGGGCACAGAGGGTGAGAATGCTCATGAGCTGACTGGCCTCGGAAACGGGCCCAGAAGTTTATCTCAGAACCAGCTGCTAAAGAGGATCTCATTTTGTGGCAGGGTTAGCTCGTCAATGTGGCAGGAGAACAAGGACAGGGAAGAGCAAGACAGCCATTAGCATGAACCTAATCTCAGTGCTGGGATATCACCAGCCACAGGTTTTATTATTTGTTTATTTAAAATGCCTGGAAAGCCATGTCACCGCTTTTTAAATTTTTAAAATTTGATTGATTTTGAGAGAGAAAGACACACATCAATTTGTTGTCCCACTTACTTATGCATTCATTGGTTAATTTTTGTAAGTGTCTTGACCAGGGTTCAAACCCGAAACCTTAGTGGATCAGGACGATGCTCTAACCAACTGAGCTACTGGGCCAGGACCAGCCACGTTTTAAATGCCGGCCACAGCGGGAGGAAGAGACCGGGGGCAGCTCTTCCTAGGGCCCTGCCCCGCACGGAGGCTGCAAGGCTGGCAGGGCTGAGGCGAGGACGGAGGGAGCTGAGGCTTTGGGAGGTTTCCAGGCACCGAGAGAGGAAGCAGCAGGCTGCCTCGGTGTGGGGGCTGGGCCCCCTTTTCCCATCTGCTGGGTGGACCAGGAGCCAGGCATCACCCAGAACCACAGGGCTGGGGTCCGAGGTTCCCTGGCCCGGGGAGGAAGGACAGAATGCCATGATCTGCTCCAACAGGTCTGACCCCAGACGGGGGTGGGAGTGGGGGCGGGGAGGTGGGTGGTGGTAGGATGGGGACAGCCTGTGTGTCAGGCTGTGTCCCACCAGAACGGAAGTCAGAGCTGCCGGGCTCCACGTCCCCTGGCAAGACACGCTGGGGCCTCTTTAGAGTCGGAATGGTGGCATCTTTGAATAAAGGGGAGGAAAAAGCACAAGGTGGAGAGTGGGGAGGGGGAGCGAAGGTCTCTGCCCGCCTGTGGTTCTGGTGCTCTCTTGGGCAGGTCAAGGTCACAGCCAAGGGCAAAACGGCCTGCGTGGAACACACCGGCCCTGCTCACCTCTCAACGGCCCTTCGGATGTGGGCCATCCAGGCGTTTCTCTCCTCTTTGGAGCTGGTGTAAATCTCGTACATCTCAGGCCCTTTCAGGGAGGCGCTGATCAGAAACATGGCTTTTTCCTCGTTGGCTACTTCCCTCACAATGAGCTTTTGTAATGAGATGACGGGGCGCTTCGAGTCCTACGTGGGTGGAACAAGGTGGGAGGGTCACCTTTTACCTACTGCAGGGCGCCCCACTTATTTCCAAACAATCCGAAGTAGAACTATTTTACCATCTGGGGGAAAAGATACTATTGCTATGACATCCTTGTATCCTTTAATGCATCTGTTTAATGTGCTTAAACAAATGTGTTTTATAATCAGCTAGAGGCCCAGTACATGAATGTGTGCACGGGTGGGGTCCGGCGGGGCTGTGGGTGGTGGTGGGCGGGCCCCACCCTCTGGTTGAACTCCTGGTAGAACTCCCAGCTGAGGGGACAATTTGCATATTGGCCTTTTTTACATAGGATAACACATGCACACAGCACAAAACTAAACAACAACAAAAAAACAAACAGAAAAACAAGAGCAGATAGTAACTACAACAATAAATCTTCCTCCTGACCCTGGTCCCAAACACCCAGGACCAACCAGTACTCCCAGTGAGCTGTCCCGTAAGAAGATAGTAAAATACACATTCTCAGCTGGTTGTTTTGGGCTGAATGGTGTTCCCTCAAATTCATACGCCGAAGCCATCACCCCCTGCACTCAGAACGTGACTGCATTTGGAGACGGGCCTTCGCGTGGGTGATTAAGTTAAAACGAGGTCATTAAGGTGGGCCTGACCCCATCTGACTGGTGTCCCTATAAGAAGAGACAGACGCGCACAGAGGGACAACCATGCGGGGACACAGGGAGCAGACACCAAGCGGACTGCGGCATCGCATCACCCTCGAGCGAGGGCACCGACAGCACGCACAGGTGTGCTGGAGACAAGGCCAGACGACTGTTCCGCCGGGCAGCCTGACCCGTCTGCGTGCTGGGAAACCCGGGAGGCTTTCAAAGCTGGGAAAGGTACGTGACTTCACAGTTGAGTCAGCGCTGCCCTCCTCATCAGGTGAACCTGGAGGCCTGGCGGGGGGTCGCACCTCCCCTGCAGGGAGGTCTGTGCTGTTAGACCCTCAGGACACGGGGCCCTGCAGGTGAGCAGAGGAGGAAGCAAGTCCCGGGGGCTGTGGGCGGGGTGACTGGCATCCCCGCCTGACCCCCAGCCCACCGGCTGCGCAGAGCCCATGGCAGGCGTGGCTCCCACGGCAAGGGTCTCCTGGGGCCAGCCTGCTGTGGGATCAACATGGTCACAGCACAGGGTGGTGGCTGCCTGAGCGTGTTCTCAGCGTCGAGCCGGAAAGTCCCTGGGAAGGGCAGAGGGGCTTTCCTGGCAAGGCCGGGGCCAGTGAGGATCTGAGCGCTTTGACAGAAAGACACAGAATGCAGACAGGATGTCTGCACAAGCCCTTGCAGCCTCGTCAGACCAACTAGACGGGACCCCTGTTCTGGGGAACTTCTACTCCTGCCTTCTGGAACCTTCTGGCCCTGGGAGGACCGGGGACAACACGTGACTTATGGATGGGCTTGTCTAGCCACCTCGCTCTGTGCTGTTCTCGTCTAGTTGTGGATGCAGCCTGGCCACCCCTCCACCCAGTGCCTTCTGCGCAGCCAGCAGCCCTTCGTGTGAAGAGAGGGACACATACCACAGAAGCAAAGACGTACTTCTGATCCTTTTCTTGTAGCAGCAACAGCACATCGGTCAACAGGACGGCAAGGACATCTAAGGGGAGAGGACAGGAGACAATGCACAGGGTGCCAGGAGACACGGACCTTGAGGAGCCTTGGGCACCATGGAGGAGCCTGGGCCACTCTCAGTGTTGTAACGGTGCCTGCTGGGTCTGGTCTTCGAAGTTCTCTCTCTGATTTCTCAAATGTGAACTCCGCCCCCTCCCTCCTTCTACCTGCCCCAGGCCACCTGGGACCTGAGGTGCTGGACCCCGGCTTCCTGCCTCCTCCTGCAGCAATGCACTCCCGCCCCCTCGTGGCCGAGCCTCCTTCCGGGGGGTAGCAGGGGGGTGTCTGGTCCCCGTGAGTACCTCTCACAGCACCCGAGCACGTGGCGCGATCCTGAGGGCAGTTCCGACACGAGCACTCATGCCCGGGGACAGGGCTTTCTCAGGGGAGAATCAGACACCCTCTCAACCTGGCCTCTGGCTTCCCCCAAAGCGCTTACTACACTTTGCACTGTTTCTGTTGACTGGTTTCTCTCTGCCCGCTGACGGGAGCCCCATAAGGGCAGGGGCCTTCTACCACCCACCTCAGGCCTGGCACACGGGAGGCACTAAACCAGTGGTTCTCAACCTTCCTAACGCCGCGACCCTTTAATACAGTTCCTCATGTTGTGGTGACCCCCAACCATAAAATTATTTTCGTTGCTACTTCGTAACTGTAACTTTGCTACTGTTATGAATTGTCATTTAAATATCTGATATGCAGGATGTATTTTCATTGTTCGCGACCCACAGGTTGAGAACCGCTGCAACTGTATCTATTGGACACATGTCATGCAAAATATGAACAAACACATTCCATCGTTTGACCACCTGAGGATTTGCCACTCCCTTTAGGATCTTTACAGATGCGGATGCCAGTGGACAGGCCAGGATGCTTCTAGACCAGGGGTGGGCAAACTTTCTGACTCGAGGGCCACAATGGGTTCTTAAACTGGACCGGAGGCCGGAACAAAAGCATGGATGGAGTGTTTGTGTGAACTAATATAAATTCAAAGTAAACATCATTACATAAAAGGGTACATTCTTTGTTTTTTTTAGTTTTATTCATTTCAAACGGGTGGATCTGGCCTGAGGGCCGTAGTTTGCCCACGGCTGGTCTAGAGGCTCATGAACCTCCAGCGTGAGATCACTCCACGAACTCTGAAAGCTGGGCTCAGAGCATATCCTCAGCTGGGACTGGGGTGCCCGCGGACACTGAGGTCTGTGTGGTGTTTTCTACCCAAACCAGGCTCTTTGGTGGCTGGGCCCACTGCAGGCACACCCATGGCTTGTTTGGAAGTAACCTGGACCTCACAAAGCTTTGGATTTCTGTTCAAACGTCTGTGAGTCCCATGCCCGCCTGGTGTGCATCCCACCATCTCAAACATGGAGGGAGAGGGTGCTGGTGTGAGCATCTCATTCTCACTACACTCCTGGCTGCCTGTGCTCATCCCGACTCTGCACACAATCTCCCTTCAGCCACAAAGCAGCCAGACCGCAGTGGCTCTGGCCAGCGGCACCCACCAACCCCAAATGGTGCTCACTGACCAGAAGGCACCCCCTAGTCCAAGGTCGTGGCACCTCTCCAAGTTGGCAGCACCAATTCAAGAAGGTGGTACCAAACCAAGAAGGTGCCACCGGTCGAAGATGGGAGCCACTGCTCCTCGATGGCACCAGCAATGCAGAGGGTGCCCACCCCCTAGGACGGTGCTCCCAACTCCAAAGCAGTGCCCAGCACCCCCAGAGCGTGCTGCACGCCGGGCAGGCTTCACCTTTCAGGCGCCCCGCCGTGGTCTTCCAGGCCAGCGTGCCTTCCAGGTGCAGCTGCCGCTGCAGCATGTCCTCCTTGCGGAAGGGCAGCCCATTCTTGAGCTTGCTGGAGGACTTCAGGTCCATCCTCCCTGCGATCTCTCTGAGGCGCTGGCCTTTCTCCCACTCGCTGACCTGGGTGTCCACTTGTGAGATAACATCTTTGATGAGGTTCAGGGCCTGGGTCAGGTCTTCGTAGTCCTTGGAGCCAGCTGCCACACACAGCAGAGTTAGAGTGCTTTCCTTCGTCTGCGTTCATGAACATGACAGAGGTGGACACACTACGGGGTCTGTGAGCTGCATTCCCTGAGGCAGGACTGCTTGGAGGACCCTCGAGAATCACCTCCCAACTTAATTTCCCAAGACAGCAATGCTTCTCCAAAATACATGCACTAGCCCAGCGCTGGGGTTTGCCCAGAGTGTCTGTTGAAGTCAGGTGCCCCGCCCTGGTAAGAGCACCCTGCACAGCTCCGTGGGCACTGCCTGGTCAACAGCCTCCCTGCACCCCTGCCATCGCCACGAGCTAGGGATACGGCTTTCCTGGTGGGGAAACGTGCTCATTTCCCACGCTCAAACCCCCTGGAGCTGAGGGAGCATGGCCAGCACTGCCCTGGCCTTCTCTGCCCTCCATGTTGTAGGCAAGTCCCTCTCATGGCCCTGCCCCTGGACTCTGTGCCCGTCTGGATCACTCAGGAGTGACCTTAACGAGGGCACTTTCTCCATCATTCATCCACTTCCCAGATGCCTGTGCCAGGGGCAGGGGTAACAGCAGGCAAACGAGACTCAGTGCCCATCTTTCTTTGTTGGAAACCCCAGCGCCCAACACAGTGGATTCGCATGGTGGCACTTGGCTCATGATTGCCACGCTCAGCTGAACCCAGAGAACCAGGGACAAATCCGAGGGGCACTTATCCAATCCGCGGCCCAGAGCGGGCAGCAGACAGACCCCCAGCACCACGGGCAGGGCAGGAGCGGCGGCGCACCTTCCGTGTTCTGAATGATGCGCTCCACCAGCACGGGGTACTTGGTTATGCGCTGAGTGACCAGCAGAATGCACTCCTGCACGCCAAGGCGTCTCACGATGGGAGAGCTGCCGATTTTCTATGAAATGGGAAGAAACCAGGACACACTGACGTTTCATTCCTGCCAAATCAGTGAGTTTAACTGGATCGGGTCCTGAGGCTGGGCGCGCCTTCCTCTCCTGGCTGGTGGGGACCTTTTCTCTGCACTTCACCAGGTATTTAAAAGCAGGGAGCCCCTGTTTGTGTAAAGGCAACAAAGGCCAAGACAGCCACGCCTTGTAAGAGGGCCCCCGAGAGACCAGCTGAGAAGAAACCAGACCCAGCCAGGGGCGGTTATGGGAACCACCCGGAGAGCTGCATGATGCACACACGCACACTGCATGGGATCCCAACCCTGACTGACGGCTGCTGGAACCTTCCAGAATGATTGGGCTGGGGCCTTCTGAACCACTCCCTGCTGGCGTCTGATGCACACCTCTGGTAAGAGCCCAAGAACTGGCCTTCAGAAGCCGTTTCTCGGTGGGGACTGAGAGCAGCTCTCCAGAGCGTACCAGCCCACCGTCCGCCTGCTTCAGAAATGCCAGCACTGCAGAGAGGACCGGGAGTCCCGGTGGGATGCGTGAGACTCATCAGAACCTGCCCACTTCCCAGGTGTTTCTAGCCATGATGTCGGATGGCCTGTCCCACTGCTCAGCACAGTTGAATTCAGGCCCTGAAGTGCCCTCTCCCTTTCATGTCTACCCACTAGTCCACTAGGATGGTGATGGAGTGAAGTGACCATTCGTTAGAGAATGTCACCTCAGGGTACAGGCAGCAGGTGGCAGAACGCTTCTGGATCAGGTGGCAGGGGCTGCTGCAGAGCCACGCTGATGGAGCCCCGCAGACTCAACCAGTGTCCTTTCTAGAACATGCGAGGTGGGCCTTGCCCGACCCGGCTGACCCAGGCTGGGGACGTATTTTTAGTTCTGAGCTTGAGCCTCCACACACTGATAGGCAAAACATGGGTGTGGGTCATTCCACAGGCTATCAGGGAACAAATGGGGCCCAGAGAGGGGAGGAGGCAAAGGTTTAGAGTAAGGCACACCTTGCATCAATCGGAGTGTTTGAAGCCACAACAGGTGACTCTGGAGGGGATGGCCCCGAGGGGAGGATGCCCCTTGAAACCACACTGTGTCACCTCAACATTTTGAGAAGGATGGTCAGCGGGCTCTATGCTGGGGCATCTCAGGGGTCACCGTGGTGTGTCGAGGAACAAAGCTCTAACTCTACTTTGCACCTGGGGATTCTCCAGAAGATTCCACTGACTTGTTCTGAATGTGTCATTAAGAATGAAATAACAACTTGAAAATCATTGATTTATAACAGGCACCTTAATCAAAGGATCTCCAAACTTCTCTGTAGGGGAAAACCTACAGCAAAGAGGATATGTTTTTAATTAAAATTATAGTTCTTTTTACCTTGATCAAGTTTTGAAATTTCTTATTTTGCTGCAGCAACAATTTGTAATGACTGACTGCTTCGTTGTGTCCACTACAAAAGACACCGTATTTCTTTTTCATTCTCTCTCCATTTTCACCTGAAAACTGAAGAAAGACAGTGGCGATGTTAACCACCAGGGAAAGTTTTCTTCCAGCTCCTCTGTTTTCTCCTAAAACAAATACTAAGTTCACTTGCAATTTAACTTTCTTCTCTAACACACCCTCAAACACAGCAATGCTTCATTACAGGTGTCTCACGGCAAGGCACAGAAAGGTAGAGTGCTCATGAGCTTTATGCCATGATAGGTGCTGTAACAACTTCCTGAAATCTGAGAAGAAAAAATACATTGAAGCCAAAGAATGTTAGAAAAATTTAAAAGCAAAAGGGGTATCTTCTAATTAATTCCCGTGAGCTGACTCAGATCCTGGAGCACTCGGAGGTCAGATGAGGGGTAACGAGACCCTCTGTCAATCTTGGCCAAGACTCAGAGGTTGACTCTGAAGTCAATTCAGGGTCAACACCCCCTCCCCCATGAATGGCTTTGGGTAATCAATACGCTTCTAACAAAGAAACACAGCCACCAAGACAAAAAAAATAAAGGCCAGCCAATCAACCAAAGAAAAGCCCAGAATGCACTTCTGGACAGTGATTGCACAAGCGTGTTGCTATTTAGGCGTCTGTGGTTAGACCATTAGCTGCACACACAGCAGGAAGGGCCCCAGATCACTGTCTTCTAGAGCGGCAGGCTCTCAACCAATCGGGGGAAAGGGCTCCTGGGCCCAATGCCAATGTGGGGGCGGTCCCCTCCATAGTAATGATTCTCAGACAACAGCAGGGTCTGACACTGTCTACCTGGAGACAGCGTGAGATTCCACAGTTAGGGGTACAGTCCCTCAAAAGTATCCCTCCCCAGGACACCAGGTGTCACCCGAGCCCCTGACCGACTGGCTATAAACCAGAGGTCCCACCATCCCCTTCTTGGGTTACGTGAATTTGCTAGAGTGGCTCACAGAACGGAGAGAGCCCTGGTACTTGCTAGATCACTGGTTTGTTATAAAGGATGTAACTCAGGAACAGCCAGATGGAAGAGATGCATGGGGCCAGGATGGGCAAAGGCGCAGAGCTTCCGTGACCTGCCCAGGCACCACTCCCCAAATCTCCATGTGTTCACAGCCTGCAAGCTCTCCCAACCATAGTGGGTTTTTATGGAGGCTTCACTACACAGTTACTATTGATTAACTCAATGACCACTATCAATTGATTCAACCTCTACCCCCTCTTGTTGGGGGTGGGACGAAATTCCAACCCTCTCATCAATGGTCGGTCCCGGCAATCAGCTCCCACCCTTAGGCTCTTCCTGACCGTCACCTCACTCACAGACCAGACCCCGTTACGCTCTCAGCACTCAGGAAACCCCAGGATGGGAGCTGGGAGCCAGGAAGCTGGATGAAGGCCACGTGTATTTCTTATGAATTCCAATACTGCAGGGAGCCATGTTTTGTGATTAGGAGGAACAGAGGGGGCGGGGCTTGTTCTGGCCTTGCCCACCTGCTGTACCAGGAGGTCCCCGATTTTCTGGATGATGTAATTCCGGTCGCTGCCCTCTTCCAGGGACTCCTGGCGGCGTTCCTTTAGCCGGGAGAGAAAGTGGCCATGCACCTCGAGCAGGTCGTCTGCACACGGGAAGAGGCGGCTGACAGCCTTGCTGCTGAGCTGCAGCTCCTCCTGCAGGGCCCTGGCGTAGACCTTCAGCATGATCTTGAGCGTCCGCACGTGGTGCACCTCCGTCTGAATCAGCTCTGCGGAGACATGGACGACAGAACTTACCCCGAGTGGGAGCACACCCTGGCTTGGCTCCTCGTGTCCCACGGGGGCACTGTGTGTGCTGCCTGCCCACCACGCACCAGGCTGGCTTCTCAGTTCTCCACCCAAATCCCTGTCCTTCCTGCCTAGGGGCCAGGCCTTCCAGCCCCAGTCCTGCAGGGGTCCCAGCTTAAGGGAGCAGCAGGGGATGGAGTGACATCAGGACAGGGAGGGCCCACGATGTGTACTGTCCTCAAGTTCACAGGAGGGTGTTTTTGTTGTTGTTAATCCTGCCTGAGGATTTTTCGATTGACTCTTAGGGGGAGTGGAAGGGAGGGAGAGAGACAGAGAAAGAGAAATATTGACGTGTGAGACACTCATCTACTGGCTGCCTCCCGACCGGGGCTGGGGATCGAGCCTGCAACCGAGATAGTGCTCTTGACAGGAATCGAACCCAGGATCCTTCAGTCCTTGGCCTAATGCTCTATCCACTGAGCCAAATCAGCTGGGGCCACAGGAGGGCTTTGTGCCTAGAGTCGAACAAAGACATTTCAAGGCTGTTTAAGCCAGAAGATTGGATAAACACCACTCCTTGGGGTGTGAAACTCACACATTTGTGCATGTCAATGGCCAGACTCAGACTAAGCCACCTGGCCGGGGCAAGTGAGATTGGAATTCTTTGTAAAAGGCAAAGAAAGATCAGGTTTTGTGTTAGAGTTTTTCTGATATTCAAGACAAGGCCTTAAAGCTCTTCAAGACAGAACCAAGGTCAACAGGGCTGGGCCCCAGGTGTCCAGAGGGGGCCGGAGGAGGGCTGGAAGCAGTCTGCGTTCGCCCAGCAGTATAGATCAGGTGGCAACTGGCTGCCCAGATGGAAGGGGGGATCTAGGCTGGTCCCCTGTCCCTCTCTGCAGGATCTGTGGCCTGGCTCTGGACCCTGAGGGAAAGCATCCAAGGTTTTCCTCCACAGCCACACCCCACCTCACTCTGGGCCAGGCAGGGAGCTCAGCGTGTGAAACGTAGAAGGACGTGAGTGCCAGTGGACATTACCAAGTGGCACATGGGGGTCTCGGAGCTAGACCTGCCCTGTGGGATACCAAGAGAGAACACTTCTGGAAATGCCAGCATTTCCTCCCAGAATGCCATTGAGGAACAGCAAAGTGCCTCCTCAGGTGACACAATACTCATTCTTGGGGGATGGTTCCCATGAAGAGAGGACCATGAGAAGAGCCAGTCACAGCCCCGGCTGGGCTGGCTCAGTTGGCTGGAGCATCATCCTGTACACCGAAAGGTCGTGGGTTCGATTCCTGTCAGGACACATCCCTAGGTGTGGGCTCAGTCCTCGGCTGGGGTGCGTACAAGAGGCAACCAATCGATGCTTCTCTCTCCCACTGCTGTGTCTCTCCCTTTGGGCCTTGGCCACTCTGTTGGGAGGGGATTGGAGGGCTGGGGCCCCCAGCACAGCTCCTGGCCTGGGAATGGCTCTGTGCCTTAGGAGCTGGGATTTTCATTGCAACCTACAACAGCCCATCTCAGGTCAGTGGCTGCCCATGGCCTGGTTCTCTGACAGCCAGTGGGAAGCAGCGCCTACCAGGAAGCTGGTGCTACAGTCACATGGGGAGGAAGGGACATGCTTCCCCAACACCCCAATCACAGCCACGCTCAGGCCTTTCTTCTCTCTCGGGGTCACCAACAAGGTACGATGAGTCAGGCCAGGCATTCGGCCATCCTGACCCCTGGGGATGTTCCTGGCCACTCTTCCCTGTCCTGCGGAGAGCAGTGAGCGGCTGAGAGTCTCAGGGGGCGTCAGCAGTGGAGCCCAGATTCCAGGTGGAAAAATTTGAAAAAAGGAAAGAAAAGCAGGAAATGCCAGTGTGGGGGCGTAGGATTTCTTACCATAAATCACATCCTGTCTCTTCGCCACCTCCTTCTTTTGTTCCTTTGCGTACGCCGGGTCCACAGACAGGCTCCAGGACTCGGCCTCGAACTCGTGGGCGTCCGATTCGATCTCACTCCTCAGTGAGGCAGTGTAGGGGTCTGGGGGAAGGGCGGGAGGCCACTGCTTAGCACCTCAGCCTAACTGGCCTTCATCCCACAACAAACTGACATGGGTCCCAGCATCCCCAGGGTGAGTGGGGACCACATGTCACCAGTGAAGGAATTGGGAAGACAGCCTTCTACAC
>NW_006299603.1:700370-701263 GCF_000327345.1 Myotis davidii | reverse complement strand
AGGATGTAAGTGAAACGGAGTCGTCAGCTACCTGCTTAAATTTCAAAAATACAGAGTCGGCTTCATCCATCTCTCCTATGACTGGTCTAAAAAAATCATAAAAACAATTATTTCAAAATATTGAATTAAATATGCACACCCCATCCTATGAAGGCAAATTAGACTGTTAATCAATCTGCTTAAATACGAGTGGAGAACTTTGTGGATTTTAGCATGAGCCTTAATTTTGTCACAAGTCCCTTTTGAAAATTAGAAGACGGTCAACACAACATCAGGACCTCTTCCAGCATAACGACCTTTACTGTTCAGACACGGTCGGGGTGCGGTAAGTGTAAGCTTCCTTTACTGGCCAGTGGCGCCCTCGCCCCCAAATTCCTTCAAGCGAGAGCTCAGAGTTCGTGGACAAAGCCTCACTCCCTGGGGGATGGAGGGAGAACCCTTCAGAGAAAGACCACCGGCTCCCTTCCCGGCCACCCAACAAGGACCACACGAAGACCTGTCAGCAGGAGGCTGCGCCCCCAGCACTGCTGAGAGCGGTATCACATGAGCCACCCGGCGGCCTGCAAACACCGCGGTGGGGCATCAACAACAGGACGCAACCTCCACGGCGGCCTCAGTGGGACTTTTGGCCTCGTCTTGAGTAAAGAAGGGACCCCGGACGAGGGTCCTTCGAGAGCAAGAAGCAAAACCACAGCTTTTAAAACGGAAAAGCAGTGGCTCTGAACCGGCGTTCCTGGAACCTCACCTCCCGGCCCGTCTCCCTTCAGAGGGGCGCTGGAGGGCCCCCTCCGACCACCACCCCGAGCTCCCTGCCCCTCCGCACCCACAGCGGAGGCCGCTTACCCGAGTCTCGCCCCTGTCCGCCGGGCGCTGGGTGCTGGCTGTGGACGCCC
>NW_006299603.1:690212-700298 GCF_000327345.1 Myotis davidii | reverse complement strand
GACTCCTTCACGGGCGCTGTGGCGGAGGCAAGGACAGAGTTGGTGCTGAGGAAGGGGGCAGGGTAGCGGAGGCGGCCCGTCTGGAAGCCCTGCTCTGACTGTGGCCGCAGCATGGACAGGATCTTGGAGGTTAGCAGCTCGTTATTTAGAAAGACATTCTCGCCCCATCTCCTGGGAAAGGAGCCACAGAAGGACAGCTCGGGGCGGGGCGGCGCACTGCCCCTGCCGCTGCCTTTGGGATGCGCGTTCCCCATGCTCGCGGTTGGGGCTCCCGGACTCTAGCAGTTTTATGCCTCCGTGAGATCCTTCTAGAAATGTGAAGTGGCGCCTGCTCTCACTGTATTGGCCGCTGCAGCAGCAGCTCTGGAAGCAGGAAATTGGTCCCTACTGTGACCGTTTAGGGTGCAAATCGCGCCACATTTTTTCCTTTGGCAGAATAACAGCAACAAAGCATCCTCCGTGTCAGCAGGGAGTCAAGAGCAGAGAGCAGGTCTGTTCACTGTAGAGAAGCTCAGATCATGAAAAGGGAGCTCCGTGCTCGTGTGGCTGTGCTGACATCACACACACACACACACTGAGGCTCAGAGACCACCATGGTGAGTGGCATGCACCGCGGTTCGTAAGAATTCTAGCAGAATCTAACCACCAAAGCAGACAGCAGGCTCTGATCCTATTCATAGGGTGACTGTAAACCAACCTAACATGCAACAGGGGACCAGAGGGCTGTCCACTCCCATCTGCTCATTTACTAAGAGCTGAGCTATTAGGAAGCACCTTCCCACCGACAGAAGCAGCTCTGAGAATCAAGCTGTCATCAACGAGGCTGGGTTCCCTTCCTATTTAACAGGTGAACCATCTAACTCAAGTAGGCTGCCTGGTTAATTTATTCTCAGGTGAAAGCCACATCTGAAAGCTTTGCTCCAAGACCAACAGCAGCATAAGAAGAAATCTGTCCGGTGGCCTTCCCGACCTGGCTCTGGATCCCCCACACTCCCACCCATCAAGGTTTCTGGAAGAAAGTGGCTGGAGCTCTGGTCTCAGAAGCAGGGAGACTGTCACCTGGGGGTGGGCACAGGGCTGGCCCTAGAGGAAACTTCTTTCGGGAGCTCTGGGGGGGTTGGGGGGGACTTGGCATGCTGGGTGAGTTTTAATTTTGGTGGAAATTTAGGGAGCTTGCAAGTGTGCAGATGGGCATGTGTTCAGGGGAACTTTCTGGTAGAGGAGTAATGGAAAAGCTCACAAACTGAAACTTCACACACACAGAAAGCGTACTGTCCCACTACTCATTCTTTAACGAGCGCAGCATGGAGAGGATGCCACCTGGGCAGTGACCCCCAAACACAGTGACATCACCATCATCGGCGGCTAGCAATCACCATGAAATCGAGGCCTTCGGGGTCCAGGGCAGGCATTGCCCGCCATTTCTGCACCACATTAAACTCCACCCCGGCGATTAGGACCTTCTTGTAGAAATATGAGACAGGTCCTGAAATGCATCCTTTGCCGCGCATCCTGGGAGGACTGACACATTGCTCCTGTGACCCCCAGTGTTGCCTGAAGTGGGACGGATTCTACCTTAACCAAATAGTCCACAGAAGAAAAATACTCTCTAAGAAGCACTGGTTCCAGAGGTTGTTCAAGGGTCAACTGTACTTATTTATTCTGATCTGAGTCTGTTTCCCCAACTGAATGGAGGACAGTGCCTCCTAGAAAACAGGTCAAGGAATCATTTTTTCATGAAATGTTATTCAGTCATAAAAAGGAAGGACATTCTAACACACCCTCCATCGACGAGGCTTGAGGCCTTTACGCTCCGTGAAATGAGCCAGCCACAAAAGGACAGTATTGCAGGATTCTACTCATCCGAGGTTCCTGGAGCAACAATTTTCCACTGGTGTCACCCAAGAGTTTTTAAAACATGCAATACCTGACTATTTACTCAGGAGCACTGACTAAATAAAAAAGTGACAATAGCCAATACAATAGTTCCTATCTGGTGTGAACGAATCAAAACTAGATCTATTTTTTGGTCAGACTGGCAAAATGTACTTTTTTTTGGTGTGCCACAGGATTGCAGTAATTAGTTTATAATTACTAGGTATCAATTTGGGGGTTACAAATACATTTTAGCAAATAAGTGAATTCATAAATACAGAACCTGCTAATAATAAGGATTGAGTATATTAGGTGTTAAATGAGAAGTTATTATATTTTAGAACACCTGTATTTGCTCAAACACACACCACAGAGCACCGGTTTCTTCCAAAAGTATATGAGATGGCCTTTTATTTTGGGGAACTTCTTACAGAAAACTTTAACGATGCCCATTTGGTGGCAATGTGACTTTACCGAAATAAATTCTTCTTCCTCTGCAGCAGTCTAACCATCACACCACTCAAGCTACATAAGACTTTTAAAATAAGATACACAGCCACCAATCGAGTCTTTCTGTAACATATGCAGCCTTGGAAATAACGGCTTGATCAAGACATGAATCAGCGCCTATGCCAAAGATCAGCTGTATGAAGCATGTCTTTTTGTTCTGTATTTTTGATGGTCTGACATCTGGGGCCCAGCTCACCTGGAAGGACTGCCCCACTGCAGGGGCAGCCGGTTCCTGGAGATGGTGAGGACTCGCCTGCAGGAGTTAAATTCATGAATAAGCAAAGCACGCACCCAGAGCCCACCTCCCAACCCCTCCTTGATGGAGCCTCACACTCAGGGTCACCACCCACCTGCCTTAAGCTCACCACCCGGCCTGTGCCCCAGATCCCCTGGGACTGTTCGCAGGAGCCCATCCTCATGCCGTCGGCCCGGCCTCGCCCTTTCCTCCCCAGGGAATCCAGTCAAGGCCCTGGCTCAGGTTTCCCCTCTCCCTGTCTTCCTCACAGACCCTGGCGCTTCGCTGCGCGGCCCTGATACGGCTACAGTCAGGGTGGACCTGGAAAATGCGCGGAGGGAAAGGCCAGCCACAGACCGTGTTCAGGGTTCCCTCCACAGGAAATGGGCAGAATAGGTGGACCCATGGAGGCAGGAAGTAGAGTAAGAGCTGCCCAGGTCGGGGGCAAGCAGACTGGAGGGTGGGTGTGGGGTTTCTTTTTTGGGTCCTAAAGTTAATTGCACTGACTCTGAATATACTGAAAGGCCCTGAACTGTACACTTAAATGGGTGAATTGGACGGAATGAGAATTAAACAGATAAACTCTGCAGGACCAGCCGGCCTCCTGCAGGAGAACAAGGCGTCTGGTTTGTAGTTCAACACACAATACACGTTAGGCATCGAGCTCGGGGCTATGAGACAGAAACACGCACGCATCCTGCTATTGTGCTTCCCTACCCAGACTGCCACCCTGGGACAGACGGGCAGCGTGTGGCGCTGGGTCCAGCCCCGCGCGGACTTGGGCAGAGCGCTGCCCCCACCGTCTGCACGGCCACAAACGCCCTCCAGGGCCTAATTAGCACTGTCTGCCCACCGCTGAGCGGCCATCGACTGGCACACAGGGCTGTTTCTAACAGGGACCCGAGGAGCAGCAGGGAAAAAGCAGTGAACAGTGAAAATGGAGAAAGTTCTTTGCCTGGAGGAAAACAGCCCCCCCTACCCCATTCTCAATGACAAACACAGATGGCGGCCTGTTCCCATGATCTTTAGCCTGTTTTGTCTTAGTTTCTTGAACCAAAGAGGAGTCTCTGAGCAAATTTGACCAAGCTGTGTGACAGCTCCAGGGTCCTGCCTGACCAGGCTCCACACATCCAGGTTCAGGGGCTACATTCTAGTGCAGCTATGCTCCACCTGCATACACCTTCCTCTCTATGACACAAACACGACCCCATTAGCCTTTGTAGGAATTGTAAGGACCCACAAGGAAATTCTGTGAATGAGATTTAATAGCTACGAATCCTTTGAAAGTCATTTTTTGAGAAAGCTTAATATGGCATATCAAGTGATCATCTTAATTGGTTTTAAATTGTCCTTTATCATCTCAAAACACACTGGCTTCAAGAAAAATTGACTTTCAAGCAATAATTTTATATTCTAAAGGGCAGATTCCTCCTGCTGTTTGATGGGGAAGCAGCTGGACCCCGGCACAGAGGTTCCTGCAGTTTTCTGCAAAAGCCACATGAACGGGCCAGACCAGCAGCATGTTTCGGCAGGAACAGCCATGCCCAGCCCCACAGCAGTTCCCAAGGCCTGGCTGCGAAAGAACTGCTCCTTTCCTCACACTTCGTGAGGTCCTGCGTACCCTCCCTGCCCCCACTCTCTATCTCAGCAAACTTTCCTTTCAGGCTGACAGTATCGCCCGCTCTGGAAAGTTCTAGCAAGCTCGAGCTATAGACAAGCTCGTTAGAGAGACAATTAAAAAACTCTGACACAAGATGAAGTTTTCAGTTCACAGTTCCCGTCTTTTCTGACGCCTGAGAAGAGACTAAATCGATGCCAAGATGACTCATTGATTTCTCTGCCCTGCTTCATTTAGCTGTCACACAAGCAAGATGGTATAACAAAGAATAAAACTACAGGAGGAGAAAAACACCGTAGCCCCATGTTTTAGGGCACAAAGGAAAAAAGGTATCTTGTGGCTTAGAAGATAACATGAGCCAGAAAGAACATTCTTTCTAAACCTGATCTTACCCCATAGAAAGTACATGAGCCCCCTACTCCCCAATTATCCAGGATAACATTTAAAACACTGTGGTATCTGCTTGACTATGTGTGCAGAAAACTTAAAGACCACAGAAAGGTATAAGAGTAGAAATTATCCATAATGCCACCATCCACAGTTAATTGCTGCTAGTATAAATACTTTTATAAGTTGAGAAATAATGTTTAGTAATGATGGTTGGGAATTTGTGTTGAAAAATCTCTCACAAATAACAAAAGGATAATATTAATAGTAAACACATATTTTTTGCATAATCATCATACAGAACATATGGGTATGCCATTCACTGAGCGATGTGGGGGTTAGGGGCACTGATCCCAGCAGTCAAAACTCTGTATAGAACTTTCGACTCCTCCAAAACCTAACCACTAATAGCCTACTGTTGATAGCAGCTTCACTAATAACATGAGCAGGTGTGTAACACAAATTTTGTGTGTTCTATGTACTATATACTGTATAATCACAATAAAGCAAGCTAGAGAATAGATGTCATTAAGGAAATCATAAAATACATTTACAGTATTGTACTGTATTTATCGATACTATAAGTTTATGTTGTCTGCTTATAAGATGAATGATCTGTCAGCACCTACATCAAAATTGTCCTATGTGATACAGAAACACTGTAGATATTCTATGTATTACTAAGACTAGACCTGGAACATGAAAAGATACTGTGAAAAAGGCATTCATATTTATTTACATATGCAACGATTCAGGCACTGATAATGAAGCAGCAGCAGCAATATGATTGCTTTGTGTGGTCTAATGCAGCGGTCGCCAACCTTTCGGACCTCCCGGACCACTAGCGGCCCGCAGACCACCAATTGGCGACCGCTGGTCTAGTGTAATTGACACAATTGCTTCACGGTAGTAAGAAAATCTCAAAAATATTTTCCAATACATTGAAGTGTACCCATGCAGTCCAAACGCATATTGTTAAAGGGTCAACGGTACAATACCACAAAACCATATTCTGTATTACTCTATGGATAATTCTGGAAGTTAAAATAGAAAGAACACCGCCGCCATGTCTGTAGGCATAAAAATAAATCTCAACCTAAACTTCTTGCTTTTCACAAAAATGAACTCAGAATGGACCACAGATTTATACGGAAAATGTGACACTACCAACCTCTCCACAGGTAACGGGAAGGCCCTCAGGAACTACGGCTTGGATACTGAAGAGTTTCTGGCGCGACGCCAAGAGCCCAGTCCACGTTTTAAAAAATCTATAGATTGACTTCATCACAACTAAAAACGTTTGCTGTGGAAAACCCTGTGAAGAGGATAAATGACAAGCTAGGGGGAGGGGGGAAATATTTGCAAACCACCCATCTGACAAAGAACTCAAAACTCAAGAGTAAAAATACAAATAACCCACTTAGAAAATGAGCAAAAGAGATGAAGATACATTTCCCTGATGTAAACAGATGATCAAAAAGTGTAAGAGGTGCTCCACATCATTGGCCATTAGAGAAATGCAAATTAAAACCACAGTGAGTTATCACTAACAGAACGATGAGAATAAAAAATAGTGATGACTCTAAATGCTGGCGAGGATGTGGAGAAACTGGGATATCCACACGTGGGAATATAAAATGGTACAGCCGCTTGGAAAACATTTGGGCAGTTTGTATAGAAAACGAAATAATTGCACCCCTCAGTATTAATCTCAGAAATGCAAAACTTGGGTCTAGACAAAAACCTGCACAACGACGGTTGGTAGCAGCCTTATTCTTTTTTTAAAAAAAATACATTTTATTGATTTTTTTTACAGAGAAGAATGGAGAGGGATAGAGAGTTAGAAACATCGATGAGAGAGATTGGTTAGCTGCCTCCTGCACGCCCCCCACTGGGGATGCGCCCGCAACAAAGGTACATGCCTTTGGCAGGAATCGAACCTGGGACCCTTCAGTCTGCAGGTCAACGCTCTATCCACTGAGCCAAGCCGGTTCGGCCAGCCTTATTCTTACTAGCCCCAAACTGGAACAACCTAGATGCCTTCCACTGGGCAAATGGTTAGACAAACTGTGGTCCATCGGTACTACATAACATGCAAAAAGTCTCTGTATGATTCCATTTACAGAACATTCTTTCCTAAAAAATACATGTTTTTATTGGTTTTAGAAAGAGGGAGGGAGAAGGAGAAAAAACATTGATTGGCTGCCTCCTGCAAGCAAGCCCCCTTCTATCCCCGATAGAGGCTGCAACCTGGGCACGTGCCCTGACAGGGAATCGAACCGGTAGTCTCTCAGTGCACAGGACAAAGTTCAACCAACTTAGCCACACTGGTCTGGGCTATAGAACATTCTTGAAATGGGAAAACAAAATTACAGAGATGGAGAACAGATAAGTGACCACCTGGGGTTAGCGATGGTGGGGAGCAGGTATGACCATAGAGCGTAAGTTCAAGGGTGATCGTTGTGGTGATGGATAGTCCTGATCTTGACAGTGGTGGTGATGGGAACCTGCACACGCGATTGCATTTTGTACACAGAACTAGATTCACATTCACACACTGTCCCCGTGACAATCTGCTGGTTTTGATATCCTATATAGTTATCTAAAAAGTAAGCATTGAGGAGAACTGGGTGAAGGGGCCATGTAACCCCTCTGTACCCACCTTTGCAATTAACTGTGAATCTATAGTGATTTTGAAAGGAAAAGCTTGAAATAAACAGAAGTACTACCAACAAAAAAACAGAACACTCGCGTCCACTGTCTTAGTTAGCTCTAGCTGCCATACAATGGGTGGCTGAAGCAACAGAAATTTATTTCCTACAGCTCTGGAGGCTGAAGTCCCAGATCAAAACTGATTTGGTCCTTGGTGAGGACTCTCTTCCTGGCTTGCAGATGGCAGCCTTCTGGTTGTGTCCTCACATGGAGAAGAACAAGCTCTCTGCTGCCTTTTTCTAATGGAACTAGTCCAATCATGGGGCCCCTCCCTCATGACCTCACGTACCCTAATCACCTCCCAAAGGCCACAGCTCCAAATACATCACATTGGGGGTTAGGGTTTCAGTATGGGGCAATGAGGGGGAGGGGGGCACAATTCAGCCTATAGCACCCAACAATGAATAAAACCATGTATCCTGAGAACTCATTTAAACCCAGAGCTTCTCTTATCGCTCACTAGATGGCTCAGCAGAAAGAGCCAGCAGCTTTCACTTCCTGCCTTCCCTTCACCTCTCAGTGGGAAGACCAAAGGGCACGGCCTCTTAGGGACATTACTGGAGAAGTGATGGACACATAGCTCAGACTTCGGGCAGATGTCCTCATGGCTAAGGGGGAGGGTCTGAGAATGATTCTTTGTGAGAACATTCAGAGAGGATTACCGAGCAAATGAGAAATGTCTGGGGACCTCACAGCAAAGTACTTTAATATGCGGAGACAGCTAAGGCTGTTGATGAGTATAAAAAGCCATGAGAAGCTATGGTGGGTAGCTCAGTTGGTTAAAACATTGACCCAATACACCAAGGTTGCGGGTTCAATTTCTGGTAAGGGCACATCAAGGAAGCACCAATGAATGCATAAATAAATGGAACAACAAACTGATGTTTCTCTCCCCACCCCTCACCCCCCACCTCCCTGTCTCTAAAATCAGTAATTTAAAAAAAGCCATGAGAAAGCATGGTAAGATAAATTGAGCAATCCAGTAGGACGTGTGACTGCTTTTTCTTTTCTTTTTTTCATTGTGGTAAATATGCATCATATTTATCATCTTGACTATTCATAAGTGTACAATCGCCTGCATTAAACACATTCACTATATTGTGACACCATCACCACTATCTTCTCTAACCAAGACTTCTTCTGCACCATCCCCAACAGAACCTGTCCCCATTAAACACTAACTCTACGTTCTCTCTGCACCAGGACGTGGTAACCACCTCCATCTACTCCGTCTTTATGAATTTGCCTCTTTTGCGTCCCTGCTCTAAGTGGCATCACACACATTAACCAAGCTCAGGAGGAAGCTCTCCGATGGAATGCCAAAGGGCTCTGTCCTCAGTGCTCCTGAGATGAGAACACAAAAGGCTCTCATTAGATTCACAGATGACACGAAGCAGAGGAGCTGCATAAATGACGTTTGGAAATGAAGACAGGGAGACGAGTTAACACAAAATGATCCTGACAGGTTACAGTGAAGAAAGTCTCCAGAGGCAGCAAAGATGGGCGGGTTAGGGGCCCCCCTGCAGGGCAGTACAGGTGAAGAAAACGGGGTTACTGGGTACCGGCCTGCAGACTCTGTCAACAGCTCGGTGCACACAGGACCGGTCACCTCAGGTTGTCAATATCAGGGCGATTACAAGCCGCAGGGCAGCCACGCTGCACGTGGCCAGGCCTGCCAGGGAGTTCCTAAAAAGTACAACTGCGTTTGCAGCAGTATATTTCCGTTGCTATTTGGAGTCATCAGGAAGAATACCTAGGGTCAGAGACATGGTTTTTTGTCTGGTATTGTTTTCTTGAGTTCTCAAAGATCTGTGAACAGTTATTTTCACCAAGTTGCCTGTGTCAGCACGGACCTCAGAGTCCCTGGTGCTGTGGCCCAGTTGCCCCTTGGCCTGGTTGGCTTTGGGATGAGGCCAGAATCCCTCGGGGCCACTCTCCCCTACTCCCCACCCCCACAGCCTAGGCCGGCCTTCGTGCTTCCTTTACCCTGTCACCTGCTGACTTTAATTGCACTGCCTCGCTGCACCTTGACCTTCTCGAGGGCAAGGGTCTGGTGCCACTCATCTGTGGGTGTTAGCATTGCCTTTGATCTATGTGCTCTGTCAGCCCGCTCCTGGGTACACAGATCTGGTCCCTGCCAGGGAGGGCAGGGGGCACACAGAGAGGGATTAGGGAGGGCGTCCAAAGGTGAGGGTGTACGCCCAGTCGTGGCTATTTCACTTTAAAGACAATCTGCTATTTAAGGATTATTCTCATTGGTTAAAGAAAAAAAAATCTCTACATAACAGATGGTGTGGTTGCTGGACTCTGATGGAAGGTGGGGGAAGGAGATGGCCAGGAAGTGGCTGCTAACCTTCATGGCTCACATCTTTTTTTTTTTCTTCCTCTTTTTTCCCCCCATAACTCCCCTCCTCCCAGTTCCCGCCCCACCCTCCGCCCTCACTCCCCACCCACTGTCCTCATCCATAGGTGCACGATTTTTGTCCAGTCTCTTTCCCCACCCCCACACCCCTTTCCCCCCAAGAATTGTCAGTCCGCTTCCTTTCCATGCCCCTGGTTCTATTATATTCACCAGTTTACTCTGTTCATTAGATTTTTTATTCACTTGATTTTTAGATTCACTTGTTGATAGATATGTATTTGCTGTTCACAATTTTTATCTTTACCTTTTTCTTCTTCCTCTTCTTAAAGAATACCTTGCAGCATTTCAAATCTTTGACTTGATTCTTGGGATCCTCTTGTCTGCTGT
>NW_006299603.1:674510-689860 GCF_000327345.1 Myotis davidii | reverse complement strand
TTGAGGATCTCACTACATTCATCGGCAGTTTCTAGCAAATTATTGAAAGAACTTAAAAGTGCATTTTTTAGCTCTATATCCTCCATTTCTGTCATGTTTCTTTGTCTCCGCATTATTTATGCTTTCTTGGTGCACCCCCTTGTGGTCTTTGTGCGCAGTCTTGTTGTAGTTAAGCCTTGATTGTTGTCGGCAATGCTGGGGGTGATCTGACCTCCAGGCTAACTTGCTCTGAGAGTCCATGGCTCACGTCTTAATGAACTTTACTCTGCGTGCTGACCCACCTCCGCCCCTGTCCTGGGCACCCTGCAGGCTGACCTCTCTCAGCCCCCTCTTCTCCTTGGGTCTCACGGTGGGGGGGGGGGAGGGGGTTGCCTGCTGCCCTGGCTGATCTCACAAGGATAACCTTCCTCCTCCTTATGTGCCCACAGACATCCCCACCCTTGGGGACACTGGTGGTGTCATCTGTAATCCCCAAGATCTCCCTCAGGCTCTCCAGCCCCAGAATTCTCTTGCATTATCTTTCTTTGAGACTCAGAAGGCTCTTCAGAACTTTTCAATACTTCTAGGTGGCTTATGATTTTTTTAAAAAAAGTTTTGCCCTAGCTGGCTTGGCTCAGTGGTTAGAGTGTCGGCCGCTGGACTGGAGGGTCCCAGGTTCGATTACGATCGAGGGCATACGTACCTCGATTGCAGGCTCAGTCCTCACCCTGGTCAGGGCACATGCAGGAGGCAACCAATCAATATGTCTCTCACCCTCCCTTCCACTCTCTAAAAATCAATGGAAAAATATCCTTGGGTGAAGATTAACAACAAAAACACACACACAAAAAGTTCCGCCCTGGCTGACGTGGTTCAGTGAGTTGGAGTGTTGTTCCATGCATCGAAAGGCTGTGGTTCAATTCCCAGTCGGGGCATAACCTGGGCTGCAGGTTCGATCTCTGGTTGGGACACATACGGGAAGGTAACCAAGCAATGCTTCTCACATCAAGGTTTCTCTCTCTCTCTCTCTCCCCCCTCCTTCCCCTCTCTCTAAAATCAATGTGCATACCCTCGGGTGAGGATTTAAAAAAATGTTTTGCCAGCGCACTAAGAAAAAATTCGAGCTCCATGGTGAGAAACCGCACCTCTCCATGAAACCACCTTCTGGAACATCTAGAAGTCAGAGATAATTCCTGGTAAAAAACATATGTGTTGCCAACTAGAATATTAATGTAAGACCTTTATCCTGGCAGAAACCATCCATTCTGTACCAATGTTCCCTCAAGCAGTCTACCATCATTTCGGTGACATGATGTGCAGAAAAATATTACTCTGATTCTGTGTAAGGGGAAAACTGAGGTGGAAATGGGAGAGTCGGGCAGAGAGCTAGATTTTAGTGCCCAACCCTCCAGGATGTTGGTTAAGTATCTGGTATAATGCCTAGGAGTGGATTCTCATTTTTTAAAAAATATATTTTTATTGACTTCATAGAGGAAAGGAGAGGGAGAGAGACTCATTGATTGTCCGCCTCCTGCATGCCCCCTACTGGGGATCGAGCCGGCAACTCAGGCCTGTGCACTTAACCAGAATCCAACCCGGGACCCTTCAGTCAGTAGGCCGACGCTCTATCCACTGAGCCAAACTGGCTAGGGCTGGATTCTCATTTTTAATAAACCTTAACTTCAAAGATTTTTTTGGGGGGGATGGGGGAGACTGCCCACTTAATTATTTTATTGGAAAATAAGGTATGTCTCTAAATTAATGTCTAATACTAAGATGGCATTTCTCTAAGTTATTCTTGTTTAATAAAGATAAGAACTAAGGCGCCCTGGCCAGTGTGGCTCAGTGGCTGGGCGTTGTCCTGCGCCTCAAAGGGTTGGTGGTCCGATTCCTGGTCAGGGCACATACCTGGGTTGTGGGCTTGATCCCTGGTAGGGGGTATACAAGAGACAACTGATGAATGTTCTCTCTCACATAGATGTTTCTCTCTTTCTCCTCTCCTCTCTATAAAAATCAATAAAAAATCTTTAAAAAGTAAGGCAAACTGCTATAGGTGAGTCATCTTAGGAGGGAAAAAAGAACAAGGTGGAAGGAACATTCTTGGGCACAAGTCCAGCCAGCTGCGTGTTGCGGCACTGAAGTACAACTGCAGGCCCAACCGCTCACCTGCAGAGATTCCTGGCTGATGAGAAACGGTCCTCATGAAACACTGATAAGGGCACATGAAAACATGTCGCCTGTCACCATTACCCGAATTTGATGCCTCTTGGTTAATACTAGTACAAGAGTGAACTTCAAATGTAAAAAAGGGAAACATTAAAATAAAATGAAAATGAACAGTATTCTTACCACCACTTCCTATGCGCCACTTTTATTTGCATGGGTGTGTGTTTATGACCACAGTGACCACACAAACACGTCCCATGTTTCATGGTGCCACGGTCTTCGTAAGTACTGTTTAATCATTTGCTTTCCAATTACACACACGAGTCTCAGGGAGACGGAACTCTGGAGGCAAAGGTCAGGTACGCATCACCAGGCCGCATTTCCAAAGGACTGCACGAACTAGTACAGCATCTCGCAGGGAAACACGTACAAAGAAGGAAAATCCGGACGGTGACACAATAAAAAGACAGCTAATTGTAGTTGCACAGGATCATGGGTGTTTCCCTTATTTTCCTGCAATGGCTGTATGACTTTCATAATTTAAAAAAGTGAACAGTAGGAGGAAGCTAGGTGCTGGGTTTATGGAAACGCTCTGCACAATCTTTTTTAAGACTGGTCTGTAAATCTAAAATTATTTCAAAATAAAAGTCTGAGAAAAAGCCTGAAGCAGGTGGCAGCATTTTTGGTGCCACCTAAGTCAGCACTGCTTCAGTGGTATAAGATCCACGCCTTCAGTTTTCCCCAGTGTGGACTGCAGAATTAGGCACATTTTTTAAAAAAATTGTTCCTCCAACACAGAGTCAGGTGGACCAGGAGTTTGAATCTTGACTCTGTCACCTGCTATGACCATCTCTTTGGTCTGGGCCAATGACTTATCCCCCCTCGGAGACTGTCCAGTCCGCTGTGCAGAACAATAAATGGAATCTACCTCCCAGGGCTCTTGGAGGATTACATGAAGAAATAAATGTAAAGAGTCTAGGAACAGAGCGAGAGGTAAACTGTTAGCTCCCTCTTGCCCAAGCTCATGAGAACACACACGTTTTCCTGCAGACACGACCGTGGACCTAGGTTTAATACCAGAATACATCTAAAGCACTGGGGAACGGGGGATGGGGCTGGCTCCTTCCAGCTGACCCCTGCCTGCACTGTCCAGGCTGTCACAGCTTATGAAAGAATTAGGTTTCCCCCCAAGTAATAATAATAATGTTTACAAATCTATTTTAAAAAACTTAAAACACATCTCTTTGTGGGAGTAATGGTATCTGAGTGAGATGGATCCCCAGCCCAGAGGAGCCCAGGTGATCAAGGCGGTGTCGTGGTATCAAATAATGATGGGATTTCCAGCTGGGAGCTGAGAGTGTCCCAAGAAGGCAAGTAATTCTGCCTGAGGGTGAGGGAGGTGTCATGGCAGGGCATCGCCTGCACTGGATCTTGAAGGATGAGTAGGAGCCCTGAGGAGAAAGAAAAGGGGAAGGCCGTTCCGCGGGAGCGCAATGCGCAGAAGCAGAGGCGACACACAGGGAAGAGGGCCAGAGGACGAAGATGGTTAAGGCACAGGGGAGTGGGCGGGCAGAGAGAAGATAAGAAAGCAGGCTGGGCTAAGAGTGTGCCTCCCTAAAGCACTTTTACTTCCTGACCATGAGCCATGGGCCATGGGGCAGGTTGTAGGTCAAGGAGACACACAATCAGACCTGTGCTTTATGAAGGTACTGATGGTGGTACCGGTGAGAAATGAGACAGGGACAGAGAGAGACCACAAACAGGAAACCAGGTCAGCAGTCTGAGCGCCAGGTGACCACGTGCTCAATGCAGGCAGAGGGTGGGAAGACAGAATGGGAGTCCAGAGGCAGGACCAGCAGGGCATGGTGCTCTGTTAAGATGGGCTGGATGGACGACCAGGATGATGGGGACATCTGGTTTGGGCCTCTGGGCTCTGCTTTCAATGAGGTGAGACCAGATGAAGCACGGGAGATGGGGCAGAGGAAGACCCCAGAATTCTCACTTCCGACACGGTCACTCTGAATTGTCCCCAGGACACTGGTCACAGAAGTCCTGAAGGCGGCTGAAAATACCTCTGGAATGAGGGTAAAGGTCAACCTGGGGATACCTGGGGGCAACCTGTGTGTAGAAATCGTGGGAACAAACATCCTATATAATAAAAGTGTAATATGTTGTAATATGTTAAGTGTCTGACTGACTGGTTGACCGTTTGGTCAACTGCTCAACCAGTTGCTATGATGCGCACTGACCACAAGGGGGAAGACGCTCTGGCTGGGAGGTTAGCTTGCTGCTGGGGTCCATCAGATTGGGACTGGGCGAGAGGGCTGGGCACACCCTGGAACCCTCCCCAGAGAGCGGGCCCCCATTGGCCCCGATCGCCAGCCAGGCTGAGGGACCGCACCCGTGCAAGAATTCTAGGAGCGAGTAAGATGGAAAGATGGGTGCACCTTGCTCTATTGTACTTCATTGCATGTCCAGTGTCTATCAGCATCAAGGCAAGACCTCCACCAGCAAAAGTGGCAACTCACTGAAGGCTCAGAAGATGATAAGCATTTTTTAGCAATAAAGTATTTTTTAAAATATATTGTACTGATTTCTTATAGAGAGGAAGGGAGAGGGATAGAGAGTTAGAAACATCGATGAGAGAGAAACATCAATCAGCTGCCTCCTGCACACTCCCTACTGGGTATGTGCCTGCAACCAAGGTACATGCCCTTGACCAGAATTGAACCTGGGACCCTTGAGTCTGTAGGCCGATGCTCTGTCCATTGAGCCAAACCGGCTAGAGCAGCAATAAAGTATTTTTAAATTAAGATATCTATTTTGCTGCCTAGCCGGTTCGATTCCCGGTCAGGGCACATGCCTAGGTTGTGGGCTCAATCTCAGTGGGGAGGCGGGTGCAGGAGGAAGTTGATTGGTGTTTGCCTCTCATTGATGTTACAAAATATATTAAACATTAAAAAAAAGATATTCACATTAGCCCTAACCAGTTTGGCTCAGTGGATAGAGCGTCGGCCTGCGGACTCAAGGGTCCCAGGTTCGATTCCGGCCAAGGGCATGTACC
The DNA here is from genome assembly GCF_000327345.1 of Myotis davidii. Taxonomy (NCBI): domain Eukaryota; kingdom Metazoa; phylum Chordata; class Mammalia; order Chiroptera; family Vespertilionidae; genus Myotis; species Myotis davidii. The sequence continues at coordinate 684,651 of NW_006299603.1, read as the reverse complement.
TTGGTTGCGGGCACATCCCCAGTGGGGAGTGTGCAGGAGGCAGCTGATCGATGTTTCTCTCTCATCGATGGTTCTAACTCTCTATCCCTCTCCCTTCCTCTCTGTAAAAAATCAATAAAATATATTTAAAAAAAGAAGATATTTACATTATTTTTAGATATAATGTTACTACACACTTAACAAACTCCAGTACATGTGCTGGGAAACCACAACGTGTGACTTGCTTTGTGATGTTCGCTTCATTGGGGCGGTCTGGGGCTGAGCCTGCCATATCTCCAAGGGGCGCCTGTAGTTGAAGACAGAGTCTGGAGCATGGCACTTAGTAAACGCAGGGTTTGGATATGAGCTCTCTACTGTTTACCCTGGGTGAACGGGCACATTTGTAAGCAACACAATTCTAAAGCGACTTCCGTTTAACAGGCCCACCTGATAACTGAAGCCTCTCCATCCAAGTGCGCACAACTCAGGACTGAGGCGAACGAAGGCAGACAGGATGGATACTCTTGCTGTCTGCCGTAAACTTCTGTGTATGCCAGCGCTACTTGCTATAATAGTTATGTTCTCTAATGATACAATGTGACCTCAACTCACAACTCACCAGTGCAAAAGAGTTAGTGTTTTTATAAAACGAAGTCATATGTTCTGGAAAAATGTATAAGAAAGCAGCGTAAAAACAAATAAAACAGTCCGGCTGGTGTTGCTCAGTGGTTGAATATCGACCCATGAACCAGGTCACGATTTAATTCCAGGTCAGGGTGCATGCTTGGGTTATAGGCTTGCTCCCTGGTGGAGGGCATGCGGGGGGAGTGGGGGCGGCCGACTGGTAATTCTCTCTCATCATTGATGTTTCTATCTCTTCCTCTGTCTTCCTCTCTCTGAAATCAACAACAACAATAAAATTAAAAACAAAAAACCAAAACAAAGTTCCATCTGATGAGGAGAAGGCGAACTACAAAGGAACAGAAAGCTGGAAGGACTCAGCACTCGAGTGCTCCCAGTGTCTTAAATTCTCATTAGATGCATATCAGACGGGACCACCTGTATTAAAGGTCTGGGTTAAAGCAAGAGAAATGACAGGGATTCCATTTCCAAAGGAAAGGCTGTTGCACCAAAAGATTGGAAAATAAAAATACATTTATCTAATTCTAAGTGAAATCATGTATTTAAACCATATAACTTTTAAAAATAAAATAAATTGCTGGCCTTTTCTGATTAGTTGATGATCTCTGAGTGCTCACAGGCTGCAGCCGTCCTGGGCTGGGCGGCCACCTACCACAGGACCTATGTAGTTCAAAGAGTGCAGCCGCCCAGCTCATACCCAGCCCTGCTTTTACTAAGTACCATGCTTCAGACTCTCTGTCTTCCACTACAGGTCCCTATGGAGGTGCCTCAAAAAATTAATAGAATTGCCATATGATCCAGGTATTTCTTTTCTGGGCATTTATCCAAAAACTATGGAAACAGTAATTTGAAAAGGTATATGCAGCCCATGTTCACTGTAGCCAAAATAAAACACTCTGAGTGTCCGTCGATGAATGAATGGATAAAGAAGAGGTGGTACATATACAATGGAACACTACTCAGCCATCGAGAAGGAAACCCTGCCATTTACAACATGGATGGACCTTGAGGGTGTGCTAAGTGAGAGAAGTCAGACAGAGACAAACCCCATGTGATTTCACTTATATGTGGAATCTACAAAACAAACAAAGGAACAACCAAACAAAATGAAAAAAACAAACGCATAGATAAAGCAAACAGATTGGTGGTGGAGGGCGTGTGGGAAGGGGGTAGATGACAGGGGTGAAGGGGCTTTCGTAACAAGACATTTTTGGGTGACTGCTTTGTTGTGCATGCAGATGTTGAATTATAATGCTGCAAACAGAAACTTATAAAATTAAAATAAAACATACCAAAAACCAGCACTGAAATGGTGAGAGCCACGGAGCAGGCTCAGGGATGGAAAGTCTGTGACTAGGGAGACGAGGGAAAAGGGCCCTGCTCCAGACCTCCTGTATGGCTCACTGACGCCCTACGCGTCTGTCCTGGCGCTGGCTGGTCCAGGGCATGTGGAAGCACCGGCCTCGGGCAGGCGCTGTGCAAGTGATGGGTTGCAAGCTGAAGTGGCTCCATGGGGTGGAATGATGAATCTCAAGGGAAAGGGGTCGGGAGGGGGTGGATTGAAGAGGAAGACTAGGGAGATGCCAAAGGCAGTTAAAGGCAGCCTCCAAAGGGCATGCTCCTGAGATAGGCTGGGGACAAGGAGTTCTCTTCAAGCAGACAGGGCTCCCCAGCCGGGTGAAGGGATTGCAGGTGTGCCTGGGGTGCAGGGGACAAATGTGGGTTGAACAGAAGATATCCTCCAATGCAGAAGTGAAGGGGAAGGTGTGCCTGAAGGTGTAATCTCTCCATTCACTACTGCAGCACAGATCCCTCCAAACAAGTACAGTTGCCCCTCGACTTACAATGGGGTTATGCCTGATAAATCCATTGTAAGTTACATCACAACTTAGCCCAGTCCTCTGGGCAAATCCTCTCATTGCTGCTGCCCAGCACCACAGAGTGTATCGGACCATGCATGTATCACCAGATCCAAATTCAAAACTTGAAGTATGCATATTGCTTGTGCACCACTGTTAAAAAATCATAAATGAAATCATGGTAAGTCAGGGACCATCTGTATTTGTGGAAACTCAAAACTACTACCCGTCTCCACACTGTCTCTACTTCCTCTTTTCGCCCCTTCTCCCTTGAATCCACAAGGATCAGATGGCCCCTCCCCCATCTCCACATTTCTAAATCCATCTCAGTCCTTACTTTACTGGCAAACAGTTCAAGGCAGTTCAGGGCAGCATTAGGAATACAGGAGCTGGAGCTAGACCCACTCAGATCCCATCCTATGAGATCCTGAACCAATGACCTAATTGCTCCCTGCCTCCATTTTCCCATCAACAGAATGGGTATAACAGAAGCACCCTCCTCAGAAGGTGGCTGTAATGGATGGAGAACATTCTGGAATAGGTCTGTCATGATGTAAGCACTGGTGTTGCCTATTTGCACTACTGCTCACTCCCAAGCAGCTGCCAGAATGATGCCGGTAACACCAAGCCAGTGGACTCCTCCCCTGATCAAGGGTCCACCAGGGCTCCCATCTCCCTCAGGAGCCCTGTTTTACTACGGCCTCCAGGAGGGAACAAAATGTGGCCTCAGGGCCAAATCCAGCATCTCTGTGAGGCAAGAATAGGTTTTACATGTTTAAAAGACTGTAAAGAAAAGAAGAAAAAGAATATGTGACAGAGATGGACGTGGCCCACGAAGCCTAACCTATTTGCTATGAGGCCTTACAGACAGTCAGCTGGCCTCTGGCCTCATGGCCCTGCCATCTCCCTGCCTTCATCTCACCATCCTGGCTCCAGCCACCTCGGCCATCCATGTCCCTCAAACACATACACCCCTCTCTGGGGCTCCTGCAGTCACTGTTCCTTCAGCCTGTCCCCCACTTCCTCAGAGGCCCCAGGAGCACGAGCCCAACACACCCCCCCCCACTGGTTTTATTTTCCTCCAGCACCCACCCCCACGTGGGTGCTACGAACAGTTAATGCTCAGTATTTCAGTGGTTATGTCTATAAAGTTGCTGTGAACACTGAACTGGCGAATGCCGAACCACTGCTCCTCGAGGGAACGCAAGGTCATGTTTTGGTCAACCCATCAACACATCACGGTGCTGCGCGTGTTTTGGTTAAAAGATGCCTCATTTAATATATACTGTCGATTCATTAACACTGAACTGATGGCCGACAGCAGGATAACTGAGACATGACTGAAGTTTGTCTGACACAAGTTTTCTCTGCAAGGCGCCCCTCAGCCTTCCAGTGCTCCAGAATCTAGACAGAGCTTCGGCACCGTGCTTGGGCCATTTACAATGAAATATCAACGAAAAGCACAAGACTGTGAAAAGTGCGGCCCCAAGTACACCACGGGAAGGACCCTTGTTTACAGTTGGATCTGAAGCAAGGAGGCAGCCCTCGCCGCGCCCGCGCCCGCGCCCCCTCCCCTCCAGCTCCGCTCGGCATGGGCTCCTCGAGTGACTCAAACTTGGAGTTTGTAGTTTACCAATGAAATGAAGCGGTTTATGCGCAGGCATTAGATCAGATTTGCCTCTGGAAACAGTGGCTGCAGCGTGGGGAGTAGACTGGAAGGGGCTGCAGGTGGATGTAGGGAGACAGGACTGACACGGGTGACCTGGGAAGGGCAGACTCAGACTGGGAGATGGAGAGGTGGCGAGTCCCATTTCAGATCTAAGTCACCTAAGTGGCCCATGAGGACTCCAGGCCATGGCAGGTGGCAGCTGACATGGGAGCGCGGCGTGCAGGAGAGGGTGAGACGAGGGATGACATTTGGGCATAGGTTTCTGAGCCAAGGAGAAGCTGAGATTCCAGGGGTAGAGAGACTGGTGCAGAGCTGCCTGGGGACTGACTGAATGGGATAAGGCATGGAATGAAGTATTCTTAGGGTCCCTGCTTATTGCAAGTGGTCTTGGTACCAGAACAGTCTAACCGCATCCTTTTTAATTTTTATGTTTTGCGGGGGCGAGGGGAGGAGTTGGGAAGGACTGCTGTATCACAACCACTGGCTCAAACTATTATTATTGTTGTTGTTGTTATTATTATCAACTGAAATCTCTAAGTTGCTTTCTCATAGGCTGTCACTTGGTCCTATTTCATCATCTCACACTTACACAGCTGCTTTTTTAGACCTGTCATTCTCAACTGGGGGCGATTCTGTTCCCCAAGGGACATGTGGCAAAGCCTGGAAACATGTTTGATAGTTGCTATTGGGGGAACGCTGCTGGTATCGAATAGGTCTCCACGGTGCATGCTACGCAGCCACAGGATGGCCTCACCAGAGAACTGCTGGCCCCAAATGTCCACAGGCCAAGGCTGGGAAACGCTGCCTCAGACCCAGGCAGGGAATGGAAACACCCACCGCACTCAGTCCACCTTGCTGGCTGCAGCCAATACGCTCAGTCCCTGAGGCTTCGGGTCCTCATTCTGGGACACTGAGAAGAAGGCCACCCCTTCAGTTGCCAGCAGCTTTGAGACACTTCCTGCATCTCTGTCTTTCGAAGTTACGCTGTCAACAGCCAGTGAGGACGAGCAGAGGATGGAACCCTGGGTGGTCTACCTCTAACCTGATGCTAGTACCCGAATTAACGCCCTGTGGGAACTTTCATCCAACTAAGTGGTGAGCCTGGCTGAAGAATGATTAGCTCAGAATTACCTTAATATTTCTGTGGGCTTCTCCTCCTGCCCCGAGAACACTGTGGGGGACAATTAGGTGCTTCCCATTCCACATATTCCACCTGTTTCCCTGATCTACGGGACTAGAAGTTTACCGCCTGCCAGAAGAGGAAATGAGGGTGATGTGACATGATTTCTTCCTCGTGATTCATGCTGGTTTTAAAGCTCATGAACGCAGCTGCCTCTTTAATAACTTCATACTTCAGGTGACAGGAGGATGACAACAAGTGGGCGGTCTCTAGTTGGGAGACTGCACCCAATTCTGCTTCCTTCCTAGGCCTGGGACCACACACCGATGCCAGCTTTCTGGTGGTGTGCCTCGAGAGTCAAAGGTTGTAGGTATTTGAGACTTGTTTTTAAGTTCTTTCAAGACCCTATCATGTCAGATGCAACTAGTATAGATAATTAAAATATATACATATGTATTTATATATATTATAATATAAAGTTGATTTCAGAGATGAAGGGAGAGGGAGAGAGAAACATCAATGATGAAAGGGAATCACTGATCAGCTGCCTCCTGCACACCACCCCCCGCCCCGCCCCAACCAGGGATTGAGCCCAAAACCTGGGCATGTGTCCTGACCGGGAATCAAACCGTGACCTCCTGGCTCATAGGTCAACGCTCAAGCACTGAGCCACACAGCTGGGCTGAGTTCTTACAATCTGAATTCAATGATAAAAAATAATCCAATTCAAAAATGAGTAAAGGGCTTGAACAGACATTTCTCCAAAGACATACAAATGGTCAAAAGCATGTAAAAAGGTGCTAAACATTACAAATCGTTAGGGGAATGCACTCAAAACCACAATGAGATGCCACTTCACACCCACTAGCATGACACAATTTTTATGTATTGATTTTAGAGAGGGAGAAGAAGGGAATGAGGAGGGAGGGAGGGAGGGAAGGAGGGTAAGAGAGAGAGAAAGATAGATTTGTTGTTCCACTTATTTATGCATTCAGGGTTTGATTTTTATATGTGCCCTGACCAGGGATCAAATCCACTACTTTGGTGTATCCAGATGATATAATTTTAAAAAATGAAAAGTGTTGATGAGGATGTAGAGAAACTGGAATCCTCATATATTGCTGGTAGGCATATAAAATGGTGCAGCTGTTGTGAAAAAGTTTGGTGATTCTGCAAAAAGTCAGACATGGGCCCTGGCTGGGCTTCTCAGTGGTTAGAGCATCAGCCTGTGGACCAAAGGGTCACGGGTTCAATTCTCGGTCAAGGGCATGTACCTCAGTTGTGGGTTTGATCCCCGGTCCTGGTCTGGGTGCATGCAGGAGGCAAACAATCGATGTTTCTCTCTTTCCCCCTCCCTGTCTTCCCCGCTTCCACTCTGTCTGAAAATCAATGGAAAAAATATCCTCGGGTGAGGATTTAAATAAATACATGTCAAACATGGAACTACCGTATGACCCAGGAATTCCACTTTTGAGTGTAGACCCAAAAGAACTGAAAGCAGGGATTCAAAAATACTGGTACATCCATGTTCACAGAAGCATTATTCACAATAGCCCCAAAATGCAAACAACCCAAGTGTCTACTGATGAATGAATGGATAAACAATGTGGTGTATAGGATTCAGCCTTAAAAAGGACATTCTGACACCTGCTACAACATGGATGAACCTTGAAAATATTACGCTCAGTGAAATAAGCCAGTCACAAAGGAACAGATGTTGTGCGATTCCACTCATAGGAGGTCCCTAAAGGAGTCAAATTCATAGACACAAAAAGTGGATGGGTCTGGGGCTGGGGATTGGGGGAGTCAGTATTTACAGGGGACAGAGTTTCAGGTGGGGAAGATGAGAAAGTTCCAGAGATGGATGGTGGGGATGGATGTACAGCAATGTGAATGTACTTAATGCCACTGAACTACACTTAAAAATGGTAAAAAAAAAAAAAAAAAAAAAAAAAAGTACAAGCCATGCTGCAGGAGACTTGAACTTCAGAATGTCTACTCCTCAACCATGGTGGATTGAGACTTTTCCTTATTAACATACCTGACAAGGACCGTGCAGAAGAACAGACGCCCTGCACTGTTCAGGCTTGTCCCTGAGCTCACCTGCGGGCCCCTTGCTCGATTTCACACTATTTTCTGGTGTCAGAAAGGAGGCACCTTCAACATCATACACGGGCAGTTCAGACCCAGAAAAAGCACTTGCCTGTGAGTGTTTCTCGTGACTATGGGTCCACGGCCAGATGCCAACCTGCTGGGACCCAGTAAGGCATTCCTCGCTCCCCCCCCCTGCAGCCTTGCTAGGAAGGCAGCTGACTTTCCTCTCAGGCATTTAAAACATAATTATGTTAATTCAACTGACCATACAGAAACCAAAATGACGTGGCTGAAAAACACTTTAAGGAAAAGAAATGATTTTGAACAGACTAACTCAGCTACTATACATCTGAAATCTTCCCCAACTGGCCTTATTACCTTTTTTAAAAACCTCTGATGGGAGAAATAAAGAGCAAATGTTAGCAGAGGTGGCTGTAAGAAGGGCAGAGGAAATCAAACACTTGACAGAGGCCCGGGGTTTGTCTTTCAGCAGATAAAAAGCATTCAGTTAAAGGCGGAAGGCAGGAAAGACAAACATGCACAACAATGCCAGAAAAAACCTGTTTGCTTTCAATGGCCTGGGAAATTATTCAAGGGCAATGCACTTCTGTAAAAAGACAACTGAAACTGTATCAGTGTCCTTGGGGCTTAGAAAAGAGCCTCCACAAGGAGCCCTAAGTGCTACCTCACACCTGTGCCCTTCACCTGTTTCTCACCAGCTTTACAAGGTCAGAGTCATGGCCCTAGAAACAGAATGGTAACAATCATGGGTTGTTATAGGGCAGTGGTTCTCAACCTCGGCTGCACATTAGAATCACCTGGGAATCTTTTTAAAATCCCGATTTCTGGGCCTCACCCTCCGGAAATTGTTTCTTTGTTACTAATGCTGTGGCCCCACCCCATAACAAAGCAACAGAATTTCCCGAGGATGAGGCCCAGAAATCAGGATTTTAAAAAGATTCCCAGGTGATTCTAATGTGCAGCCAAGGTTGAGAACCACTGTTATAGGGGCTGGCAACTGGGTTCTTGGCAAGCCACCTGTTTTACAAATAAAGTTTTATGGGAACATAGCCACACCCACTTGTTTTTGTGTGGTCTGGGGCTGCTTTTTCCAGTGGAGTAGCTGCAACCAGGACTGTGGTCTGCAAAGTCTCACATATTTACTACTGGCTTTTTACAGAAAAAGTCTGCGGATCCCTCATAACTGTATCTAATTGGTTTGTTTTGGAAGGAGGAACATTCCCAACAATCAAAATGCAGCCTGCTGGGCTCATGGGAAGCTCCCCCGTTTAATCCCCGGCATGCAGAAGAGAATGGAGTGAAGTGTGACTGACCCTGTGAAGTCATTGCTGGATTCCAGAGGCCCAAACACTGCACGCTGGTAGCAAACAGGTACGAGGTGGTCTCTGAGCATCTCTGAATCCCGACAATCCTAAGGACGCTGGCCATAACTATTAAAGGAGACCAGCAACCAGCTCCTACATTAGGAAAATTCCAGAACCTTGCAAAGACCTTCATTAGTATTCTTTTTAGAACTGCAAAGGTGTGAACTTGAATTTATTTTACAACTCACATCTCAAGGTCAGGAAGAAAACAATGTCATGTGCAGGGCTAGACAGACAGAACACTCCCTCCCTCCCCCCTTAAAGTCTACAAAACTTTTGTATTTGGTGAAAGTGGTATTTTAATGCACGGAGAAGGAATATATTCTAAAATGTAGAGTACAGGCAAACATTTGACAGGCATCTTTTTATACAGTCACATGCCATATAATGGTTAATGACAGACCAAATACATGACCATGGGCTCGTATATAATGGAGTTGAAAAATTCCTATCACCTAGTGACACTGTAGCCATCATAACGTCATAGTGCAATGCATTTACAAGTTTGTGGTGATGCTGGTGTAAACAAACCTACTGGGCTGCTTGTTGTATAAAGTATAGCACATGCAATTATGTACAGGACATTATACTTGTCTCTTGATGGTATCATTTTCTTTTGTGCTTAACTTAATCTCAGGTTGTTTTATAAATGTAAGGTAGCCTGCCCTAGCCGGTTGGCTCAGTGGATAAAGCGTCGGCCTCCAGACCGAAGGGTCTGGTGTTCAATTCCGGTTAAGGGCAGGTGCCCTGGTTGCAGGCTCCTCCCCGGCCCAAGCCCTAGTTGGGGCTCATGCAGGAGGCAACCAGTTGACGTGTTTCTCTCACATCGATGTTTCTCTCTGTCTTTCCCTCTCTCTAAAAATCAATGGAAAAATATCCTCGGGTGAGGATTAACAAAAGATAAATACAAACGTAGTGTAGCCTAAGTGTAGTTTTTATAGTCCACAGTAGTGTGCAGTAGTGTCCTAGGCCTTCACACTCACTCGCCCTCACTCACCGATTCACTCAGAATCACTTCCAGGCTTGCAAGCTCCATTTGTGGTAAGTGCCCTTTACAGGTGCACCATTATTTTATCATTTATTTATTTATTTTTATTGATTTCAGAGAAGAAGGGAGAGAGATAGAAACATCAATGATGAGAGAAATATTGATCAGCTGCCTCCTGCACACCTCACACTGGGGATCAAGCCCAAAATCCAGGCATATTTCCCGAGTTGGAATCAAACCAATCTCCTGGTTCATAGATCGATGCTCAACCACTGAGCCATGCTGGTTGGGCCCTTTTTTTAAAATCTTTTATACTGTATTTTTACTTTCCCTTACCTATGCTTAGGTCTGTTTAAATACACAAATACCATGATGTTGCAACTGCCTACACCAGTGGTCGGCAAA
>NW_006299603.1:666006-674429 GCF_000327345.1 Myotis davidii | reverse complement strand
TTTAAGAACCCATTGTGGCCCTCGAGTCAAAAAGTTTGCCCACCCCTGGTCTAGGCTGTAGCCTAGGAGCAGCAGGCTGTACCAGCTAGGCCTGTGGTGGGTTTGCGTACGTGCCCTCTGTGATGTTCGCACGACGACATCGCCCAGTGACACATCAGATTTAGAAGCTTTTCAAACAAGAAGCTAGTTCTTCTTAAGATCTCCCCTTTCCTCTCTCGACTTACTGGGTTCCTAAGAGTGAGTCCAAGTTGAACACTTATTTTAACTTTGAAATATGTGAAAAGAACTACATGTTGAAAAGAACCTAAGAGCCCTAGCCGGTTTGGCTCAGTGGATAGAGCATCGGCCTGTGGACTGAAAGGTCCCATGTTCAACTCCGATCAAGGGCACATGCTTGGGTTGTGGGCTCGATCCCCAGTGGGGGGCTTGCAGGAGGCAGCCATTCAATGAGTCTCTCTCATCATTGATGTTTCTATCTCTCTCTCTCTCCCTCTTCCTTCCTCTCTGAAGTCAATAAAAATATATTAAAAAAAAGATTGAGTTTTAAAAAAAATAACCTAAGAAATGAGGACCAGTTACTTGTAAACTTGTTCTATTTATGAGTAACAAGATATAGAAGATTCCTGGTGGGTTGAATAGGGTTCCCCCCAAATTTCAGAACCTCAGAATGTGGCCTTATTTGGAATTAGGGTCTTTGCAGAAGTATGAGGATTTCGAGATGAAATCACCCTGGATTTAGGGTGGGTCCTAGATCCAATGACTGGTGTGTCCTTAAGAGAAAAGAGAGAGAGTTTTGCCGACAGACACAAACACACAGAAGAGAAAGCCAAATGCATACAGAGGCAGAGACTAGAGGGGAAGCCACAAGCCAAAGGAACAACGCCTAGGGCCACCTTCTAGAAGCTGGAAGAGGTAAGGGAGGATCTTCCCCAGAGCCTCCTGAGGGAATGTGGCCCTGCAGACACCTTGATGCCAGACTCCCAGGAGAATAGTTTCTCTGATTGAAAGCTACCCAGGGGGTAGCAATTTATTACAGCAGCCCTAGGAAACACAGGCAAAGCTGTTAATGGTAGTGCCAGCACTTACTTTTTTCTAAACATTTCCTACTGTATAGTGTGCTGGGATTCCGAGGCTGCATTTTGACATTGTAAACTATGATCCATTAGTGAGTTGGAAAAAGTTTCTCACAAAATAAAATATAACAGAAAATACCAGTGTCTATCATGAGTAATGAAAATGAGTATTCTTTGGTAAAACTTTGGATGCCCTCATGTGTGCAGGGTCACTGGGTAAAGAATTAGTTTTCATTATGATCCCAGTCAACGAAATACACCCATCTAAGGGACTGTGCTATATAGAGTCCCAGAAGCCCCCATCTTTGGACCCATCTATAAGGTGAACATTCTGACTATTGGAAAACAACCCTAGTTTTTAAAATCTCCGGGGACCAAGCTCCTTGGTGATTGGTTAGTTTTCCCATTTAGAAGGCCTTTACATTTCATCTTAACTGTGTCTCTGCTTCCCTTGACTGTTGATCAGTTGTCCAATTCACTAAGTGTTCATGGGACAGCATAGGTAGGACCCAGAGGCAGAGGCAGTGGCCATGATGCCCCTCAACCAAGGAGTCAGCATAGGAAACTAATCAACACACATTAGAGGACACTGGGTCAGGTCAACTGATGGAACGACACTGCCCCTGGGGCTGACTGGGCCCACCCTGACATGTCCCATGTCACTATTCCTTTAATGGTCATGTTGTCATGGATTTAAAAAAACCGGTAGATTTCTCCACTGTTGTGGTTCAGTGGTTGAGCATCAACCCATGTACCATGAGGTCATGGTTTAATTCCAAGGCAGGGCACATGCCCGGGATGCAGGCTTGATCCCCAGTAGGTGGTGTGCAGGAGGCAGCCGATCAATAATTCTCTCTCATTATTGATGTTTCTATCTTTCGCTCCCTCTCCCTTGCTCTCTGAAATCAATAAAAATATATTTTTAAAAAATAGGTAGTTTCAGGCTACCATGTGGATGAACCCTGAAAACAGTAAAAGAAGCCACAAGCAAAAAGCCACACTGCAGAATTCCATTTATAGGAATTTGTTGAGATTAGGCAAATCTATAGAGATAGGAAGTAGATTCATGGTTGCCAGAGGCTTGGGGACAGGGAAGTGACTACTAATGTGTACAGGACTTCCTTTTGGGGTGATAAGAATGAAAAAACACACACACTGAATTATACACATGAAAGGGTGAATATTGCAGTATGTGAATTACAATATCCCAATTTTAAAAAGCAGGATGGCTGACCCCATGGACAGCAGGGCTCTCCTCAGCCAGAGGGGAAGCTGGAGGGCTTTCCCCTGAGGAGCTTTTGGAACATTCTAGAAGAGGGAGAAACACTAAAAGAAAAGTTTTAGCTTCCTGATAACAGGTCAGGTGGGGCTAATGACAACTTAAAAGCAGTAATTTACAAGATGTAACATATGTTTGTTCCTCAAATTTCAGGTTGCACTTCATTTTTAAAAAAATACATATTTTTATTGATTTCAGAGAGGAAGGGAGAAGAAGCGAGAGATAGAAACATCAATGATGAGAGAGAATCATTGATCGGCTGCCTCCTGCATGCCCACCACTGGGGATTGAGTCCACAACCCGGGCATGTGCCCTTGGCTGGAATCAAACCTGGGACTCTTCAGTCGGCAGGCCGACGCTCTATCCACTGAGCCAAACCAGCTAGGACTGCACTTCATTTTTAAAATAAATTGTTTTAATTTAGTTTGTACTTCATGAATAAAGTTATATTTTTCAAATAGGAAGAAAGAGCTACGTTTGCTTACTGTTGCAACCCTTGTACCTGACACACAGTAGGAGCCTGGTAATTATCTGGTGAATGAACAAACGAACACACCCAAACATTACTGAGTACTCCACAAGCAATAACAATCCGCTGTCATGCTTCTAATGTCACAGACAGGAAGCTGAGATTAGAGAGTGTAAGTAGCATCTCCAATGACCTGAGCTCTCTGTTTGTAGCTCATGGGTTTGTATGTGTGCGCGCGCGTGTGTGTACGTGTGCGTGTGCACGTGTGTGCGTGCGTGTGTGTATGTGTGGTGTGTGTTTGCGTGTGCGCGCACGCGTGTGTGTAGAAGCGGCCATGAACCCTTCCTTCACCTTCAAAGCCAGCAGCGGAGCATCTTCTCTCTGACTCTGCTTCCATCCTCACATCTCCTCCTCAGACCGGGACCCTCCTCTCCCTCTCATAAGGATCCCTTGTGATGACACTGGGTCCACCTGGATAATCCAGGAGCATCTCCCATCGCCAGATGCTTAACTTAATCAGAAACCAAAAGTCCCTTCTGCCCTGTCAGGTCACACATTCCAAGTTCTCAGTGGTTAGGAGGTAGGTCTCTGGGAAGCTGTTATTCTGCCAACCCACTGGTAATGACGTTCACCAGATCAATGTGGTGGGAGAGGCCAACCATAAATTACGGACAGAGGACAGAGGCAGATGTCCCTCGAGTCTGCAAAACCACGACTCCCCATGCAGAGTGCGCTGTGCGGGGACTTGGGTGGCTGGTAACTGCTGGGAATGAACAGAAAAGCCCACAACTGCAAGGGCACGGACAGCGCTGGCTCCCAGGAGGCAGACTCCTGAAACTGTGGCCTCAGTTAAAAACGCATTAACCAGATCACTGCTCCACTGTCAGACTGACTTCATTTTCATTTCTGGTGGATTCTGCAATACTTAGCTGGCAGGTTCTCTGCCACTCTCCTTCCTCCCTCGACCACCAACCTCTAGAACAAACATGTCAAACTCGCGGCCCACAACGAATATTTTTGTGGCCCAGCCAATATATCGGTATGTAAGAAACATTTTAATAAAAATTTCATAACTTAATTTGTACAATGTCCTGTTATACATAATTATTAATAACAAACTACAACGTTCACTAATGACTGATGACTATCATCGTGTTGCATTCATTTCCCTTACGCGCCTAAAGCGCAGGCGCACCATTTCTCTCCACTGATACCAGCAGCGAATATTTTAACAGCTGACTGCCACGCCATTAATCTTGAACTGACTTGTTTGGTGTGCGCAACAGGAAATATTTCACTTTCGGAGAACAAGAAAAATAAGTTTATTTGTGTTACGCTTATTAATTTGTGCAGTTATTCATTGTCTGGTAAGTTAATGTTCAAGAAAAAATATGAATTTTTATTAAAATGTTCTATTATTTTATGTTAACGATGACTCATTTATTTCAGTCCTTTGTATTCAACATGTCTCTATCGAAATAAACCTACATTTTTATGAAAATTGAAGCTTTTGTTTTTTTTGCGGCCCACAGACAATTAAACCCTGTTTATTTGGCCCGTGAGAGCCTCTGAGTTTGACAGGCTTGCTCTAAAAGGTAGTGGCTGCTTTCTAAACCTTGTGCGTAGCTTTCTGCCCTGCCCCTACTGCACCCAAAGCGCTACCCGCCTAGAGCCCTTGAAGGCCTATGAAGGGCTACTCTTCCCTGTGCTTGAACCCAGACAGACCTTGGGAAGAGGTGGGGATGGTGGAAAAGAGACCCCAGATCTGAGGGCAGGGAACAGTTTCCCCTCCTCAACTGCAAGATAAATGTGAGAAGCGTGAACTGGTCATCTACTAATGGGGGCCCACGCAGTACAAGAAAGAGTTCAACTAGCTGATGACTCAGGGCCCATCACCTACCCGGCCACCTCTGTCAAACTCCTCCTCACATTGTCAACTAAGCCCCAACACATCTATCTCCAAACAGACTGACCTCTCCACACTGCTCAGACCCAAGTCATCTCCCAATACTGCTCCCTGTCTCCAGCCTCCGCCCTTGCCAAGCCCACGGATGGAAACAGCCAGAAAGTCACCCATAGTAACACGCCAGTCTATAAGATGCTCGTGTCAGCTCTACCCAACCAACAGCATGCTGTCCGACTCAGCCTTTACACATGCTGTGCGCACGGTGCACATAGCTGCTGAGCATGGCTGAACCATCACTTCACAGGACAGAGAGGGCTTTCCTGCCCACGCCGGGGCTACGTCCAGGATGAAATTCTGACCCCACATCTCAAGCCCTGTTACAATGGACGGCACAGAGGACTTTGTAACCATCTGCTACATGGCAGGGAGCCTATACTTGACTTTAGGAAAATGAGAATCTATTCATATCAATAATCCAGCTGCAAATCATGATGTTGGCAAGCTGTCCCCTTTTCTTCAGGGCCGTCTGATCTCTGCCTCCCGGCCTCTAGTTTCCCCGTCTCAAACCATTTCTTACAATTCTGCCCGCGCCCATAGCCACTTCCACTGAGCTCTAGCTCTCCTGCCCCCTCTTATCTGACAGTGAGATGAACCCACATACCACGTAATCCACATTTTTAAAGTGCAGTCGACGGCTTTTAGCACATGCAGAATTGTACATCCATACAATCAATTTTAGAACATTTTTTTAACATCCCCAAAAGACACCCTGTACCTCTTAGTTGTCACTCCCCACCTACCTCTCCCTCCAGTCCCACGCAACCACTAATCTACTTTTTGTCTCTATGGCTTTGCCTCTTCTAGATATTTCTCATAATTGGAATCAGACAAGATGTGGCCTTTTGTGTCTGGCTTCTTTCACTTAGCACAATGTTTTCAAGGCTCATCCACGTTACAGCGTATATCGGAACTTCATTCCTTTTTGTGGGTGAACAATATTCCACTGCACAGACAGACCGCATCTTATTTTCCACTCATCAGCTGACGGACATCTGGGTTGTTTCCACCTTTTGTCTATTGTGAACAATGCTCCTCCGGACATTTGTGTGCCAGTCTTTGTGCGGAGGACTTAGGTTTCCGTGTCTCTTAGGCACGTACCTAGGAGTGGAATTGATGGACCTTATGGTAATTCTGTGTTGAACCTTTTGAGGAGCAGTCAGATTGTTTTCCCAAGTGGCCACCCCACTCTACAGTCCCACCGGTCGTGCTGAGGGCCTCACTGCTTCCACCTTCCCGTCCCTCGGTACAGTCTTGGATTAGGAGCCCCCAAATGGACATGCACAGGGTCACAAGAACCTGCCATTGATCACCATGTCCTGGAATTCCGAAAGCCACGGAGCTGACTCCTTACTGCTCGGGACGCCCAACAACGCTGAGTATTTTGCGCTACATGCGTCTGGTCAGTCACTACCCACTTCACTTAGTAGAGAGCACACTGACCCGTACGGTGGATGTATTCTTCTTTCTAAACTCATTTTCACTTTGCAAAATAGTCTCAGCAAATCAGAGTCATCCACACACAGCACATAACTGGCCTTGGGTGCAGGGTCCTGCCTGATTCCTGCCCTCCCTCCATCGCACGCTGCAGCGGAGAGGCACTGCCCACCACATCTCTGCTTTACCTTCCTCTCCTCCTGATACCCACCCCTGAGAATGACCAGCTGATAAAATGTTCTGGAATTAGTGTCGACAGTTGTATAACTATGTTACTGTACTAAAAACCACTGAATGGCACATTTTAAAAGGACGAATTATATGGTGTGTGAATTATATCTCAGTAAAACTGTTATGCTGAAAAAGAGTGACATGATTTTAAAACATAACCTCCCCACAATGTGTTAAATGTATACACTTAAACCTTTAGAATTTTTTTTTCAAAAGATGATGTCAATCAGTGAAGGTATTTGCTACTTTGAACATAACCAACTGCAACTTTATTCTCAGTCAAAACTATGAACCTATCTAAGAACAAAAGCAGAGAAGCAAGCAAGTTGCGTTTAGTTTACACGCAAAGCAATTTTAACAAGAATGAGCAGAGCTGCAGGGATCCTGTCATGGAGCTCTCGGGGAGGACACTGTTTTTATCAGTTTGAACCTCCCCCATCACCCGCTTCCCTCCTCCGAATGAATACGTCCCACAGGCAGCACTGGAGCTGTGACTGCAATTATTTTGCACCTGGCCAGCGTTTTGAACCTAGCAGCTCTTCCCGACTTTCAGGGGGAAAGTAAAATGTAACTAACAAACAACAAAGAAACCACAATTGCTTGAACTTACTAAGCTCTCCTGGCTTGAAGTTATTTTTGAAAAGCTGTGATGAAAATGTTTGAGAAGTCAGCTGGAACTTGAAGAAATGGAAACAGGCCCGGGGAGGAGTGAGGAAGAATGAAGGAGACTCTGACTTAAGGATCAGAAATATGCTGAACATGTGCAAGGTAAACACCCAGGGAGGCAGGCTGCTGACCACAGCCCTGGTCCCGGCGGCGGCTGGGGACAAGGAAAATGGTAATTGCTACCGTGTGACGAGAATAAAAATTACATCCGGCTCTGCCAGAAGCAGTGTAGGCACAGGCAGCTTTCAAAGTGGGGCATTCTCAAATCAGCTTAAGAAAAGAGAAAGGAATCACAGAACAGCTCTGCCTTTAACATATGGCATTTAAAAGTGAAAAGCTAATTGAAAGGAAAACAAAGTACCTTTACAACAGCAGTTCTCAACCTTCCTAACGCCGCGGCCCTTTAATACAGTTCCTCATGTGGTGGTGACCCCCAACCATAACATTATTTTCGTTGCTACTTCATAACTGTAATGTTGCTATTGTTATGAATCATAATGTAAATATCTGATATGCAGGATGTATTTTCATTGTTACAAATTGAAGATAATGAAAGCATAGTGATTCATCACAAAAACAATATGTAATTATATACGTGTTTTCCGGTGGTCTTAGGCGACCCCTGTGAAAGGGTCTTTCGACCCCCAAAGGGGTTGCGACCCACAGGTTGAGAACCGCTGCTTTACAAGCACTAAGTTATTATGCCTTCTGGCTGCTTGCTCTTACTTGCTTTAAAACAACTCCCCGCCCCCCCCTTCAAGAGGACCTGACCGATAGAAACTGTAAACTCTTGATGAAGTGTAAACTCTGACCCAGTCCCAACAACCACCGAAATGCTCACATTTTCCAGACCGTGTGTTACCTGGAAGGGCAACCTAAAAATACAACCTAAAGATACAGGGCATGCGCATGTGCACAAAATAGACAACATTTATTGAGCATTCGCCATTTGCCAGGCACTCTGCTACGCGCCTTGCACATATTATTACATCAAACCCTCAACCAGTCCTTATTCCCGGCTTAAAGATGGGGCGACCGGGTTCGGCGAGGTTACATGGCTAATTTGAGGCAGAAACTGGGACCAGAACCAGGTTGTGATCTGTCACTCCAGCCTGTGCCCCTGACACTTCCCGTATAGCTCCAGGATTAATCACTCGCCCGGATACGTGCAAAATCACCCCCATAAATCGCCCTGGGCCACGGGGCTGTCGCCCTGTCCTGAACGCTCCCTAGGCAACCAGAAGAGAGGGTCTCTTAACCTGCCGGCTGGGGTTCCGCCCCCCCGAGGCCCGGGGGAGCCGTTTT
>NW_006299603.1:663441-665148 GCF_000327345.1 Myotis davidii | reverse complement strand
GGGTGCTGGGAGGTCAGCGGGCGCCTGGGGACGTTGGCGGGTTGAGGGCGAGTCTGAGGGCAAGAAGAAGGGAGGGTACAAGAAACGGAGCGAACAGATCTGTCACCTATGAAGAAGGGTCGGTGTAGACTACAGACAGAAGTGCCTGAAAGTCAGGTGGTCCCAGACACCTTACCATAGGTGCCCAGCGATCCCAAACATGCCAGACAGACACCTAGGCAGGGGCCATCAGATACTTTCAGGCCAGACAACTGCTCAGACACCCCACCTAGGTCTGTTAGATCCCCAATACTAGCATTCAGAATCTAAAAAACGTGCCAAATATCCCCAAAGTACCACACACCTTCATCCAGGAGCCATCAGATACCCCCAAACAGGCTTTCGGGCACCGAGAAACCTCTGAGACCCCACATAGCAACTTTTAGATCCTCTCCTAAAACACAAACCAGATACCCTCAATACAGATGCAAGCACATACTCTGAAACAGGTGTCCAGAGTCTGAAACACAAGCCAGAGACCCTCACACAGGTGTTCTTAGATATGCCTTCCCCAGTGCCAGCACCTGCTCAGGTACCATCAGACATCCTTGCCCTGAGGCTGCTGGTCCCATCCAGGTCCCTCACAGGTGGGGCCTTTGGGCAGTAACCAGGAGAGGAACCAAGTACCTCTCACCCAGGGTTCAAGCTGCTCCTCCAGGCCAAGCTCTCCCCAAATCAAATTCAATTCGACACATATGCACATATTCTGTGGTCAAGAGCCCTCCTTCAGAAACTGGGGGTGAGGGTGGGGGATCCTCAAATGACCTACCTTCAGTTTAACTCTGGTCTTCGTGGTCGAGAGAAGAAGCATGCTGAGGGAGCTGGAGATTCCAGAAGTGCAAGGACATGCTTCATCAAACACCCTGATGGGTCTTTTGAGGTCCTTATGGGTTGGTAAATGTTCACTCTCTGAATTGCTATGACTTTTGGACTTTACCCAAAGGCAATGGGGAGCCATTGGAGATTTTAAGCAGGAAGAGTGGTATAACCCTTATTTCTGTAGCCATCTTGGTTATAGAAACCTTCAGGTGACATAGCTCTCCCCTAAAGGTAGAAACTGACTTTTCAAAGAGCCTGGCAAGGAGAGATATCTCTTGTCTTTTACCCATCCAACCATTCTGTACCTATGGAGTCTTTATCATGGGCCATGGGCTTTACTAAGAGCTAAGGAGACACAGAGAGCATAAGTCTATAGCAGCATTTCTTAGTCTTAGCATTATCGACAATTGGGCTGGATAAGTCTCTATTGTGGGGGCTGCCTGTGCATTGGAGGATGTTAAACAGCATTCGTGGCCTCTACCCATCCTATCTAATAATAGACAAACATGGTAATTGACCGTACCTTCGCCACGCCTTCCATGGGCTAATCAGCGTGATATGCAAATTAACCCAACCAAGATGGCAGCCAGCAGCCACACAGCTGAAGCGAGCAGGAGGCTTGCTTGCTCTAGTGATGGAGGAAGCCAAGGTTCCCCGCCTGCTGCGGCCTGGCTCTAAACTCCGAAAGCAACAATGTTTCAATTATAGAAGCTAAATAAACCCCAGATACCTGCTTTCAGCCGGCCGTGGCCTCAGAGCTGGGAGCGCCAGTGACGGCAACAATGTTTCAATTATAGAAGGTAAATAAATCCCAGAATAAAAAAAGAAAGAAAAAAGGGGATGCTGGTT
>NW_006299603.1:659096-663188 GCF_000327345.1 Myotis davidii | reverse complement strand
CCTCCTCCCCAGCAGCGCTAAGGATGTCCGACTGGAAGCTGACAAAGCTTTCAGTTGGACATCCCTGAGGGCTCCCGGACTGCTAAAGGGCACAGGCCGGGCTGAGGGGACCCCCCCTCCCCCCTGCCCACCCCAAGTGCACAATTTTTGTGCACCAGGCCTCTAGTTAGATATAAGTAGCACTCCCAGGCCTGACCATCAAAAATGCCTGTAGGCATTGTCAAATGTCCCCTGGGGGACAGAATGACCCTCAGCTGACAACAACTGCCCTAAGAGACACTCAGACACATACAGTCACCTGATGCAGGCTTCACAGTGGAAGTGGACCTGCACTATGTTTTAAAAGGTGAGTAAGAGTTAGGTGGCCCAGGGAGTTCCAGGAACAGCACTGAATGAGCAAGCACTCTGCATGGGCAGCCACAAGACTCCAGGGTGGCTGGGCTTTGGAGCCAAGGGGGCTGAATAGTGGGAGAGAAGGGTGAGGGGTAGGCGGGGTCAGACCATGAAGAGCCTCAAAGGCCAAGGCCAGGAACAGGACCGTCTGGAATGGTATTCCTGTAGAGGGCTGGTCTCTGGGAAAGCATGTCAGCTTTACCCTGGAGACCCACCTTCTGTAATTACTCGGAGAGTGAGTCATTCCCTATTCTGCTTCACTTACTGTGGGGCCGTTTCCTCTAGGGGACAGAGAGGGATGTGTGGCTTTGAATGTCTCCCATGGTAGATAAGCTTGTGGTGAGTTATACCCGGAGGTGCCTGCTCTCAGCCTGTAGGAAGTGAGACACGGCTGTTCTGGCTTCCTGTGCTTCTTCAGACAGGTGTGTGGGGCTGTGGTAAAAGCCTAGGCTTGGGGTCTCTGCTTTAGATGCTAGTTTTGTCCTCAGACAACAACAAATAGTGATGGTGATGATGATGATGATGACGATGATGATAGACGCTACTATTGCCCTTCCATACCAGGCACCATGCTAAGTGCTACCTACATAATTTCTTTCACACAAACTCAAATCTTCCCTAAGCTCAAAGGGTTATTTTGAAAATCAAATATCTCCAAGAGCTGGAGCTTGATTTCTTCCAACCTGAGAGTAGACCCAACTGAGTGACTGGCTTCTAACCAATAGAGTGGGAAGAGGGAAAAATAGCAACCTGGCAGACATTACTTAAACTAGGGCATGAAGGTTAACATCCCCAGGGATGTCATGACCATAGCACTTGCCCTCTGATAGGATGAGGCAAGAGGTTCCTCAAACCATAACCCTTGTGTCTAATTATGAGGACACATCAGACAAACCTAGACTGGAGGACACTGTACAAGACACATGGCTAACACTTCTCCAGACTCTCACAGTCATGAACAATAAGAAGAGACTGAGAAACTGTCACAGACCAAAGAGACGGGAGGCAGGATGATTAAAGATAATGTGTCCTGAGTTGGATCCGAAAACAGGAAAAGCGCCCTAACGGAAACAACAAAACAACACCAGCAACAACCCGGTGAAATCTGAAGTTGGAGTTTGGTAAGTAGTATTGTTCCAACGTTGGTTGCTAAATTGTGACCAATGTACTGTGGTCAGCTATAATAATAAAAGGGTAATATGCTAATTAGACCAGACATCTTCCAGATGCCATTCCAGACGTCCTTCCTCACCAGGGCCAGAGGGAAGCCAGCCCAGGCCAGCCGGGGGAAGGGAAACCTACTCTTGCACGAATTTTCATGCATCAGGCCTCTAGTACTAGTATAAGAGGTTAACATGAGGGGAAGCTGAGTGAAAGGTATAAGGGAACACTCTTTATTCTTTTTGCACCTTTCTTTAAATCTAAAATTAAAAGTTTCGGGGAAAGAAGGGGGTCCCCCATGGAGGGATAGGAGGAGTTAGTTTCGTTAAGCATCCTAAGATAGTTGTATACTCTTAAGTTGGGGTATATTGCCAAAATGCAGCATAATATTCCAGCTACAAGTTATAAGTTGGGTCATTTTGAAGCTTGACCTGTTGGTTTGTTATAATGTTGAAATCTCTACATAGGAGTTAGTTCTCTGGAGTATATAATTAGTGTTGGTTTTTCCTGTAACAAAATAAAACATTAAGTTATGGCTCCTGCCCTGTCTTGCATTGTATTCTAGACTTGGTTGCTCAATGGTTTCTGTTAGCCACACAAAGCAATCAATGACAGTGTCATGCTTGTACCAAAGAATTAAATCTGATCCTTAATATCTAGTATTTCACCAGTAAGTCTACTGGTAAGAGATTATAGGAAGCCAGTCATAAAATTTGAAAATAAACTCTAGTCTCTCCTTAGCTATTTTAGGCTTTTATAGAAAGCAAGAACTCATTGCAAAACATTTTTACAAGTTTGAATGCTTATATTTGATCCAGGCAAAACATTTTTGCCTGGTTTAGAATTACTGGTAGCGTATTTTATTTATTTACTTATTTATTTTAGAGAGAATGGAAGGGAGGGTGAGAGACAGAGAGAGAAACATCCATGTGAGAGACACATTGATTGGTTGCCTCCAGCCCCAACTGGGGCTGACGCCTGCAACCAAGGTACTTGTCCTTGACCCTTTGACCGGAATCGAACCGGGGACCTTTCAGTCCCCAGGCCCATGCTCTAACTGCTGTGCCAAACTGGCTGGGGCACTGGTAGCTTATTTTAAAGCAAAGGAAAAACAATTATGAGTTCACTGTCTTCAGAACAGTTTGAGAAAATATGGTATAAAGGTGTTTTCAATTTCCTGTTATTTTAAATGTTATTATACGGAGTTATTATTAATATCATTTTGGTGGGAAAAACCTTAAAAACTGCCCCCAAATATTGATGATAAAGCACATCAAAGAACAAAATGTTTTGACATATTAAACTTCTGCTCTTCATGCAGCTGTAATTAAATTTTCTCTTTTTCTCCATGTCTTTTTTTTTTAATTGAGGTATTTATTTTCTTTTAAAATATAAAATTTCGGTTTTGGAAGAACCAAAAAAATTAAAAGATTATTTTATTATTATTAAAAATTGAATGGCGTGATGTGACAGTGGATTGGTGATCAGGGCTGGGCCCTGGGCTGGAATGCGGCCTGTGTGACCTTGGGCAAACGCTCAGCTGCTTTGGGCCTCTCTTCCCTCACCCGTCGAAGGGGAAGCACAGTGGTGAGGGCTGTGAGGAATCCACTGAACGCACAGGGTGTTCGGGGGAGTGTAAGTGCCCAGTGATGTAATGTTACCCGTTATTCCTATTATTTGTGCAAAATCTGTGATTGTAAAGTGGCCTTCAGGAGATTAGTCCCTGTCGGAACCCTCTTCTTTCAAGATCATCCTGATAAGGGGTTTATTGATCTGCTGGCCAGGCTAAGTCTTCTTGGGTCTTCCTTGCTGCAGAGTAAGCTAGTTCAAGGGCCAGCAACCACTTCTGTCAAGAGCCCCACGGCAAATATTTCCACCTTTGGGATCGATCCTGCTGCAGAATACTCCAGCTCGCCCCGGTAGCGTGAAAGCAGCGCTCCCTTATGTCCGTCTATGGATGGTTCTAGAGCTCACCCTCTTTCTGCTGACTCACCGACTCCTTGAATCAGATGCCTGAGATAGGGCTCGCGTGATCCAGGCCCTCGAGGAAAGGCCCCCTGCAGACAACCGAACTCAACCCCCAGAAGAGCAGGGGAGTCAGCAGACCAGGAGATCACCTGCTGCTTAGAAGCACCTCAAGACCAGAAGCTGTCCGTGCATTTTGCACTTGCAAAGCCCATGCCAGCCTCAGCCAAAGGCAGGTTGTGTGTCAGAAAGCGGGCTGGAGCGCCTTTGATGGACAAACAGTTCAAAACCGCACTCTTGACCGCCGCACCAGCAGCAGGACACCCAGGGCCCCACACAAGGCGGGAATGAGGAGGAAGGAACTAACGCTCCAGCCCGTGTGGAGCCAGGAAAGGCAAGAAGTTAAAAATCCGCCCTAACCTGCTCCGAGGGTGGAGGTGTGATTTCTGGGTCCTGCTCTCCATCTCTCTGGCCCCCTGATTCTCACCCAGGGCAATCCTATCCTCCAGGGAACATGTGCTATGTCTGGGGCCGTTTTTGGTTGTCCTGACTCATGGGAGGGGTGCTGGAATC
>NW_006299603.1:641911-659069 GCF_000327345.1 Myotis davidii | reverse complement strand
AGTGCCCCCCACAATGGGGTGTGACTGGGAGACGGACGTGTGGGACACGTGGAGAACACCCCTCCCTGCCACTGTCATCTCCCTGGTACTCAAGAAGCCCATTTGCAGCCTCCAAACCAGCCCTTGGAAGATAAAATAGCAGAAGAAATAGAAGCTGATGGCATCCTGTGTTCCTGCAGCAGTTCTGGCCTGCATCTTGCCTGCTCTGGGGGTAGGCCGGGGGGTGGGGGGGCGGTAGGGAGTGGGTTGTCACTCTTGACCCTCTCTCTCCTGTCCTGGTCCATTTCCTGTCAGCCTTGCACTGCTGGCAGCCAGGTGCACCGAATCTGACAGTGGGCTCCCAGAATCTGACAGTGGGCTCCCAGTGATCGCTGGCTCCTGACCCCCGGGGCCCGGGGGGAGGGAACTGAAGAGTGGCTCCCCAGCATCTTTAAGCACTGGGAGGGGCCTGAAACCCCGGCTCCAGGCCGGGGACTTAGGAAAAGGCTCACTGCCCAAATGTGAAGAGCCCGCGGGGCACACTTGCTATTCTTTGAAATTTACCCCTGGGGTGTGAAACCCCAAGCGCCCCCACCCCCACCCCAGCCTGCTTAGGCCCAGGAGGGGCAGTCAGACCCCGTGCCCCTAGCCTGTGCCCCTAGCCTGGGACTTAGGGTGGCCCGCAGCCCCCTGTGAGTTCCCCAGCCAAGGCACCCCTCGGACCTCCTGGCTGGACACCAGGGGTGGGGGGAGGAGGCAACAGAGAATTCCCGGACAGAGAAAAGTCACCCAGAAAAGCTGCCCCGCAGTGTAGCCCGCCCTCTGCTCTGTTGCTGCGGGCGGAGCCCCGAGCAGCAGTTCTGCCCGGGCTGCCTTGCTGGGTGGGAAGTCCTGCCCTAACCCGCAGCTAGCTTGGGGTAATTCACACAAATGTTACTGCCTGTCACTACTGCTTCTCCCACAGGTATAGCCGATAGAGAACAGCCTCAAAGGCACAGGTGTTCAGAGAATAAAAGGGTTTGTAACCTGATCTTGGAAACTTGCTGGAAATAGAATTTGAACCCAGAAACGCGGGCTGGGCTCATTTCTTTCTTAAGGGATGCGGCCTCACGCTACCAGGCCTCTTAAGACACCGGGGCTGTTAGTAAAATATGACAGGGACGGGTACTGGCCCCACTGTGAGAAGCCAGTTAACCCACCACAGGCTGTCTGCCCACCACAGACACGGGGTGAAAGCCTCCCAGAAGGTCAGAGCCTCAGAATCTGCCCGGGTCCGAGGCCCTGCACCTGGGCAGCTGTCTTACCGTTTTGGGAAGAGTCTCCATCTCGAAGCCTCAAGACAAATGAGCCAACACATGCTCCTCCTCGGGGAGCAGCCCCCGCCACCCCCTCTTCCCTCCTCCCCACTTCTTCCCCCACAGGTGTGCATCTCCAAAACTCTAAGGGGCCCCATGAGACTTGCAACCTGGGGAGCAATGGGCAGCAGCAGCTCGTCCCGGGCTAATCTCCGAACCTGTCCCCAAGGCCCCCTTTTCTCTGACTTCCCAGAGAGCTAGGGCAGCCCAGCCTAGGCTCTCTGTTGCTCCTTCTACGCTAAGCCCTTTGTCTCACTGCCCCCAGTGTTAATAATGCTCCCTCATCGTCACCTGGACTCCTGTTGTGAAATATTTCCTGCATGAAGTCGAGAACCCGCACAGTCCCAGCTGGCCCTAGGCAGACCCACTCAGAGCCGGTCCCCTTTCTGGTAACACCCCGCCATTCATAGGTTCCAGTCCTGATCCCCCCAGTATCTCAGAAGGTGGCCTTATTTGGAAATGGGGTCATTGCTGACGTAGTTAGTTCAGATGAGGTCACAATAGTGCAATACAGCTGACTAGTGTCCTTATCAGAAAGGGCACATTGGGAAACAGACACGCACGCAGGGGAGACACCACGTGAGGCCTGCAGTTCTGCAGCCACGGGCCAAGTAACTGCCAGACGCGAGGAGAGACCTGGACTGGCCCGTGCCCAGTGCCCTCAGGAGGAGCTGTGAGAGACATATGCCACACGGGGTGTGGGACTTTGCGGTGCAGCCCTTGCTAACAAACACCCTGCCCGAGTCCACATTTTGCAAGAGGATTTTGCAATAATAAAAGTGAAACTTAAAAGGGAATTTTTTGGGCCCCTCGCTAACCAAACGGCCCCTGCCCTTGGGGACCGGTCCTGGTGCTCTCCAGGGAGCCAGGGCCAGCCCGCCCTTGGCTTGGGCGAAATCGGACAAGAGTGCAAAGAGCGAAGGCGGCCACAGCGCGATTAGAAAAGTAGAGAAAGTGGCCACCATCCAAGGGGTAGGCTGGGCCACCCACTTACCAGAGCTGAGAAGGGGCTGGCTGCACAGGGGGCAGTGGGAGTGGCTGGAGACGGCTCCTCGCGGCAGTTGGTGGCCAGCGACACATTCCTTTCTCTCTCGAGCATCCTGATCCTTGTCCTTCAGCTGGACAGGGCTTTTCCCCTGTGGGGGACAGAGGAGAGCCTTAGGATGCCTGTGTATCCAGGCCTACCCGGAACCACAGGGCTCCAGGGCCGGGGCACTCTGACAGGCCGAGGAAGGCAGAGGGGGCCCGTGTCCTGCCCCTCACCTTGTCCTTGTGCCTGGTGACTCGACTGCGCAGTGAGCTGAGTCTGCACTTCGCCCTGATGGTGCCCCTGTCACTCCTCTCCATCTTGCTGGCTCCATCCTCGCTCCTGAGGGGTGGGAAGATGGATGAGGGCGGGCAGCAGGGTCAGAGGCCGTTCTGAGCCAGGCCTGCACGCCGCTCCTGGAATCTACCTGCATCCATCTCCCTGTGGCCTCCTCCTTCTGTTTCCCCTCTTCCATGGTCCCCAACTCTCCCTCCTTCTCTCCCTTCTTCTCTCACTCATCAAACATTTGAGTGTTTTGCTGTTTGCAATGTTCCAGGAACCATAGGATTGGGTTTGCAGGGGGTCAAGCAACATGGTCTCAAGCTTGAGGTCCCTTGATGGGCCTGGGCTGGAAATCTTGGCTCTGCCATCTGTGCCTCCTCCCTCTGACCCGCCCCTCCCCACCTCCAGATCGAACGAGCCTATAAATCCTGCCCATTCTTCCTGCGGGATTTCTTCAAACCCAGCTCTCCTTCCCTCCCCGCATCACTGCCATGGCCCCCTGGCACATCTTTATTTAATAAACACTTTTAGGTCAACGACAAACTAGCCCAGCTGGGCAGAATCTATTCCCTGGAGGGGATTCTGTACCTCCAGTCTGCACCCTGCCTGTCCCAGTCACTAGGCAGCTATGGCCTTAGCTTAGCAGAGGTGACCTGGCCCTGCTGACTTCCTCCACTGTCCCTCCTCCCAGCCCCACCTGACACCGGTCCCCAGTCCAGAAGGCACCATTTTCCCTTCCCATCCTCCGATCCGGGGACTGGCGAACCCGACCCTTCCCCCAGAACCCAGCTCAAGCTGTCACCTCCTCCAGGAAGTCCTCCCTCCCACCGCAGGTGCATGAGGAGCCCACCCTCACCCCTGCTGTTGCCCTTGGTGGTTCCAGTGAGAGGAGGGGGACCCAGCTCCTGCCCCCAGCCCAGGCCAGGCACCGAGGACCCCAGGACACGCTGTGCGAACCCAGGGCTGGGCTCCCCCAGCCCCACCCGCAGCCCCGCCTGCAGCAGCTCTGCTACTCACTCGGACAAGAACTCAAACCAGGTGAGGTTCGAGGGGGCTTCTCTGGGACTGACGGACAAGTGAGCCCTCTGCTGAGCCCTGCAGGACCAGAGGGGCAGACAGCGGGTCAGCAGCCCCTCCCCCTCAGGTGTCTGTGGTTGGTGTGCGCCCGCCGCCATGGTCCCAGAGCCCACCCTTCCTCCACATGTGAGCCGGCCTGTGTGGCCATTGGGGCATATGTTCTGACAGGAGGCAGGCCACGCCCGGGGAGGCAGTGTTTGCGGGAGATGCATCTGTTCCCATCGCACAGAGGCTTCATGGGCCAGTGCGGCTCCCTCCTCCCCACCACGGCCCTGCTCTCTTCCCCTCCCTACTGCCTCCCCTCCCACTGCCTCCCTTCCCTGTCCTGTCCCCATTCCTCCCGTCTTCTCTGCAGCCTGTTTCCCACACCTGTTTACTCCCACATCTGGGCTCTTATACCTGTCCCTCCACATCTGTCCTCCAACCTCTTCCTCCAAACCTGTGTTCCCCACACTTCTACACAACCATCCACTACAGCTGTCCTCCCCCACACTTGTCCCCCATACCCGTCTAGTCCCTGTCTGCCCCACACCTGTCCTCCCACCCCTGTTCCCTGCCTGTCTCCCTTCCACTTACCCATGGTACTGTCGAAGTTCTTGCAGTACCTGCTGGACCATCAGCCTGGGGTGGGAATAAAAGAGCCCATAGTTGTCCCAGATTACAGACCTATCCCCGAGAGGAGCGGGGATGGCCGCACCTGCCTTGGGTCCTGAAGCAGACCCTAGCCAGGAGCCCGGCCCCCTCCTGAGGCCTGTGGGAACCTCTCTGAGGGGCCTGGGTCCCCCCCGCTGGGAGAAGGAGGGGTGGGGGAGAAGGTGAGATCATGGGGGACTGAGAGGCACCGTGGCTGCCGGTCACTTACTGCCGGCAATGCTGAAACCTGCACCCCGCCCCCCACAGCCTGGACCCCTCGGCTGGCCCCTGGGCTTCCTCCCCGCATGGGGCAGACACTCACACATGATCTGGTTCCACGTGGTCCTTTTCCAGACCCTCCAGCACTGGTGGCTCCAGGCCTGGAAGTAGCCCAGCATCAGGAAGCACAGGCGTGAGGAGCCCCGCCCGCTCCCTGCAGAGAGACTGAGGAGCCCGCCCTGCAGTGGGCTCCCTGGGACCCTCCCCTGCAGAACTGAGGTCGGCCAGAGGGGCCTCACCGCTCTCAGGAGGAGAGGCGGCGAGAGGGAAGAGCAGGGAGGGAGGTATCCCCAGCTTTTCACAAGAGCTTAGGATGTGCTAAGTGCTTTGCGTGTGTGTGTGTGTGTGTGTGCGTGTGTGTGTGTGTGTGTGTGTGTGTGAACCCCCAGTGGCCCTAAGGAGGGACACTGTGTCTCAGTTTGTGCAGAAGGCTGCAGGGGCTGAGGCTGGTCAGAAAGTGGTGGGTCTGGGTGCAGCCTGCAGGTCTGCCTGACACCAGAGACACACTCTCAGGACCCAGAGCTTGTCTGAGGCCGGCAGGGAGGCAACAAAAGAGACAGAGTCAGAACAAGAAGGGAGGGGAGGCCATGGCAGTGGTGGGGGCTCCAGACCCCTGGGGGAGGGGCAGATGCTGGAGGCTCTCCGCTCTCTGGAACCCCTCCCCCAGGACCTCCACAAGCCCCACTGCCCTGCTTGGCCCGAGAGGGAAACCCCAGGCCGGGCTACCTTGGGCAGCTTGAGTGGGCACCTCCAAAGCCCGAGAGCTTTCCAGGGCGCTGACCTCATCCAAGGTCACGGGAACCGACTGGGACCTCACTCTCTCCTCCAGGCCGTCACCTTCCTGCAGGGAAGGAGCGGGACGAGCAGCTCGCTAAGCCGGCGGCCCAGAGGCTGCAGGAAGGCTCTCGATCAAGGGCTCGGCCCCAGCCTCTACACGCAGGCGCCCCAGGCACAGGGCAGGGGTCTCCCTGCAGCCAGACGCTGGAGCCTCACCCTCCCAGAGACGCGCGGCAGTTCCCCTGCCGGGCCCTGAAACTGTGAGTGCAGGTTCCAGGACCAGTAGGTCTGCAGGTCAGAGTCAGGGCAAAGGGGCCAGGCTTCTCTCCCGGGCTGTGGGCTGGAGTCCCAGATCCATTTTTTTTGGCTGCACTTCTGGCCAAGGATCCCTGCTGTGGACCCTCCGCAGGGAGGAACTCAGGCCTGGGCTGCGACCTCAGGGCTGAGACTCCCCCGTCGTGGGCTCCAGCACCGACCGCCCAGCCATGCAGGTCAGTCCCAGGGGTGAGGCCCCCTTCCCGCCCACGGCACGGCTCCTGGGCCCAGAGCGTTACTGTCCAGGTGGCCGCAGGCTGCACCCACCTTGCCTGGGGGCTTCGCTGGGGTCCTGCCCCCGGAGAGACACTCTTTAGTCCAGGCCTGCAGACTCTCCCCAGGAAGGTTCAGGGCAAGGGTCGCCAGCGCCCGAGGGAGACAGGGCCCCTCACTCACAGCGGAGGAGTCCAGGCTGAACCTGGGGGGAGAAGGGCTGGATTCAGGGCTCAGCAGGTCTCCACCTGCTGCCACTCCACCAGCTCCAGAATCTGGGGGTTTGGGAGGACCCGCAGATGACCCCTCTGGGTCATAGAGGGGTTCAATTTCCCCATATCAGAGGAGGAGGGGGAGAGGGAGGGCCCAGGTTGGTGGATTTGCTGAAGCTGCCTGTGCATCACAGACACCCCATTTTTACATGGACTGGCTTTCTGTTTGGGGTGAGAGGGCTGGAGGGGTTGGGTGGGGGTGGCTAAAGCACCTGCCTCCACTGTTTAGGGCTGCCACTGTGGTGTGTGTGGAGTCGAGCACTCCTATGTGTCTTAAAAAAAAATTATTATTGATTTCAGAGAGAAAGGGAGAGGGAGAGAGAGAGAATCAATGATGAGAGGGAATCATTGATTGGCTGCCTCCAGCACACCCCACACTGGGAATGGAGCCCACAACCCGGGCATGTGCCCTTGACCGGAATCGAACCTGGGACTCTTCAGTCTGCAGACTCTACCCACTGAGCCAAACTGGCTAGGGTAATATGTGTCTTGATTCCAAGTGCATCGGTGGCTTTGAGCATGCATGTGCCACTGCCCTGCAAGTCGGACATGTAGGCCTATAGGTGTGGGTGAGAGCGAGTGAATGTGCGAGCCTGGGGGTGACGTGGGCAGCGGTGCACCTAGTGTGCCCGGGCAAGTGTGCACACCTGGGATCGCACCTGCCTGCGGTGTGTATGCACAGTGTCGTTTGGGGCTTGTACACACTCAGCACGTGCTTTCCAGGCACGTGGATCTGTGTGTGGGCATGCATGTGTGCCTTGGGAGGGGCTGCCTCTGCCGGTGCGGACACCCCTGGTCCTGGGAGGGTGTCATGGGCGGCTCAGTGGCGGCACCAACCTCTGGCAGCCGTCCGAGCAGCTGCGGGACCTCGCCCAGCTGCATCTCCGACGTAGGCCCTGGGGTCCAGCTGAGCTGGAGCAGGATGAGCCGCTTCCTGCTGCTTCGCTTGGGGGGTCACTGTCCCTGGCCGCTCCAGGCTGGCGGTGGGCAGGGGCCTCAAGGCCCAGGTCCTGGAGATACTGGCTGCCCTGCAGGGCCCCCCAGTCCAGGCTGAGGTCCTCTGTGCTTTCCCGGAGCTGCCCAGGACCAGCTTCCTCCTGCAGGTGGTGGGAGAAGAGCGCATTGGCTGCAGGCAGCAGAGGCCAAGACCCAGACCTGCCCGTACCCCTCCTGTCCCACGTGAGCTCAGCGCCTTCTCAGGGCGGGTGGGCTGGGATGGAGGCAGTCCCTCAGGCCTCTGGCTCACCTGGCCTTCAAGCTTTATCCCCCGCAAAGGGGCCGGAAGCCGGGGCTTCCACCTCCCTCTGAGCTCCCGTTGGACCCATTGTCTTCAGTAGCCCTGCCCTGCCCGCTCACCCGCTCACGGTAAGGCTCAGGGAAGACCAAGGCTGCACATGCCGCCTGGCAAGCGCCACACAGAGGAGGGCTGCCCTTGCTGCGCGTGCAGGCTCCTCCTCGCAGGGCTGTCTGGGCTCACACTTCTCCTGGACCCTAAATCTCCCTGCCAAGCTGCGACTAGGGTGAGGCAAGCGAGGCATCTGCCTCAGGCGCAGAACTGAAGGGGGGGCGGGGGCAAAGCTCAGGAATCAAGATAATATTTTAATGTAATTGTTAAAGCAACTCAGAAGTGATGCAAGGAGATTCATGAACAAATTCTCAACATTTAAGGAATCACGGGACGAGACCCTGCACCCTCCTGGCTCAGCTCCTCATTTCTGCCCCTCCTACCGGAGAGGACTCGGGACGTCTGAGCGGTCAGTCCTCCGCTGCCGTGTCCTCCGGCAGCTCCTCAGCGCAGCACGGAAGGCTCCGGGGTCAGCGCCCCCTGCTGCTGGCCCCTGGGTAGCCTCAGGTTCCCTCCCCCGCAGGAGGCAGCACATGCCAGGCCGGGTTAGACACCAGACACGCAGATGTGTATCCCACAGCAGCGCCACCAGGGGGCAGTATGTTCCGGGTCAGGAGACAAAGCGGCAGGGCGGAGAAAGGACTGACCCAGAGCCGCGCAGTCCATAAACAGTCGAGCTAGGCTCGGACTCAGGTCTGTCTGGATCCGGCTCTATGTTCCTTCCTTACCCGCTGCTCTCTACTCCTTCCCCCCACTTCCTTTGCCCTGCTCCCCCTCCTCCCAGTCATTCTGTTTGTCAATTTTCCCAGCCAGGACACCTGCCTTTTCTTCTTCTTGGAGACCCTTTCCTCCCAGCCCACTTAGAGTCAGCCTGGTGAACTCCTACCCATCCTTCAAAACCCAATTTTGGCACACCCTCCAGGCTATTATCCCGACCCCTTGAGGTTAGGTAAGGTGTCCCTCTGTCCCTTTCCCGGCCTTCGTTAGGACTGTCTCCAGATCAGTGTTCGTAGGTAAGTGGGTGGGTGGGCCTCTCCT
The DNA here is from genome assembly GCF_000327345.1 of Myotis davidii. Classification (NCBI taxonomy): domain Eukaryota; kingdom Metazoa; phylum Chordata; class Mammalia; order Chiroptera; family Vespertilionidae; genus Myotis; species Myotis davidii. The sequence goes on along the minus strand of NW_006299603.1, from coordinate 650,477 downwards.
GCCTCGGGCACTATGTGATCTCAGGAAGCCCTTGATGGACTGCCCCAATGGGTGGCCTGAAGGTGTCCCCCTGCATGAATTCTGCAGGAGGGCCCCAGGATAGGATTACTAGATAAAATACAGGACACCTGGTTAAATTTGAATTTAAACAACAAATACATTTTTAGTATAGGTAGATCCCAGATGTTGCAGTGGTTGACATTTAAATCCAACTGGGTGTCCTGTAATTTTATTTGTGCAACCTTGCAACCCTACCCCGGGAGCGCTGGGCACGGCCTGTCTTTTCACCAGGTGAGGGAGCACAGAGGAATTGCTGCTGATCTTGGTGTGGGGACGTTTCCAACTTGAAGTGGAAAAATACCCGCTCACCGAAAGCCAGGCTCTTGGTCAGCTGAGGATCTTGGCTGCAGGAGGCAGCGGCGGTGGCCACACTGGCCTTGGAATAAGGGAGAGTCCTGCAGGCCTGGCCTTGTCTCCTGACCGCACCCACTTGGAGCTCTCCACAGTCTGACCTCTCCCTTGTCATTCTTTGTATTATGGCAAAATATACACAAGAAAATTTACCAGTTTCTACCATTTGTAAGTTTACAGTTCAGTGGGATTAAGTGCGTTCACACCATGTCACCACCATCCTTCTCCAGAGCTTTCATCCTCCCGAATAGAAACCCTGTCTCCATCCAACACTAACTCCCCTTCCCCACTCGCCCCTCCCGACCCCTGGGGACCTTTACTCCCCCGTCTCTGTGGCTCGGACTCCCCGAGGGACCTCCTATAACTGAAGCCACATGATACTTATCCTTTTGTGTCTGATTTATTTCCTCGAACCTAATGTTTTCCAGGTGTATCTGCATTCTAGCCTGTGCCAGAATTCCATTCCTTTTTAAGGCTGAGTAACAGTCTGTTGTATGGATGGGCCACACGGTATGGGTGTAAACAGAGCACATTGTGCACATCCATCATCCGCTGGTGGGAGCTTGGGTTGCCTCCACGTTTTGGCTGTTGAGGATAATGCTGCTTTGAACACGGGTGTGCCAGGATGTTTGAGTCCCTGCTTTCACTATTTTTGGGTAGATAGTCAGAAGTGGACTTGCTGGGGCACGTGGTCATTGCATTTTTGGTTTTTCAAGGACCTGCCACACTGTTTCCCAGGCCTCCTTTCTGCCGGCATCTCTCCTCTGTGCCCATGGCTGCTTCCCTCCCACCTCCCCGGCTGCTCCTTCTCTGCCTCCAGTCCTGCTCTCTGTCCTGTGCACACCAGGGTCCCTTCTTTAGTCTCTGTCCAAATGCCTGGCCCTCCTGGGACCTGGGCAGCGGCCTCCTTTCAGACCTCAAGTCCCATCCTTGGTGCCTGCACAGCTTCTGTGATCTCCTTCCTCCTCGCCCGCTGCCCCAAACGTGTCCCTGTGGCTCTGGTCTTCATCCTCCTACAAATATAAACATGTCAGGACAGCCTCCTGGCCTGGGCCGGGACTCTCCCTCTCTTGCATCTGGTGTCCCTCACAGGAGGCAGCAGCGGGCAGCCGGCCGGAGCTGGGGGTGGCGGGCTGGGGGCACAGGGTGCCCGCTCCCTGCAGCAGGTACACTGCTAGAGGAACAGGCAGGGGCTTCACTAGGGACGTACACCTTTCCTCCAACATTCCCTGCGTGAGAACAAGTGTGAGCTGGCCCCAGGGGCCTTGCCAGGCCTCTGACTAATCACTGTAACGGGCTCAGGCTTCCGCTCTCTGGACCACGGAAAGCCTTGGGGAATGGGCTCCCCATTCAGACCTGGAGGCGAGATACCCCCGGGACCCCTGCAGACGGGCTTACTGCGTGCAGATTAAACAGCGCACCGACACACATGTCTTCAACAATGTACGGAGTTGTTTTCTGCTTTTCTATTAGGGACAGGAGCACACCAAAGCGACTTCATGCATCTTGTGTCCCTGTACCATCTCGCCGTGGCAAAAGGGAATCGGTTTTAAATAAAATAGCAAATAAATACCAGGGCAGATGGTTCTTGCACGGCAGCCGGGTATATAGGCCTTACTCCAGGTCTGCAGTCCCGGCATGGCTCTCGTAGCCGGCTCAGTGTCCCCACGGTCAATTCCTATGGACCTCAGTTTTCTCATCTCTAAAATGGGTGGAATATTGCCTTCTAGTCAGATGGCTCTGAGGTAACATGAGATGAGGTTTACACATTGCATGTGCTCGATTGATGGAAGCAGGTACTAGGTTGGTTACTGTTTTTATATTCCCAGTTTCATATTTCAGGAGTCAGGGCCCTTTCTCTGGGCAAGTCACACAGTCCCTGGCTGCCTGGAGCGGACTGGGGAACACTGGGGATTAAATCCAGCAATTATAATCTGTGATGTTCCAGGAAGTGGGCGGGGGAAGGACTGAAGGGAGCCCCCTGACCCAGTCTGGAGGAGCAGGAATTCTAGATTGGAATTTTACTTAGAAAAATCTCTTTTTGAAAAGTACAAACCCCAGGGTAATCATTGGCGTGAAGACCTACTAACTGCAACTTAGTTAAAAAATGTTAGATAATCTTTAGACAGCTTCTACAGCCAAAACTAAACCAAAAAACCCTAGTTCCAACCACATGAAATAGTCTCCACATGACATATAAATTATTTCTTTAACTGACCATATCAGTCAAGTTTCATACATTTTATTTACTTACCTATTTTTTTTAAAATTGACTTTTAGAGAGAGAGGAAGGGGGGGGAGAGAGAGAGAGAGAGAGAGAGAGAGAGAGAGAGAGAAACATCAATTGGTTGCCTCCTGTGAACCCGCAACCTGGGCATATGCCCTGACCAGGAATCGAACAAGCAACCCTTTGATACAGGGGACAACACCAACCAACTGAGCCACACCGGCCAGGACCAAGTTCCATATATCTTAAAATGATTTACATCTTATCAGTTCACAGAGTGTCAATAAAAAGTCCTACAAAATGTAAAAATTCAATCAATCAATCAATCAATCAGTCAAGGCCAGCTTTCTAGAGGAAGTGACAGCCAGTGAAGCCCTGAGGAATGAACAGGAGTTGGGTAGGCAGAGGCTGTGGTGAGGGCATTTCAGGCAACAAAACCCAGGATGTTCAGAAGCCCACAGCCTGAGAGCTCACAGTACCTCCCAACAACTGGCCAGAGAAGCGTTCCTGATGGCTGGAGGTGTGGAGGGAGGGGGATGGGGCTGCACCAGGAGGCCTGGTAGGCCGACTAAGGATTTAATCTTTAAGCTCCAACCAGTGGTGGTAGGGAGGTTAGGGATTGCGATTGCCTTTGGAAAGATCATGCAAGATGCAGAGCCAAGATGGGCTTGGCAGGGGGTGTAAGGGCGCAAGACAGAAGCTGGTGGAGCAGTGAGGACACCTGTGCAGATCACCTGGGAGAGTGGTTATGGTGACCTCTGCCAGGGGCCTGGAGAAGGAGGGAGAGATGTGGACAGAACTGAGGGCTGTGCAGTGCAGCACTCACAGGGCTGGCAGGGTGGGGTGGGGTGTAATTTTGTATTAGGAAGGAGGGGCAAGGACAATTGCTTCCCTTGCCTCCAGCTATGGTGATTGAGTGCCAATGGCTGGGACACAGGGGGAGGGGTTTATTTGAGGTGTTGGGTGCAGAGCCTCCCTGCAAAGCTGAGTGCTCACTGCTTCCCCAGGCACACAGTTTCTCCCTCACCATCTTGTTGGCCTGACTGTCTGCAGCCCATGGCTCCTACTCAAGAGGTCCGGAATCCTGGAAGGAGCCATAACTCAATTTGCATCTCTGTCCTACTTTTGTTTATCCTATATCATCCCTGACTCTTGGGCCAAAGAGTTCCCTGCTTGGCCCTAGTGTTCTTTTACATAAAACTAGAGGCCCAGTGCACGAATTCGTGCATGGGTGGGGTCCGGCCAGCCGGTCTGGATGGGGGCTGATTGGGGCGGGACTGGTGGTGGGGGAGGGGATGCAGGAGGTTGGCCCCACCCCCTGGTGGAACGTTCGGTCAAACTCTTGGCCGAGGGGACAATTTGCATATTAGGCTTTTATTATATAGGACTAGAGGCCCGGTGCACAAAAGTTTGTGCACTTGAGGGCATCCCTCAGCCCAGCCTATGCTCTCTCACAGTCTGGGACCCCTCAGGGGATGTCCACCTGCTGGCTTAAGCCCGCTCCCCGGGGGATTGGGCCTGGCCAGGGAAATGAACCAAGAGGTGGTCAGTGTGCCTCATAGTGATTGGTCCAGTGGTCATTCTGGTCTTAGGGTCAATATGCATATTACCCTTTTATTATATAGGATAAAGGCCTGGTGTGTGGGTGGGGTTGGCTGGTTTGCCCTGAGGGGTGTCCCGGATCAGGGTGGGGGTCCCCACTGGGGTGTTTGGCCAGCCTGGGTGAGGGGCTGATGGCTGTTTTCAGGCTGGCCACACTCCCAGGCTGGAAGTAGGTATCTGGGATTTATTTATCTTCTATAATTGAAACTTTGTAGCCTTGAGCGGAGCTCAGGGCCGGCAGGGCAGGTGGGAAGCTTGGCTTCCTCCATTGCTGTGGGCAACCCAAACCTCCTGCTCGCTCCAGCTCCATGGCCATCTTAGTTGGGTTAATTTGCATATTTGCTCCTGATTGGCTGGTGGGTGTGGCTTGTGGGTGTAGCAGAGGTACGGTCAATTTGCATGTTTCTCTTTTATTAGACAAGATGAGGGAGGTGGATACATAGAATGCCCTTCCTTAGAGTAGTGGGCAGTGTAAAATGCCACCCAGATCCCCCTTCAGGGAGGACATGCTGCCCCAGATGTTGTGGAGACTGTCAGTAGATGGCTGCCGGCTGTCAGCCTCTGGGAAATCACACCCTTTCCTGAGAAGCCCACAGGCTACAACTGACTGATGTGTGATTATAGTAACTTGGCCATCTCAGCCCGGCTTGAGACCACTCTGCAGGGCTGCTCTAGCTCGGAGCTCCCACGTGAGCTTTTTCTTCTCTTTACATCCATCCTTCTGCATACCCACTCACCCACCTAATCACCCTTCCATCCATCCATCCATCCATACATACCATGTCTATCTGTCCTTCCTTCCTTCCTTCCCCCACTTCCTTCCCTTCCCTCCCCCTTCATCCCTTCCTTCTTTCTTTCCTTCCTTCCTTTCATCCATCCATACATTGTCCATCTGTCCATCCATCATCCATCCCTCTGTCCTTCTTTTCTTCCTTCCTTCCCTCCCCTCCCCATCCCTTCCTTCCTTTCTTTCTTTCTTTCTTTCTTTCTTTCTTTCTTTCTTTCTTTCTTCTTCCCCTCCCCTCCCCTCTCCCTCCCTCCTTTCTTTTTTCCTTCCTTCCTTCCTTTCTTCCTTCCATACATTGTCCATCTGTCCATCCACCCATTCATCTCTCTGTCCACCTTTCCTCCCTCCCATCCTTCCCTTTCCCTCTTGTTCCAGAAATGATTCCAGTTTTGCCATCTGTAACATGGGATAATAACTAATTTGCCAAGGTGTAATGAGGTCCCCTGAGATAATAATGCACACAAAGTGCCTGGTGACACGCGGGTGCTAAATGAAGTGTACTTGCTGGTCCTGGTGCCTTTGCTTCTGCCTGTCTCAGTGGTCAGACACCTGCCTGCTCATCCCCCATGGTGGAGAAGAACTCCAGGTGCTCAGGTCTCCAGGATCCACTGCTGCTGTTGGTGGTCAAGGCTGCAGCCCCAGGGTCAAAAGGCTGGACACATGGCTTGGACTCAGAGCCTGTGGAGAAAGGCAGGACGAGGGGTCAGGGCTGAGCTGGGAGGTCTGAGGATCCCTGAATGCTGCATCTGCCATGGCTCTCCACAGGCCTCAGTTTCCTTATCTCTGAAATGGGATGGTGGTTTTTAGAGAGGAGGAGAGAAAATGGCGTCCCAAATAGGCAGTTGTGTCGGCTACCTCGTCCTGGAGCCAGACTCGTAAAACAACTAAATCGGAGAACAGCCACCTGGAATTAACAAATTAGACACAGCGGAGAAGACAATTTACAAGGACGGGCAGAGGACACCCGAAGAATGGTAGGAACGGGGATCTGGGCTAGAGAGGGACAGCCGGCCAGCAGGCCGAGAGGGTGAGGAGGAAGCTAGCTGCAGTGCACCAAAGCCACATCCCTTGGCCACAGGCATAACATCCAACCGTGGAAAGGAAAAGCCACAGGATTGCTGGTGGCTGGGGGAGCTGTACCTAAGACCATAGCTGCAAAAGGCTGCCCCTCGAATGGTGTCCGAAAGGCAGCCCGAGCAGTGAGATGCTGGGGAGAGAGAAATTTACAGTCTCATGGTTGTTTTGTCCTTGCTTTTATTCGCTAAACCCCGAACACAGGACTTTTCGATTGCAGACATGCCCCCGTGGCTTCAGCACAGGGACAGCGGCAAAGGCACAGACTTGAGATGACTGAGGAGAGGCTGGCGCAGGAAGTAGGGCGGGGAGACGTGGCCAAGAATCCTGCATTGGGACATTCTCAAGCTTCCAAACCGAAGTGGCCATTTCTCCCCAGAAGAGCTAGCCGCTCCCAGCAGCCTCAAGGCAGGTGACACAGCCTGCCACACCCTGCTTGTATTTTGAGCAAAGGAAACAAAGGCTCTGAATAGCCCCAAAGAGCCCTCAGTGACTGGATGGGAGAGGGGCTGAATGCCCTGCTATTCCAGGAACCGGACTGATAAAAACTCCAGGTTGCCAGCCAGCCCCATTGGTCTCCATACAAGGATCTCTGACCAACTAAGGCCAGAGTAATATTTTGGGCCACTCATGGAGGAGTAGCTGTGGGTCAGGAAAAAACACCCATCTTACTCCCTGAAAGTGAAACAGCACCAACCCTGCCTGAAGCCCTGTCAGAAACAGACACCTGAGTGACTAAGACTGACAGCTGGCAGACAGGCAGAGGGCAGATTGGCCTCACCTGCTCTCAGCAAGGCCTGGGGGACAGACATAAGCAGAGGACCCCTGGATCGCTTGGAGCTTCAACAGGGCGCTAAAGGCCAAAAGGAAGTGACTGACAGAGGCCAGCACCTAAGTACCCAACAGGGAGCCCAGAATTAGCAGACAGAACGGAAGAGTGGGGTCCTACACCAGCTCCCGCGGGGCGTTACAACTCGGCAAAGCAAATGACACTCACTTTCTTATTTTTAAATTTTTATTATTAAAATTTTTTTATTTTTCATTTTATCTTATTTTATATTTTACTTTTTTTGCACCATTTTCTTCCTCATTTCTCTTTCTTTCCTCCTGTGTTTCTTCTCCTATCCCCATTTTAGTTTTTCTCTTTCCTTTCTTTTCCACCCCTTTTAAAAATGGGAAGTCTTTATCTACTTTATTGATGTCTTAGTATTCTAGTGTCTGTTGGTTTATTCGTATATCTGATTTCCTCTTCCCTGCTCCTACTCCATTTCCCCTTCTCTTTCCTTTCTTTTCACTAATCAATTTTTTCCTTTATTTTCTCTTCTCTTGCTCTTTTCTTCCCTAATTTTTAACTTGTTTCACTTCCTAAATATAGGCTTATCTACTCTCTCCTCTATTCTCCTTTTCAAAAAGAGAGAAAAAAGAAAAATTTTTAAATTTTTTCTTCTTGTCCTCTCATTTCTTTTCTCCCTTCTCTATTCTAAATAGGTCCTTGCTCTATTCATCCAATTCCTCAACCTTGTTTTCTTTATTTAAGCTCTGCATCTATGGATTCTGACCCCTCTTTTTTCTGGGTGTTTTTCGGTTTATTTGTTTGTTTTGTTGTGTTCTCAACCCATAGTCTTTTCTTTTCTCCTTGCTATCATTCTTTCTCTCTTTTCTATTTCCAAACTCCTTTCTGTGGTGGTCCCTTTATTGGGGTTATAGATGTCTTGTCTACATTTGTGTTCTGTTCCTTCTGTATCGTGTCTTGTCATATTGTATTTTGTGTTGTTCAGTCAGCGCCTCCACAACGGTTGGCATAGGGAGTGAGCCACATAATCAGATACCCTGAGAGGAGACTGCATCCATGAACAGGAAAATAACATTCCAGACCCAACTACATCGGGAGAACCTAAATATCTCAAGTAGGAGGCTGCCCTAGAACTCCCAGCCCAGGAGACCTGAGAGTCTAGGTCACACAAAACATCTGGGTCACACAAAACATCTACTACAAGCATGTCAAACTCATGGCCCACTTGCCGCATGTGGCCCACAACAAATATTTTTGCAGCCCAGCCAATATAAGGGGATGTAAGAAACGTTTTAATAGATCTCAAGTAGGAGGCTGCCCTAGAACTCCCAGCCCAGGAGACCTGAGAGTCTAGGTCACACAAAACATCTGGGTCACACAAAACATCTACTACAAGCATGTCAAACTCATGGCCCACTTGCCGCATGTGGCCCACAACAAATGTTTTTGCAGCCCAGCCAATATAAGGGGATGTAAGAAACGTTTTAATAGATCAGGGGAACCAAGATGGCGGCATAGGTTAACGCCGGAGTTTGCTGCCTTGAACAACCATTTCAAAAGTGAAACTAAAAGACTGAACGGACATCACCCAGAACCACAGGAACGCTGGCTGAGTGGAAGTCCTACAACTAGGAGGAAAGAGAAACGCATACCGACACTCAGAGGAGACACA
>NW_006299603.1:637138-641054 GCF_000327345.1 Myotis davidii | reverse complement strand
TGGGACGCTTGGCTTCCTCTGTTGCTGGGGCAACCAAGCCTCCTGCTTGCTCCAGCTCCATGGCTGCCGGCCGCCATCTTGGCTGGGTTAATTTGCATATAGTCACTCTGATTGGGTGGTGGGCGTGGCTTAAGGCATAACAAAGGTATGGTCAATTTGCATGTTTGTCTTTTATTAATGTATATTATTAATAACGAACTACAACATTCGCTAGTGACTGGTTACTATAATTGTGTTGCATTCATTTTCTTTAAGCGCCTTATGCACAGGTGCTCATTTCTCTCCATTAATACTAGCAGGGAATAATTTAGCAGCCTATTGCCACGTCATTAGTCTTGGACTGACTTGTTTGGTGTGTGCAACAGGAAATATTTTGCTTTAGGAGAACAAGAAAAATAGGTTTATTTGCATTATGCTTATTAATTTGTTCAGTTATTCAGTGTCTGGTAAGTTAATGTTCAAGAAAAATATTGATTTTTATTAAAATGTTCTATTATTTTATGTTAACGATTACTCATTTATTTCAGTCCTTTGTATTCAGCATGTCTCTATTGAAATAAACCTAAGTTTCTATGAAAATTGAAGCTTTTGTTTTTTTGCGGCCCACATAAACTTACACCTTATTTATTTGGCCCATGTTAGCCTTTGAGTTTGGCATGCTTGGTCTACTACATGAGACCAATTCAAAAAATCTGGGTGGCATAGCAGTGTAACCTAATACGCAGAACAATTACAAAGGAACAGCAAAAATGGGGAGACAAAGAAACTATCCCCAAATGAAAGAAAAGGAAGAATCACCAGAAAAGGAAATAAATGAAATAGAGGCAAGCAATTTGTCAGAGAAAGAATTCAGAGTAATGGTTATAAGCATGCTCAAATGTCTGGGTAAGGGTCACCATGTGTAAGAATCAAAAGGAAATGAAGAATGACATAGCTGCAATAAAGAACACGATGGAAGGTTTCAACAGTAGACTAGAAGAAGCTAAGGACTGAATCAATGAGTTAGAAGACAAGATTAAAAAAACAACACTGAAGTATAGCAGCAACTGGAAAAAAGAATTAAAAAGCAGGAGGAGAGTCTAAGAGAGCTCTAGGACAACACAAAAGGAAACAGAATCTGCATAATAGTGGAACCAGAAAGGGAGAAGTGGAGCAAGGAATAGAAAACCTGTTTGAAGAAATAATGACAGAAAACTTCCCTGACTTCGGGAAGAAAAAAGTCACACAAGTCCAAGAAGCACACAGTGTCCTAAACAAGATGAACCCCAAAAGACTGACACCAAGACACAACATAATTAAATTGACAAATGTCAAATGACAAAGTAAGAATCTTAAAGGCTGCCACAGAGAGACAGAAAGTTATCTACAAGGGATCTCCCATTTTTCTATCAACTGATTTCTCAACAGAAACACATCAGGCCAGAAGGGAATGGAATGAAATATACAAAGTGATTCAAAACAAGAGACTGAATCCAAGAATACTCCATCCAGCAAGGATATCATTCAAAATTGAAGGTGAAATCAGGAGCTTCATAGACCAAAAAAAAAAAAAAAAAAAAAAAAAAGCTATGGGAGTTTATGACCACCAAGCCAGCAATGCAAGAAATGCGAAAGGGTCTGCTGTAAAAAGGAGAACTAGAAAGGGAAGAAGGCACAGAGGCATAAAGAATTAAAATGGTGACAAACAAGTGCCTATCGATAATAACCTTAAATGTAAACGGGTTAAACGCGCCAATCAAAAAACATAGAGTTGCTGAATGGATAAGAAAAATGACTCCTATATATGCTGTCTACAAGAGACCCACTTCAGAACAAAGGATTCACACAAACTAAAGTAAAGAGATGGAAAAAAATTTTTCCAGGAAAAAAAAAAGCTGGAGCAGCAATACTTATATCTGACAAAATTGACCTCAAAGTGAAGGCCATAACAAGAGATAAGGAGGGGCACTTCATAATACTAAAGGGATAGATTCAACAAGAGAATATAACTCCGGTAAACATATGCACCCAATATAGGAGCACCCAAATACATTCAAAAAAAATCTGGATGATATCAAGGGAGAGATTAATAGCAATACAATCCTCATAGTAGGGGACTTTAAAACCCTATTGACATCACTGGATAAATCTTCTAGTCAAAAAATCAGCAAAGAAACAGCAATTATAAATGACTCACTAAATCAGATGGAACTAATTGACATTTTCAGAACTTTTCACGCGAAAGCTATGGAATATACATTCTTCTCAAGTGCACATGGGACATTTTCAAAGATAGACCACATATTAGGACACAGGCTAAGTCTGTACAAATTCAAGAAGATTGAAATCATATCAATTGTCTTCTCAGATCACAATGGCATTCAATTAGAAATAAACTCCAATAAAAACAAACACATGGAGGCTAAATAGCATGCTATTAAACCATGAATGGGTTACCAAAGAGATCAAAGCAGAAATAAAAAAAAATACCCTTGGGTTACCAAAGAGATCAAAGCAGAAATTAAAAAAAATACCCTCGAGACAAATGACAATGAAAACACAATAATTCAAAATCTATGGGACACAGTGAAAGCAGTACTGAGAAGGAACTGCATAGCATTACAGGCATACCTCAAAAAAACAAGAAAAACTTGTAATAACTCATCTAACCCTACAACTTAAAGAACTAGAAAGAGAGCAACAAGAAAAGCCCAGAAGAGTACAAGGAAGGAAATAATAAAGATCAGACGGGAAATAAATGACATAGAGACCAAAAAAAATTTACAAAAGGTCAATAGAACCAAGAGCTGGTTCTTTGAAAGGATAAATAAGATTGATGAACCTCTAGCCAGGCTCGCCAGGAAACAAAGAGAGAGGACCCTGCGGGCAGTGGGCCTAAGCTGGCAGGTGGACATCCCCCGAGGGACTGCGAGAGGGTGCAGGCCGGGCTGAGGGACACTGCCCCTTCCCCCCCGTGCATGAATGTCATGCACCGGGCCTCTAGTATAAAATAAGATTCTAATGCTAATGTCCCAGTCTATCTTTTTTGTGAGTACTCATTCATTTACTGTAGGGGCTTTTTATTTCTGTTTTTAAGATCTCTTCTTATATACAAGATTTCATATTGTTAGTCTACTCAAAAAGAAAAAAATATGGAAAATCATTATTTAAATCCCCCAAGTATTCATCCTAAAGGACTGGAGCTACAAAAGTGCCCTTGAATAGGCTGCAGAAATGGCAGCAGTGGGGTAGGTGGCGGGGGTGGGGGGAGCACTCTCCTTGTTAAAAATATGATACTTTTACAATAAAGCCATTAGAGGCCCAGGAGTTATTGTCCTGGGAACAAACCCCAGAGACTGCTATCTCCCCACAGACACACCCACCCTTTCTCCAGCCTACTGAGAGTTGTCAAGGTCATATTATCTCTGTTATGCTTCTTAAAAATATAAGTATATTTTCCATTGGAAAAATCCTATTTCTAAAAGTAAGGGGGGAAAAAAAGGTTTTTCTTGTATTTGCCTAAGAAGTAAAGATTTTATATATATACTAGAGGCCCGGTGCACAAAAATTTGTGCACTCGGAGGGGGAGAGGGGGTCCCTCAGCCTGGCCTGTGCCCTCTTGCAGTCTGGGACCCCTTGGGAGATAACGACCTGCTGGCTTAGGCCCGCTCCCAGGGGGCAGAGGGCAGGCGCAATCCCTAGGTGCAGCCCCTGGTCAGGCTCAGAGCAGGGCCGATTGGGGAGTTGGGGAGCTCCCCCCTGTCATGCACAAAGAAGGGTGGATCGGAAGGTTGCAATGCCACCCCCGTCACGCTCAGGGTAGGGCCGATTGGGGGATTGGGGCACCGCCCCCTGTCACACTCAAGGCAGGGTCGATGGGGAGGTTGCGGCGCCACCTCCTGTCACGCACAGAGCAGGGCCCATCAGGGTCATGGGG
>NW_006299603.1:635500-637076 GCF_000327345.1 Myotis davidii | reverse complement strand
CTTTTTCATTTTTTATTCTTTGCTGGCTTTAGCTCTGAGGCTCCAGCTCTTAGGCCTCCGCTCCTGAAAGCAGGTATCTGGTTTGTTTCGGTTCTATCATCGAAACTCTGTATCAACTCCAGCTCTGAGATCCCAGCTCTCTGAAAGCTGGTTTCTGGGGTTTTGTTTAGCTTCTATTTTTGTTACAATGTTTTTTAAACTGCAGGCTCAGAGGCCTGCAAAGCAGGCGGGGAACGATGGTTTCCTCCATCACTGAAGCAAGCAAGCCTCATATTAGTTTCCAGCTGCCTGGCTGCCGGTCGCCATCTTGGCTGGCAGTTAATTTGCATATTGCCCTGATTAGCCAATGGGAAGGGTAGCGGTCGTACGCCAATTACCATGTTTCTCTTTTATTAGTGTAGACTAGAGGCCCAGTGTGTGAAATTGTGCAAGGTGCCCTGCCTCTCGCTGCACTGTGCAAGGTGCCCCACCTCCTACCGGCACCCTGCCTCCCGCTGTGCCATGAGAGGCACCCTCTACCCCGCCACGCTGCAAGAGGCGCCCCACCCACCATGCCACAAGAGCTGCTGCTCATGGGCCGGGGGAGGGACCGAGAGGTGCTCCATGCACCTCCTGGTGACAGGTCGTTTGGTCATTATGGCGTTACGGTGTTATGGCCACTGGCCTTTTATAATATAGATTATTAAAATAATTATGTTATGTTAATAAAAACTTAATTACTTTATTTTTTATTATTATTATTTTTTAAAATATATTTTATTGCTTTTTACAGAGCCTCCCACCTTGGACTTAAGCCTCCAGGTGAAAAGCTGCCTCCCACTTCCTGATGCAGGGCTGGATCAGGTCCCTGGGTGGCAACGCAGCTTGGCTTTTGGGTCTTCTCCGATCACCTCTTCCCTACCCTACCTGGCTTCTCCGATCACTGGCTGGGGGGCAGGCAAAGGCGGCCTGGCTCTCCAATCATGGGCTCTTGGCTGCCACCTGGGTTTCCGATCACCATCAGCAGCAGGCAGCTTCTTCCATCCTTCCCCTTTAACCTCCCAGCATTGTGCCTACGTATGCAAATTAACCGTCATCTTTGTTGGAAGTTAATTTGCATATCACCCTGATTAGCCAATGGGAAGCGTAGCGAAGGTACGGTCAATTACCATGTTTGTCTATTATTAGATTAGAAACCTGAGTGAATGACCAACCAAATGACTGTACCACCAGTCAACCAGTTGCATGATGTGCACTGACCACCAGAGGGCAGACGCTCAACACTGGAGCTGCCCCCTGGTGGTCAATGCACTCCCATAGCCAATCTCCTGTGGTCCCTCCCTTTGGCTGCCAAGCTCCGCCCTCCCACCATAGGACTCAATTGCTGGCCAGGCTGAGGAACCCCACCCATGCCTGAATTTGTGCACCAGGCCTCTAGTAATATCCTATCTAATAAAAGAGAAACATAGTAATTGGCATATGACCGCTACCTTTCCCATTGGCTAATCAGGGCAATATGCAAATTAACTGCCAGTCAAGATGGCGGCCGGCAGCCAGGCAGCTTGAAGCGAACATGAGGCTTGCTTGCTTCAGTGAC
>NW_006299603.1:631574-634287 GCF_000327345.1 Myotis davidii | reverse complement strand
GCAGGCCTAAGCCAGCAGGTCGTTATCTCCCGAGGGGTCCCAGACTGCGAGAGGGCACAGGCGGGGCTGAGGGACCCCCTCCCCCAAGAGTGCACAAATTTTTGTGCACCGGGCCTCTAGTATAATATATTTGACTACCTTCCCAGGATTTAAATTTTAAAATTTACTTTCTCTCCTCATAAAGAAAATTTTATACTTAAGGTATATGGGAAATTCTGTCAAATGAGAAAATAATAACTATATTCTATTTATATATGCATACTAAATAAATTCTAATATACTTTCATTTATAACTAATTGTTGTAAGTTACATAATTGTAGAATATTACATTTTGTAGAAAGGACAAGATTCCATGTCATTTACATTACTCTATAAAGTATCTAAATTTATAGAAATACTAATAGAAAAAAATCAGAAGAAACAACAATTTTATTATAAAACTAAATAAAAAGAAAATGATTATATAGTTTTTGTAACTTTTATTGAAAGTATTACTAATTCTTAAACTTTCTGTTTTTCAGATATAAGGAAGCATTTTTAAAGCAATTTGGTAAATTAACTATTTCTCTCAGCAGGCAGTCTGGCCTGTGGTAATCTGACCAATGCTACTGTGCCCCCCATCCCTCCGTGCGAGCAAAATAAGCAGTGGGGCCCCTCTGCTGAGGCATTCCTTGGGAAGTTGGTTGAGGAAATCATGCCCATTTGAAGGTCCTAGGGGACCAACAGCTCATTTGCAAGCCAGCCACACTGACATTCTGGTACACCGTGTCCCTAATGCTAGTTACATCGGTTATGCAGGCACGCCTGAGGTGTGGACTGGGGGAGGGATGCGTTCCCCACGACCTCAAGTACTAGGCTTGCCAGTTCAGGAAACTGTATGGAGATTAGGCCATGTTTTCAGCCCTTTGAAACTGTGGCACGGTGACTGTTAGAACCCCTCTGGCCATTACAGTATAACTTTTACTGATAATCTTACTGACAATAGTCTGATTTGCACACTCACCCCTTTGTCTTTGTTATGGGCCCCGATCTACTAATCAGCCATAGTTCATCTTTTCTAGTACAGGTTAGATAAGGAGCTCATTTTCCACCCTGTATTACCACTCAGAATATTACCTCATTGGCCATCAGCACTATTATGGTGCTGAGGAGACAAGCAGAAATCCTAATACCTGTTGATCTCACCAGGAAATAGCAAGGCTCGTCAGCTATCGAAGTCTTAGAAGGGGCATTGAGCCAATTACGGCCCAGATTTTGGGGGATGCTCACTGCAGCCATCATCTCGGCTGTTGTTGTTCTTACTACTGCCAGTGTCGCCGTGGTGGGTCTCTCTGAACCTGTGCAGACAGCCACATTTGCAGACAATCTGGTGTATAATGAGAGTAGGGAATTCACTGTACAGCAGCACATAGATTAAAACAAATTAGCTAGACTACAGGCAATAGAGGCAGCCATTGGCTATCCGGGGAAAGACAGGACGCTATAGCACACAGGCCAGTGCTTACTTGCGATTGGGAGCATAAGCACATGTGTCACCCCTTTGAAATGGAACAGTCGTCACCATCAGTGCATTGATGCTAAAAAGCATCATAGGGAGTCTTCCATGGTAACCTGACGGAAGAAGTGAACACGTGGCAAAGGCAAATCGGAGTCCTTACTTGCTATCAACGAACACGAACAACAGACTCCTGCCTGGAATACGGGAAAGGAGCACTCGGAGTGGATAGACCCCACCACATGGTTTCCTAAAATCGATTGGTACCTGATCGGACTAACCATTGCTGTCTTTGTAATTCTCTTTGTTTTTCTTACAGTCTACAAAATCAGAACTCGAGCAGTGAACGCGCTTCACGGACCCTGACCTTCCAAAGCAGAAAGCTCGCCACCTCCCTCTGTCTCCTGCAGCCAGAAAACGAAACGCGGGGAGACGTGGGGAAGCACGGGGTGTGGTTGGAATGTCTGTGAGGAGGATTCTCTGGGAGGTCGGGGAAGCACGGGGTGTGGTTGGAATGTCTGTGAGGAGGATTCTCTGGGAGGTCGGGGCCTCTGAGGGGACCTTGCAGAGGCAGCAGCCCCTGCCGTGACTTTTCCAAACAAGTCCGACCCCCCGGGTGTGCTGCCAGAATCTCTCTGTTTAGTCTTTGAGACCCGGCCTTGTAGAAGCACGAGTTTTCTCAGGGACACTCACCCTGCGGACTGTACCTAGAGGCTAATTTTAGTTCAAGCTGTTGTGACATAGGCAGGCAGTCAGGGCTACTTACTCCCAAAGTGCACTAGTGCCTTAGCCTCTCTTTCACAGAAACGTGTGTTGGAGTAACTTGTTCATTGGCCGCTCAGGCATCAAGTTATTAGTATTACGCCAAAGCCACTGTTCTCAAAACTGCCTGGTACTGGCACAGAACAGACATATAGACCGATGGACAGAACAGAGAACTCAGAAATCAACCCAAGCCATTAGGCTCAACTAAATTTGACAAAGGAGGCAGGAACATACAATGGAGTCAAGACAGTCTCCTCAATAAATGGTGTTGGGAAAATTGGACAGGTACATGCAAAAAGGATGAAACTAGACCACCAACTTACACCATACAGAAGAATAAACTCAAAGTGGATAAAAGACTTACCTGTAAGGCAGGAAACCATAAAAATCCTAGAAGAATTCATAGGCAGCAAAATATCAGACATATGTCGTAGCAATACATTTACTGATAC
>NW_006299603.1:612318-631501 GCF_000327345.1 Myotis davidii | reverse complement strand
GAGGATGTGGAGAAAAAGGAACCCTCCTGCACTGCTGGTGGGAATGCAGACTGGTGCAGCCACTATGGAAGACAGTATGGAGTTTCCTCAAAAAACTAAAAATGGAACTCCCATTTGACCCTGTGATCCCACTTCTAGGAATATATCCCAAGAAACCAGAAACACCAGTCAGAAAGGATATATGCACCCCTACGTTCATAGCAGCACAATTCACCATAGCTAAGATCTGGAAACAGCCTAAGTGCCCATCAGTGGATGAGTGAGGGTGAGGATATCCCTCTCTATTCCAATGTGCGGTGGGCAGAGAGGGGGATAGCACAGGGCTGTCAATAACCACTAATTCCCTCTCCTCCCAGTTGCATAATGCCCCAAGTTTGGGGGGGGGGGCTGAAGTTTATACAATTTGGGGAGGCCTCCTTTGAGAAAAAAATACAAAATTATGAATACAAAATTGCTGGGGCCTTTGGGAGGTAGCAAAAATGGCAAAAAAATAGTCAAGGCAGAATTAAACACATTTGATGAATAAATGAACGAAAAGGGTTTACATATACACATACATGTGTGCAACCCCCATTCCCCGCAAAAACTATACAGAAAACTAAGAAGATTGGAAAACATCTTGGCAGTTCCTCTAAAGGTTAAGCATATGACCCAGATATTCCACCCCTAGCTATCTACCCAGAGAAATAAACTCATATGTATTTCTACTCCAACATTTGTACTCAACTGTTTATATCAGCATTATTTTTAATAGCCAAAAGGTGGAAATAGCCCTAAATATCCATCAATGGATAAATGAATACACAAAGTGTGCTCCATCCATACAATGGAATATTACTCAGCCATAAAAACGAGTGACGCACTGACATACACTACAACATGGACGGACCTTGAAAACATTAAGTCAAAAAAGCCAGTCACAAAAGACCACATGCTATGTGATTGCACTTGTGTGAAATGCCCACAATAGGTGAATCTATAGGGTCTAAGAACATAGATTAGTGGTTGCCCGAGGCTGGGGTGGGGGAAGGGGGGATTGTGGGCTGATAGGTAAAGGATACAGTTTTTTTTCGGGGGGGTGATGGAAATGTTCTAAAATTGCAACAGCTACACAACGCTGCGAATATACTAAAAGCCATTGACTTGTACACATAAAGTGGGTGACTTACGTGGTGTATGAATTATATGTCTACGAAGCTATAACCAGAAAAATGTGTTGAGGCCCCTTTCGGAGTTATGACGGGGCAGGCCCACAGGGCTTCAGCTCCACTGCTTCCAGGTAGGTGAGCCGTGATGCCCTCGGCCTGCCACAGGTGTGACCATGTCACAGTTTCCATCATCACAGCTTCCCCAGCTACCTACCCCTCAGGCTGATTGAGGGATGCTGGTCTGCTGCCCTCATTAAGCCTGCATCGAGGCCCTCCCGCAACCTGAAGCCAGGGCAACATCTGTGACTCAGGGGAAGGTTGGAATAAAACAAGCAGGCTGAAGGATGAGAAAAAGCAGATGTGGAGGTGGGTCCTGGAGGCTGATGGGAGCTTGGGAGGGAGAGGCAGACCCATCTCTGGGCCAAGTCCTCCAGGGGCTGTGCTCGGCAGGGGTGCGTGGAGGCCGAAGCCTTCCACAGCCTGTAGCGGCCAAAGACAGATGCTCATGCCTGGCATTTGCCCCCCTGCAGGTCTGCCGTCCAAAGGCTAAAGGTGAGAGGTCGGGGATGAATTTAGGCTTTTGATAGAAATTTCTGACCCTGGAACAGGCTGAGCTGGATTCTGATGACAGACTCAACTCTGATCCTGGTATCGCATGTGGAGCACGAATCTTTGTGTCATAGCGTCATAGACTGTCATTCAGTCATAGACGGAACCTTGAGCTTCAGTCTGTGACACCAGGATGGATGTCAGCCCTCTCAACCACCCCCGACACACACTCAGTGTTCTCCCGCCTGCCTCTGTGCTGTCCTCACCACCCTTCCCGCCCCCCGCTCCTGCCTGACAACTGAGGACTCTGATCCTCGGCTGTTAGTCTTTGCCAGAGAGCTTTGACTTGCTCTGCGCCCTTTCCCGACACCCTGCTGTGGTGTCGTTGGTTTATCTGTGCCCTTCTAGACCAGGGGTTCCAAGATCCAACTATGGCTCCAAGCCTACAGCCATGCC
Organism: Myotis davidii; assembly: GCF_000327345.1. NCBI lineage: Eukaryota > Metazoa > Chordata > Mammalia > Chiroptera > Vespertilionidae > Myotis > Myotis davidii. The sequence continues at coordinate 629,348 of NW_006299603.1, read as the reverse complement.
CACTTTATGACAGCTTTCATTCTGCAACAGCAAAATTCAATAGTTGTATCAGAGTTCACATGACCTTCAAAGCCGAATATATGTAGTCTCTGGCCCTTTACAGAAAGTTTGCTGACCCCTGCTCCAGGCCATGTGGTCCATAAGGGCAGGTTCTGTATCTGATTCACTGTCATATCTCCAAGCCCCAAGTAGAATCTTAAGCTGTTTTTTTAATCCTCAGCTGACGATATTTTTCCATTGATTTTTAGAGAGAGTGGGAGGGAGAGAGAGAGAAACAAACATTGATGTGAGAGAGACACATCTATTGGTTTTCTCCCGCATGCACCCCTTGACCAGAATTGAACCCGGGACCCTTCAGTCTGCAGACCAACACTCTATCCACTGAGCCAAACCAGCTGGGGTGCAAAACTTCATGTGTAGTAGTCAACTCCTACGTGCCTGGGCTACTGCTGAGGCATCACATAATTGCATTTTTCTATCCTCACAGCAGCCCTCTGAGTCCCCACTATACAGAATTGGACCCCGGCGAGGCTCAGAGAGATGCGCTGATTTTCTCATGGTCACACCAGGCTGGTAAGGGCAAGAGCTGGATGGAAACCTAGGTATTTCCAACTCAAAGCAATACTTATAAGCAACAGGCCATTCTGTGGTGAGCTGATGAGTGGACAGATGGTGAGTAAATGTTAGATGGATGAATGAGGGGGTGGTTGGATGGGTAAATGGATTGTTAAATGGGTGGATAGTTGGATAGTTGGCTATCTGGTTGGATGGTTAGATGAATAGATAGTTGGCTGGCTGGTTGGTTGGACAGATGAATGGGTGAATGAGTGGATAGATGGCTAGATGGATGGATGCTCAGGTGTATGTATGTATGTATGTTAGATGAATGGATGGTTAGGTAGATGATGTTTAGATGGGTAGACAGATGAACAGATGAATGGATGGATAGTTAGGTGGATGGATAAAGAACAGTTGGCTGGTTGAATGGAAGATAGTTGGTTAGATGGATGGATGGATGGTGAGATGGGTGAATAGATGGACGATGGAAGGATGGATAGTTGGGGGTGGGGGTAGGTGATGTGGCAGGGCCCAGAGGCAGTGATGAATTACGTCAGGAGATGGCATTCTTAGGGATGAGCTGGTGAGGGGTGTAAATGGAATGGGGGCAGAATCATGACAGAGAATCCAGAGAAGAAAGAAACCAGGTTGCGGCTCAGGATGCACTAATTATGTGTGTACTTACTGTATTTTGGGGAATGAATGAAAAGTATGGCCAGAAGGGGTAACTGGAACAACGGAGAAGGGGTAGTGCAGCCCTGCCACAGGAACCTCCCTGCAGTTCCCCACCCCATCTCCCTGGCTTGTCTGCCTCCTTAAACCCAACTCCACCATTTTCTTTTTCTTTTTTTTAAATTTATTGATTTTTTACAGAGAGGAAGGGAGAGGGATAGAGAGTTAGAAACATCTATCAGCTGCCTCCTGCACATCCCCTACTGGGGATGTGCCCGCAACCAAGGTACATGCCCTTGACTAGAATTGAAGCTGGGACCCTTCAGTCCACACGCCGACCCTCTATCCACTGAGCCAAAGCAGTTAGGGCCCAACTCCACCATTTTCCCAGGAAGTTCCAGGCAGCTAGTTCCAGAGCTTACAAGGGGCACAAACAGGACATTCTCCCTATGCCCTCCAGGGCTAAAGACGGGAGGACGCTGGTGGGGAGTCACTCTGCTCCCCCCCCCCCCAAGATCCTCTTGAAGAAGCTATCAGCCTGGATTCAGGTCCCAGGCAGCCTCTTCCACCAGCAGTATCTGCAGCACCAGCCACAAAGTGGTTTAAGAGTCACCACAGGTTCCCACAGCTCACTCTCTCATCTGCTGCCTATAAATCACAGCCTCAGCCTACCCTGGCAGGGAGACTGGCTGGGCTGGGTGACCAGGAGCTGGCAGGCCTTTGCAAGGACCTGGGTCACAGACTGTTGCCTTGCTGATCCGCAGCTGATGCATTAAATTCTCCAGCACTGCCACCCACTGGTGGATTTAAAACCCCCCCAGGCCCTCCAGCTGCCCACACTGGCAGCTTTGTTCATTGGGTAAAACATCTCAAAGGTGGCCTTGGAACAGAACCGGTTTAAAATGCTGGTTCCTCTAGCTTGTCCTTGCTGTGTGACCTTGTGCAAGTCACTCAACCTCTCTGAGTCTAATTGCATGAGACTTAACAACTGGCAGCAATTCCCATCATTGTGATTGCTCTTCAGTTGCCACCCTCTCTCCCCAGCCCCACCCCCAGGTCCCTTGACATTGCTATCTCCCCCAGCAGGGTGCCCAGCACACAATCGGCCCTCAGGGAGAGTCTATAGATAAAAGAACTAATGAATCTTCTCATTGCCCCTCAAATGGACATTCGTGGCCACCTTGAACAAGTACGCAGCTCTCACAAGTAATGGGCGCTGGGATCGGATGAGGCTGAGCAGAGGGGCTGGCCTGCCTCGGAGATGCTTGTGGAAAGGCCGTGGGAATGGTGTGGGGGCTGCTAGCACAGTGTTACCACACACCATGGCCCTGACACCATCTGCTTATCTTCAAGGGCTAAATTCCTCCTGAGATTTGAGAAGTATCTTTTTGCAAAAGCAATTCACCCAGGCGGGGGGGAGGGGGGGGATATAATACAAGGGCCTCTCTAGCCACCACAGAGGTAAACTGAGGCCCAGGACAAGGGTGGGTGTCACTGTCCAGTGTGTGTGTGTGTGTGTGTGTGTGTGTGTGTGTGCGTGTTCAAGGAAGGTACCTATCAGAGCCCCGGGGGTCTCAGCCCTGCTCTTTCTTGCTGAGCCTCTGCCCTACAGCCAGCCAGAGCTCAAAGTGTCAGGGGCCCCAGGAAGCTACCAGGCTGCCCCGAGGGAGCTACAAGGTGAATCTTCTCCTTCTGCAAATTTACCTCCAGAGACAAGTTACTGCGCAGTCTGGGAAGATGTCTCCTCCTGGACAAGGGGGGCCCACAGTCTGGGCTGTGCCATGAGGTCCCGGGATGTGGAATTGGGGGTTGGCTCAGGCACTCCGTGTCCCCGGCCAAGGAGAGCTCGAGGTGGGGCGGTGGGCAAGTTGTCCAGGGAACCCTGTGTGCTGGCCTGTGCCCGCTGCTTGCGGCCTGCCCGCTTACCTCTCTTGAAGGCCCACCGCTTCAGCCACAGCTTAGAGAAGGCTGGCCAGGAGTGGTTGAGCCCTGGGTCAGCCATGGGGCAGGCTTGCACGAGTGAGTGCAACTGGGATGGAGCAGAGCTCAGCCGGGAATCCTTGCCAGGATGGGGCTGCCAGCAAGAGGGGCGGGGACTGCTGCAAAGGGCTGCCAGAGGCAGCAGCTGGTGGGATCGTGGGGCTGGCGTTCCGGCTATGGGGGCCCCTGGACTCCAGTCTGGGGGGAGGCCAAGCTCTAGCAGCGTCCCCACCCCCAGCCCTATCGGCCTCTTACCTGGGCTGGACAAGACATTCTAAGAGGAGCTGAAGAGCAGCAGGAGGAGAGGTGACGGTGGGTCCTCGGGGAAACAGGCTGAGTCCTGAGTGTCTGAGTGTTTGTGTGCCACTGTCCCTGTTTAGCAGGGCGTTTGTGTTGGTGTATAGTGCGTGTGCTGTCAGGTGAGTGTTTGAGTGCAAGTCTTGAGTGTCCACGTGTGTGTTCACACTCAGCATCTAGTGCAGCGGTTCTCAACCTGTGGGTAGCAACCCCTTTGGCAGTCGAACTACCCTTTCACAGGGGTCGCCTAAGACCATCCTGCATATCAGATATTTACATGACGATTCATAACAGTAGCAACATCACAGTTATGAAGCAGCAACGAAAATAATTTTATGGTTGGGTCACAACATGAGGAACTGTATTTAAAGGGCCAGAAGGTTGAGAACCACTGGTCTAGTGGGTTCCCTGCAGTGTTGGTGATGTAATGGGCACAGAGCCCTGTGCCCGTTTACGGTGTGCAGCACTTACAGTCTCAGGACGTAGTCATCTGTAACTGGGAGTTTCTATGTTTTGACCACCTTTACCCATTCCCCCACCCCCAGCAATCACAAATCTGAAGTTTTTTACGATAAGTTTTTTTTTAAATTAGATTCCACATATAAGTGGGCTCATATAGTATTTGTTTCTCTTACTTTATTTATAGTATTGGTCTGGTTTACTTTATTTAGCATAATGCCCTCAAAGGTTGTTGTAAATGACAAGATTTCCTTCTTTTTGAGGCTGAATGATATTATCTATGTGCTTTTTCAAACATCTGGGATTGTGTGTGAAATAATTTTATGGTTGGGTCACAACATGAGGAACTGTATTTAAAGGGGTATATGAGTGTGTGTGAGTGTGTGTACGTGTGAGTGTGTGTGTATGTGTGTGTATGTGTGTGAGTGTGTGTATGTGTGAGTGTGTGTGTGTGAGTGAGTGTATGTTAGTGTGCATGAGTGTGTGTGTGTGTGTGTGTATGTGAGTGTGTGTGAGAGTATATGAGTGTGTATATGAGTGTGTGTGTGTGTGCGTGCGCGCGCGTGTGTATGTGAGTGTGTGTGTATGTGTGTGTGTATATGAGTGTGTGTAGGTATATGAGTGTGTGTATATGAGTGTGTGTATGTGAGTGTATGTGTGAGTGTGTAGTGAGTGTGTGTATATGTGTGTGTATGTGTGTGAGTGTGTGTGTGTGCGTGAGTGTGTGTGTGTGCACATGTGTGTGAAGGCTATTTGTGTGAAGGCAGGGGAGCGGGATTTGAACTCACAGCAGGGGTGGGACCTGCCTGTGTCCTCTAGGCCTGAGGGAGAACTGCTCTGGCATCTGTGAGGGCTCTGCTGCTTGCCTGGGCTCTGTGTCTGCGTGTCTGCGGGATCGGGGTGTACCCAGTGCTATGGCTGTGCGCGCACCCGCCAGCGGCCAAGTGCTGCCTCCTAACTGGTGTTTTCATTCTTCTCTGAAAAATCCCTGACTGTCTGGCAACTTCTTAGGCTCTTCCCTCCCTCTCAGAGAGTTCTCCACACGCTGTCTTTGCCCCGGCACACCGCCCGACTGCACAGCCACTGCAGTCCCATTTCCATCCTCTCAGTCTCCTAGCTCTCTGGGCTAAATCCAAAGGACACTTCCTGACTCACCTCGACTGGCTACCTCCGACCACATCCCTCTAGAAATTCATTCCTCCTGTGACGCATCAGGCTGAATTGATGAATGATGAGAGAGAATCACAGATTGGCTGCCTCCTGCACGCCCCGCTCCAGGGATCAAGCCTGCAACCTGGGCATGCACCCTGACGAGGAATTAAACCATGGCTTCCTGTTCATGGGTTGACGCTCAACCACTGAACCACACCAGCTGGCCTAATCTTCCCTTTTTTGCCTGACCTTTAAACTCTGTGTTCCCGGGCTCTGTCCTGGTCACTTTCTGCTCTCCCACCAGCCCTGGTGATCCCCCCTTGCTCCCCCCCCCCGATTGCTATCATAAGTAGGTGGCCCCAAAATCTTTCAGTCACACAAAGACACAAAAACACACACTCTATATACTAACACCTGTGGACAATGGCAGACACACACACACACATAGACAGACACAGACACAGACAATTATACACAGACACATACATAGAATCCAGAGAACAGCTCGTGGACATTTAAAAAGCACCTCATCTGCTGTGCTCCAGGTTTGAATTCTTTATCTCCTACCACATGTTTCCCAACAGGCTACCAACGCCTCGGGGACCCCTTGGTCCCTGGGTGGAGGGCAGATGTGAGAACTTCGGGAACACCTAGGGCAGTCAGAAGCCAGGAAGAGCCATCAAGCCCCTGGCACCCAAGGCAGGAGCCCGGGAGGCCAGAACCAGGGAACGCGAGGTTAGAGCACAGTAGGCAGTGAGGTTTTAGAAAAATCTCACTTTACAAATCCGACCAGGACACCCTTTCTAACAGTGCAAGCTCGCTTATTGTAGAAAGACACAAAACACACGCTGTCCACCCACATCCAGCACCGAAGGCGGCTTAGAAAGAACAGCCCCCAAAGCTGCACAAAACTGGAGGGAAACCTCTGCCTGCAACTGGGAGGCACTGGCACTGGGGCCCGGGGGTCAGGGCCCCGGAAGGCAGGAAGCTAGTGACGTGAGGCAGACACGATGCCGTGTTATTTCTCACGGGAGTTTGTGGATATGAATGTGGTTCGTAAGTGACTGGGAAGCAGACCAGAAAGAGGCCCCAGGATACGGCTGTCCTCTCTGTCTAGCCCTTTCTCAGGAGCCCACCCTGCAAACTCAGTAACGACCGGACCTACCATCAGGTTCTCCTTCCAGGTGTGGCCCAGAAGTTGCTAAGGATGCACACAGGTTGCCTGGCAGGGACTGCTCAGGGAAGCAAGGCTGGGGGACAGGGGCAGGGACAGGGTGAAGGAACAGGAACGTCTGACCACGTTTTCTGAGCTCCTACTGCATGGGGGCCTGTGCTCTGATCTTACTTGTAAGGGCTAGGACAGCTCTTTAATGGAGGAACCAAGGGAGGGCCAGCGCGGTGAAGTCACTTGCCCACGGCTGCCCAGAGGCAGGGGAGCAGGATTTGAACTCACAGCAGGCTGACACGACCATCCTGTCATCTGTACAACATTGAGTGTGGCAGCCGTCCAGCACCGTGTCAGGGCTGGGAGTCAGGGTGTGCGCAGACGGCCGAGACAAGACATGCTGATGGGTTTGCCATTGACATTCCATGGTGCTTCCAGGTCCAGTGACAAGCCTGCCTCTGCCCAGAAGCCCTCCCAGAGAGGCCCGGGACCATGGCAAGGGGCTCAAAGGCGGGCAGTCCTCCCTTGATCTTGCTTGGTTGTCAAACCTTTTTAGAACTGTAGGAGCCTGGGCCAGTGGGATCAGCCACCTGAGTGGCCCTGGAGGCTTTCTCTGATGTGCCCCAGCCTCACCCACCAGCTCGACGGCCTCAGCCATCCACTCCAAATGCACCCATTCCTGGCTGCTTGCGGGGCACCTTCCCGGACCCCAGAGTGCCTGAACCCGCCTGGTGGCCGTGTGGCCTTGGGGGCTGGGAGGAAGTAGAGGCTTGGGTGTGCCCTGAGCGAAACCACAGCCTTCCTCCCGACTGCACCCCAACCCAGGCAGCCTGGGCGGGAAGCTCCCTGAGTGGGCCATGGTGGGAGCCAGGAGCACCTCCTTGGGGGAAGGGGAGCTGGAGGGCTGCCGGTGGAGGGTTCTCCTCTGTGGGTGAGCTAGCCAGCATGGGGAGCAACCGTCCTCAGGCCTGGCTCTCACACATCAGCCTGAAGCAGAAGTGTTTGTTTTGAAAGTCAGACACCCCAGCCCCAACTTTCAGATTCTGTTTCAGGGAGGTCCACGGGGTGTGGCTGTGTGTGTTCCAAAACCTCCAGTTTAAAAAGCGAAGCATGCCTGGCGACTCTGCTGCAGGAAGCACAAGACCCTCCCCCTGGCACCCACTGTCTCTCTTCCCCAGCCTTTGGCCACAAGGGGCTCCATCCTCCTGTTGTACTTTGTGGTCTGCCATGGACCCCAGCCCCTGGAGAGACCTCTTAGGACCACAGACTTTTGCAGGACAAATAAGCAGGTTAAACCACCTCGCCCGCTCACTTGAAAACAGGCTGACCAGAGGGTTGAGAGAAATAGGATGGGCTGTCTGTCCACTGCCCCTCAGGCTGCACCAGACCTCGCTGCCAATCTGTCCCTGTTGGTCCATCTGTCCCTCCACTCCCAAGCCCCCAGCATGGTCACTCACCACGTGGAGACTTGTCCTCACTGCTGCAGGCACACAGTCCGGCTCCTGCGGCCCCCACTACCCATGGCCAAGGCCTCCAGCCTGTCCAGGGGGAACATCAGTGGGTCAGAGTCCAGAGTAATTGCAGGGTGACCTCAACTTCCTTTTCCTTAATTGCCCGACGGCTTGGTCCCTCTATCCCCAGCTGTGGGCTGAGGTGGGGGTCTGAGTACAGCATAGGCTTGGGGTTCTAGAAGCAGGGTACTCACCTCCACCACTCAGCCCTGTGGGTGCAGGTGTCCTGAAGAGATGAGTGGGGGATGGGGGAAGCCTCAGCACCCTCACCCCCACCCCAACAGCTTCCTGTAGAACCAACTGCCAAAGAGGAACAGGGCTCTGGGCCTCGCATGGGTACACAGGCAGAGACTCATGGGAACACAAAGTCACGTGTATCCAGAGACAGTTGCTCAGACACACTTGTGACCATGCACTGGTATGTGGGTACACACTTGGTTACATTGGGCATGGAGGCACCTGGGTCCCATGGTCTGCTGATAAATTGTTAATAACCACCTCTCTGACCAAAATAAGAAAATAAAAGAAATAAAGAATAAAATGAAATCCTGGTACTTAGCATCTGTTGATTCCCATGGCACAAATACTCCCATCATAGCCGGTTTCATCGCCAACCTGCTGTCACTGAGTGTGGAGTTAGCAGGAAATGCCCAGTGTGGCTCCAGCACATCACTGGAGTGGGGACTCAGGCACGTGGGTTCATGCACACAGGATGCTGGCACACAGTGTGTGGACACCTATGGGTCCAGGGCCACACGGCGGTGTGCAGACAGAGCAGTCTACCCATAGAGACAGCTGGGTGCATGCAAGGCACACACAGCTTATGCATGGTGCCATGTGGAGCTGCACACTGGCACACGGGAGCACACACCTGCACATGAGAGCACACACCTGCACACGGGAGCACACACCTGCACATGGGAGCACACACTGGCACACGGGAGCACACACCAGCACACGGGAGCACACACCTGCACACGGGAGCACACACCTGCACACGGGAGCATATACCAGCACACGGGAGCACACACCTGCACACGGGAGCACACATCGGCACATGGGAGCACACACCTGAACACGGGAGCACACACCTGCACACGGGAGCAAACATCGGCACATGGGAGCACACACCTGCACACGGGAGCATATACCAGCACACGGGAGCACACACCAGCACACGGGAGCGCACACCAGCACACAGGAGCATATACCAGCCCACGGGAGCACACACCTGCACACGGGAGCGCACACCAGCACACGGGAGCACACACCAGCACATCGGAGCACACACCGGCACACGGGAGCACACACTGGCACACGGGAGCACACACCCGCACACGGGAGCACACACCAGCACACGGGAGCGCACACCAGCACACAGGAGCATATACCAGCCCACGGGAGCACACACCTGCACACGGGAGCGCACACCAGCACACGGGAGCACACACCAGCACATCGGAGCACACACCGGCACACGGGAGCACACACTGGCACACGGGAGCACACACCCGCACACGGGAGCACACACCAGCACACGGGAGCGCACACCAGCACACAGGAGCATATACCAGCCCACGGGAGCACACACCTGCACACGGGAGCGCACACCAGCACACGGGAGCACACACCAGCACATCGGAGCACACACCGGCACACGGGAGCACACACTGGCACACGGGAGCACACACCCGCACACGGGAGCACACACCAGCACACGGGAGCGCACACCAGCACACAGGAGCATATACCAGCCCACGGGAGCACACACCTGCACACGGGAGCGCACACCAGCACACGGGAGCACACACCAGCACATCGGAGCACACACCGGCACACGGGAGCACACACTGGCACACGGGAGCACACACCCGCACACGGGAGCACACACCAGCACACGGGAGCGCACACCAGCACACAGGAGCATATACCAGCCCACGGGAGCACACACCTGCACACGGGAGCGCACACCAGCACACGGGAGCACACACCAGCACATCGGAGCACACACCGGCACACGGGAGCACACACTGGCACACGGGAGCACACACCCGCACACGGGAGCACACACCAGCACACGGGAGCGCACACCAGCACACAGGAGCATATACCAGCCCACGGGAGCACACACCTGCACACGGGAGCGCACACCAGCACACGGGAGCACACACCAGCACATCGGAGCACACACCGGCACACGGGAGCACACACTGGCACACGGGAGCACACACCCGCACACGGGAGCACACACCAGCACACGGGAGCGCACACCAGCACACAGGAGCATATACCAGCCCACGGGAGCACACACCTGCACACGGGAGCGCACACCAGCACACGGGAGCACACACCAGCACATCGGAGCACACACCGGCACACGGGAGCACACACTGGCACACGGGAGCACACACCCGCACACGGGAGCACACACCAGCACACGGGAGCGCACACCAGCACACAGGAGCATATACCAGCCCACGGGAGCACACACCTGCACACGGGAGCACACACCAGCACACGGGAGCACACACCAGCACATCGGAGCACACACCGGCACACGGGAGCACACACTGGCACACGGGAGCACACACCCGCACACGGGAGCACACACCAGCACACGGGAGCGCACACCAGCACACAGGAGCATATACCAGCCCACGGGAGCACACACCTGCACACGGGAGCACACATCGGCACATGGGAGCACACACCTGCACACGCGAGCACACACCTGCACACGGGAGCACACACTGGGACACGGGAGCACACACTTGCACACGGGAGCACACACCTGCACACGGGAGCATACACAGGAACATGGGAGCACACACCTGGACCCTGAGGGTAGGGGGAGCCTGTGAGGAGACACAAAGAAAGGCTCAGCCATCTCGAGTCAGCTTACAGAGCCAGTTGTTAAACGTTCAGGGATTTTGCAAGCTGTCATTAAATGCAGCTGTCATCCAAATTTAATTATACAAATTGGCAGTTAAATAAATTATGTTAAGAATAAAAGTAATAACCACTTAAATCTATCATCAGGTACTTAATGCAGCTAAACTATAAAAATGGTTGACGTGGGGTTCTAAGATGGCTGAAGAGTAGGTGAAAGCAAAGCACACCTCCTTCCAGCACCAAACCAGGTTAACAGCTAACACTTAGAGCAATCAACCTGAATAAACAATGGAAGGACACCCGGACAGGAGTATGGTACCCAAGGATTGAAAAAGGAAGCTACTGGTAAGAAGGGCCAAGAGGCAGAGAAGGCTGGTCCCTGAACCCAGAGACAGTGACTGAGAAGCTAGAGAAATATCACAACTGCACCAGTCCCCTCAAGGAAAGTGGGGTCCCAACCCTATGCCAGGACCCCCAACCCAGCACCAGTGCTGGGAAGAAGAGCCTGCACAGCATCTGGCAGCAAAAATCAGTGGGGACTTTGTCTGCTGGAAAGAGGAGGGAGTCTGCTACAATCCCAGGTGCTCTACTTAAGGGCCAGCACACAAGGGCTTCTCTTGGCACTCACCTGGGCCTCTGGTGGAGGGAAGGAGACTCAGGGCATTTGGAAGCCATAAAGAGAAGATCTGGGTGGCATAGCTCTGGAGACCTGGATGATAGGCTACTGAGGTCCTGGTCCTGAGTCAACATCTCACCCGGCCCTCAGGCACCATCTCCCAGGGTCGATCACTTCTGTTCTTACAGCACCAGCTGGAGAAAGTGCACTAATCCCGTCCTCCAAACACTGGAGACACCACCCTGAAAACTCCAGTCTGGCATAAAAGACTGTTGTCTGCACTCAACAGGGACCTGAGTGCACTCTTCCTGGAGAAATATAGACAGACTCTTAGAGGATCATTGAACTGAGTGGCTCTGGAACAAGGGCCAAACTTTCCCCCTTCCACAGGTGAGGCAGGTGCCACACCAACCTACCAGAAGACGCCCTTGTTAAGGTCTCAGGCAGCAGTCAGCTGTGGAGCTAGGGGGAGGCGTGCACTTGCACCCCTCCTGTAGCCCTACACCACCCCCGACAAAGGACTACTTGGATATGCATCCCCCAAATCTGCTGGCACCAGCCCGCCAGTGCAGTTCCACAGGGAGAAGGAAGCACAATGCAGAACTGGGACATTTGGCACAACCCACTTGGAGCCTCCTGTTAGGTTCACTAGCAGGACACCACCAGGCTAGGAGAAGGTAGCTAGCTCCCCTCCTGAGGGCCAAGGGCCCACATCACCTCCATCAAAGGGCGGATTGGATTTGCATTCCCCATCTGCTGGCCCCATCTGCTAAACTCATATCTGTAGGGGCAGAGCTCACAACTCAGAGCTGAGACATTTGATGCAACCCCCTCAGAACATTCTGTTAGGGTCTCTGGCAGTCACTACAGAGATAGATGGAGGTGAGTAGCTCTCTCCCCTCCCAAGGGCTGGCACCACCCCAAGGGGAGGGCCACCTTGACCTCCAAGCCCTGCAGGGATTGGGGAGGGAGCAGGGAAAGCCCAGTTTGGCCCCATCCTGCGAGGCTCAGTTTTGAGGGGGGAAGGAGGCTCTGCTCAGAGTAGGGACATTCAGTGTGCATCTACCTCAGAGGCTCCAGTCCAGGGCTTGAGCGGGTGTGGCTACAGAGCTAAAAGGAGAAGTGCTGTTTCCCCCATCCTGTGGCACATTTTGTACCACCCCCAAAAGAAGGCTTTCTCAAACTGTTTGCCCTCCTGCAGTGATGGAAGCTGGCTACACCTAACCCTGTGGTGCACTCCTCCTGGGGGAGATAGAGTTGGAGACTCTGGCAGAGTCTAAATGGTATGGCTGTGGAGTCGGGACCACATTCTCCCCATTGAGTGCCAGACCAAACTAGGGCATCCACTAATCCTGTCTGCCTGACCTGGTAACCCCCACCTACCAAGCCTGATCCCTGCATAGCCTTCCTGCATAAGACTCTGGAGGAAATCCAGGCAACCTGGAGGGGGAGCAGAGTAGCCAACAGGTGGATGCCAACCTCAGGGAGGCTAGGTCTTTTATTCATCTGACTCCAGCTCAGAGCTCCAGGAAGCTGACCCACCTGCACAGATTGGCCCCTCCCATGCACACCCAGGTTCAACAGATGGAGACATTAACAGTGAACACTGTGGGAGCTTCAGACAGGTAGCCCCAAACTGGCTACAAAAAGGTTCTGACAGTGATCTATACCCAAACCCCACTCAAGTGGACCCAAACCAATAAAACTAGTGGTGGGCTTTAGACCACATCAGAACTTGATCTCACCAGCCTCACAAGCAACACACCTAAAGGAAGAATCTTGCACACGCCAGACACTACTGGGAACAACTCCACAATATTGCATACCTGGTGATCAAGGTTTACCCTCACAGCCACCCAGCCAGAAGGGTTAACTCCACCCAGGAAAGGGCCAGCAGCATTCATCAAGAGGCAACTAAAACAGGGAGTGCACATAACCCATAAGAAACATCCCTGGAGCAAGGAGCACAGGTGATCTGGAAGATTGTGTTACTGAGTCCAACCAGACACCTTCAGGCTGCACTTACAGAGCAGCTTGCACTCTGTGGTCAGGTTGAACCTCAGCCAGCCAGCCTGAGCATCAATTTCACCCACAAAACAGGCCAATAGCAGTCAAGATCCACATAACCTACACAAGGGACATTCTTAGAGCATCTGGCTCAGGGGATTACATCACTGGTTCCCTCAGTACACTTACTACTTAAGGCCTCACCATGAATACTGGGAGTCATAACAGTTCTATCTAATACATAGAAACAAATACAAAGAGACAGCTAAAATGGGAAGACAAAGAAACAACCCTCAATGAAAGAAAGGAAGAATCTCCAGAAAAAAAACAACAAAATAAAATGGAGGCAAGCAATTTATCAGATACAAAGTTCAAAGTAACTGTTATAAGGATGCTCAAACAACTCAGTGAGAACTACAAGGAACTTGGCGGGGGTGGGGGGGTGAGGAGGGGAACTACAGTCTATTTTAAGTCTGACAACATAGACTTAAAAACAAAGGCCATAAAAGAGATTAAAGAGGTCACTACATAATACTAAAGGGACTAATCCAACAAGAGGATATAATCCTTATCCTATATAATAAATAGCTGATATGCTAATTAGACCAGAAGACATATGAAAAAAGATATAGAAACCATGGATAAGAACCAGTCAGAAAGAAGAATACCCTATCTGACATCAAGACTACATTGGAAGGATTTAAAAGTAGGCTGGATGAAGCAGAGGATCGAATTGGCAATTTGGAACACAAGGTAGGAACAAAACACCCAATCAGAGTAAACACATAGAAAAAAGAATTATGAAGAATGAGAATAGCTTAAGGGAACTCGGGGACAACATGAAACATAACATCTGTATCATAGGGGTCCCAGAAGAAGAAGAAAGTGAGCAACGGAGGGAGAATCTGTTTGAAGTAATAATGACAGAAAACTTCCCTAAACGGGTGAAAGAAAAAGTCACACAAGTTTAAGAAGCACAGGGAGCCCCAATCAAGATGAATCTAAAGAGATAAATGCCAAGGCACATCATAATTAAAATGACCAAGGTTAAAGACAAAGAAAGACTCTTAAAGGCATTAAAAGAGAGAGAGACGGTTAAGGGAGCTCCCATAAAGCTGTCAGAAGATATCTCAACAGAAACACTTCAGGCCAGAAGGGAATGGCATGAAGTATTCAAAGTAATGAAAAGCAAGAACTGGCAACCAAGATTGCTCTATCCAGCAAGGTTATCATTTAAAATTGAAGGTGAAATAAAGATCTTCCCAGACAAAGGAAGATTAAAGAAGTTCAGTACCACCAAACCAACATTGCAAGAAATGCTTAAGGGACTGCTTTAAGAAGAAGAAGAAATAGAGAGAGAAAGGAACATAGGCATAAAGAAATAATGGTAATAAATAAGTACCTACCAATAATAACCTTAAAAGTAACTGGATTTAATGCTTCAATCAAAAGATATAGGGTAGCTGAATGGATAAGAAAACATGACCCACATATATGCTGTCTATTAGAGACCACCTCAGAACAAAAGATTCACACGGACTGAAAGTGAAGGAATTGGGGAAAATATTCCATCCAAATGGAAACAAAAAAGAAAAAAAAGCTGCGAGAGCAATACTTATTTCTAACAAAATAGACTTAAAAACAAAGGCCATAAAAGAAATAAAGAAGGTCACTACATAATACTAAAGGGACTGATCCAACAAGAGGATATAATCCTTATCCTATATAATAAAGAGCTGATATGCTAATTAGACCAGAAGGCAGAATGACCTTCTGGAAAGACCTGCTGGAATGACCAGTGGGCGGGGGGTGGGGATAGCAAGCCTGCATCGCCAGGCCAGGCATCGTGGTCCCGGCACCCCCCATCCACACAGGCAGCGGCACTGGCTTGGTCCCGGCGCTCCCCCTCCGCAGAGGTGGTGGGAGAGGCTGCAGCATGGGGCCGGTCCCAGTCCCAGCACCATGCCTTCCACAGAGGCGGCTACAGAGGAGTGGGCCTAACCTGCAGTAGGACATCCACCAAGGGCTCCCAAGCTGCCAGAGGGATGTCTGACTGGCAGCTTAGGCCTGATCCTCCAGGGAGTGGGCCAACATGAATTTTCATGCACTGGGCCTCTAGTAAACATATAAGCACATAATATAGGAGCATCTAAATATATAAACAAAACTCCTGCTGGATTTCCTTTTTTTTTTTTTTAAATCCTCACCCAAGGATAATTTTTCTATTGATTTTTAGGGAGAGTGGAAGGGAGAGGGAGAGACAGAGAGAAACACCAATGTGAGAGAGACACATTGATTGGTTGCCTCCCACATGCCCCTGACCAAGGCCAGGAGCTTGCACTCAAGGTATTACCCTTGAACAGAATCAAACTCCGGACCCTTCAGTCCACAGGCCGATGCTCTATCCACTGAGCCAAACCAGCTAGAGCTCGTGGTGGACTTTAAGGGAGAGATTGGCAGCAATACTGTCATTGTAGGGAACTTTAACACCCCGTATCATCACTAGATAGGTCTTCCATACAAAAAGTCAACAAGGAAACAGTGACCTTAGATGACACACTACATATGATGGATTTAACAGACATTTACAGAACATTTCATCCCAACACAGCAGAATATACAATCTTTTCAAATGCACATGGAACATTCTAAAAGATAAACCACCTGTTAAGACACAAAATAAGTCTTAATAAATTCAAGAATATTGAATTCATATCAAGGATCTTCTCCATCACAATGGAATGAAAGTAGAAATCAACCACAATAAAAAAAAAAACTTAAAAAATGTTCAAACACCTGATGCTAAATAGCACGATATTAAACAAAGAATGAGTTATCGATAAGCTCACGACAAAATAAAAAATTACCTGGACACAAATGAAAATAGACACAATGACCCAAAAGCTATGAGACACAGTGAAAGCAGTCCTGAGAGGAAAGTACATAGTCTTACAGGCCTATTTCAAAAAGCAAGAAAAATCTGAAATAAACATTCTATCCCTACATCTAAAAGAATTAGAAAAAGAACAATAAAAGCCTGGAGTAAGTGGAAGGAAGGAAATAATAAAGATCAGAGCAGAAATAAATGACATAAAAACAGAAACAAAACAAGACAAAAGATTAATGAAACCAAGAGCTGGTTCTTTGAAAAGTTAAACAGGATTGGTGAGCCTTTGTGCTGGCTGGTGGTGCTAAGTGGTGAGAGCATTGGCTCAGGCACTGTAGGGTTGCGGATTCTATTCCCAGTCAAGGGTACCTACCTGGGTTGCAGGTTCAATACCCTGTCCTGAGAATAATATCCCTAAGGTTTATCCCCACTGAAGCAAGTGTTAGAATTTCCTTCCTTAAAAAAATATGTTTTTACTGATTTTTAAAGAGAGAGGAAGGGAGAGGGAGAGATATAGAAACATTGATGAGAGAGAAACATTGATCGGCTGCCTCCTGCACACCCCCTATTGGGAATCTAACCTACAACCCGGGCACGTGCCCTGACCCGGAATTGCATTGGTGACCTCTTGGTGCATGGGAGGGTGCTCAATCCACTGAGCCACACCAGCCAGACAGAATTTCCCTCCTTTTTTTTTTTTAAATTAAATCTTTATTGTTCAGATTATCACAGCTGTTCCTCTTTTTCCCTCCCCATAGCTCCCCTCCACCCGGTTCCCCTCCCCCGCTCCGCCGTCACCTTCCCCCCACTGTCCTCATTCATAGCTACACGATT
>NW_006299603.1:611933-612282 GCF_000327345.1 Myotis davidii | reverse complement strand
GTCCAGTCTCTTCCCGCATCCCCCCCACCCTTTCCCCCCGCCCCAAGAATAGTCAGTCAACTCCATTTCTATGCCCCTGATTCAATTATAATCACAAATTTATTCTGTTCATCAGATTATTTATTCACTTGATATTTTTTATTTTTTCCTTTGAGTTCTTACATTCTATTTTTATTAATATATTTTATTAACTTTTTAAAATTAAATCTTTATTGTTCAGATTATTACATTTGTTCCTCTTCCCCCCCCCCAATAACTCCCCTCCTCCCAGTTCCCCCCACCCTCCGCCCTCCCTCCCCACCCACTGTCCTCATCCCTCGGTGCACGATTTTTGTCCAGTCTCTTCCCA
>NW_006299603.1:606228-610975 GCF_000327345.1 Myotis davidii | reverse complement strand
ACGGTGGGCGAACTTCTGTGCTAAAGACACTCTATGGGGCAAGACTTGCTTCAGTGGGGCTTTGGTGCTCACTGAGTCTGCCCCCTGCGTGTGTCCCTTATGAATCTGAGGAGTTGTAATCTGGATGGTCCCACTCTGACCACTGGGTACACTGGCTCGGATTAGGGGAGGTGATAATCTAGCCTCTGTCTGAGGCTACCCAGCAGAAGCCAGCTGTGAAGCAATGCAAGTTGCCATGGGGCCTTGGGCCAGCTGCAGTTTGTTAAGTAATTTTCAGATTTCAAAGCCGGGCCTCTGACCACCGGGCACACTGGCTCCTGGATCTCTAGGAGGTGATAATCTAGCCTCTGTCTGAGGCTACCCAGCAGAAGCCAGCTGTGAAGCAATGCAAGTTGCCATGGGGCCTTGGGCCAGCTGCAGTTTGTTAAGTAATTTTCAGATTTCAAAGGGCCGGGCCTCTCATATGCAAAAGCCTCTGTGCACGGCTTGGGCGGGGCGGGGTCCCAGGGGATTAACAGGGCGGAGCGAGCAGTTATGGCTGCTTTCAGTCCTGCCCTCAGAGGCCCTGCTTCTCATTGTCCTGGCAATCGCTGCGAGCACCTCCGAGAGAAAGCTGCCCTCGAGTTCTGACTGATGCCAGACTGTCCAGTGTCTCCTATATGACTCTGGGTCCCCAGAGACTCGCCCGGAACTGGAGCTCAGAGCTTGAGACTCCCTCCCGATTGAAAAAGACAACCGTGTCCTCAGCCACCAGCCCGCTCCGCATGCACCTCCGCACCTTAGTATTTTACTGCCGCACTGCGCCTCCTCTGAGTCTCAGTATGCTTTTCTCTTCCCTTCTAGTTGTAGAATTTCCACTCAGCCAGCCTTCCTGTGGTTCTGGATGATGTCCGTTCCGTCTTTTAGTTGTATTTTTGAAGTGGTTGTGAGAGGTAGCAATCTCAGGTGTTTACCTATGCTGCCATCTTGGGGTTTTTTTCTCAGAATTTCCCTACTTTTTATAATTGAACAATATTCCATCATATGGATGGACAACACTGCATTTATCCATTCATGTGTTGATGGACACTTGGGTGGTTTTCACCTTTTGGCTACTATGAATAGTGCTGCTATGAACATGGGTGTGCAAATATATGTTCAAGTCCCTGATTTCAATCCTTATGGGAATATACTCCTGGAGAATTTAAGCCCAGACATGAACGGATCTATTCAGCGTTCAGAGTAGTCTTTGTCATCAGATTGTAGTTGCTACTGGCCACTGGAGGGCAGTGCTTTCCCAGGACTTCTCTGGCGAAGCTCAGACCATAGGTCAAAAACAGAAAACCAGGGATGGACCGGCCCCGCCGCCCAGTGGCCAGGCCATGCCTGAGTTAGTGAGGGGCATGGATGTGGGACACAGGAAGCCATTAAGTTTGCCTTGCCTCTTCCCACCGTTAATAGAGGTGTGGCTGAGTGAAATATATCTGTGTTACAGAAAAAAATAAAACAAACTCCAGATGGACTAAAGATAAAATGCAAACAAAACAAAACTAATAAAAATAGTAGAAAGAATTTACAAGGCTATTTTTTAAAAATATTTGTATTGATTTTAGAGAGGAAGGGAGAGGTAGAGAAATAGAAACATCAGTGATGAGAGAAAATCATTGATTGGCTGTCTCCTGCACACCCCACACTGGGGATCAAGCCTGCAACCCAGACATATGCCCTGACCGGGAATTGAACCATGACCTCCTAGGTTTACAGGTCAATGCTAAACCACTGAGCTATGCCGGCTGGGCTACAAGTCGATTTTTACAACAAAGGTTTGCAAATATTTTTAAAAAGAAAACAGAAAAAAAAAAATGAAGACAGGAAACCTGGAAGCCATGAATCAAAAGACAGAAATAACTGATTAATAAAAATTTTAGGGAAATAATATTATAAACAAAACCAATAAGTAAAGATCAATTTTGTTTTGTCTGAGAAGGGTTAATACATTCACATATATATAGGGTGTCCCCCCAAAATGTATACACACTTTAACTACTGATAACTCACTAAATTTTCACTTCTTTTCAGGTTTAACTGATATGAAATAATGGGTGAAGCCAGACTAAAATTTGAACAAAGACAGTTTATCCTAAAGTGCTACTAGGCTTTTTTTATGGTGATCCATAAAATATTACAGTACAAAACGGGCAATAGTCGATGAATCGATGGCCTATAAATCCCGAACGAAATTATTCCTAATGTTTACAATTCCATTGCTTTGCGTTATCAGCAGTGACTAGACCAGAACGGCCATCAGTTTGAAAACAGGCATTGACAAAAAAGTATTCATTTCTGTAGGTTCTTTTAAATTTTGAAAATGGACTGTACATTCATACACACCGACTTTATAGTCATTTAAAGTGTGTATACATTTTTGGGACACCCTGTATAAGAATTTCCACACATTGAGAAGAAAAAGACAAACATAAATAGAAAATTGAGAAAGGATATAAACATCTCAGAACCAAGAACAAAGAACATGAAAAGACAGCCTCGGAGCCCAGAGAGTGTGAATTTCAGGAATAACGGGCCATCATTTCCCACCCAGGACGGTGGCAACAGCAACAACACAAGAGTGACAGCATGTATTTGATTATCACCTTATCATAGTTGAAATTGTGGTAAAAATCAGAAAATGTGTGAAATTCTAATTTGTCCATGATTTCGAATATTTTCTAAAATTGAAGGAAAGTTTTCAAGCAGTTGTAAAACATGTAAAACAAACAAAAAAAGGTGCTGAGAAACCTAAAAGGGTCTCTTCTGGAGCGTAGCGGCCCGTGTGGACAGTGCCAGCCCCTGTCTGCTGTGTCTGGCCCACAACCCCAGCACTGCCCTTGCCACTTAGTGCAGCCACCTGTGCTCCCGCTCAGCTGGGTCCTCGCCATCTCGTTCCACCTGCAAGTACCTCCCTGAAGAGATGCACCAGGGCCTTCTGGTGATGGGCACATCTGAGATCACGACCACCCGGGGTGCGGTGGCATGCTCACCCACGGAGGGTCACAGATTCTGCTGCCCATGTACGGTACCCAAGGAAGATGCCACCAAGGAGAAATTTGCCTCTACCACCGAAGATTACGACACGTTCGAAAGTGTGTTTTGAGAGCAAGGGAACATGGTGGCTACCTGAGCACTTTGTGATCCCAGATGTGAAACACAGAGGGCAGGTGGAAACATTGTGAAGTGATTGCAAAAGCTGAGGGTCTCAAACCTTTAGAAGTGGAGCTATGATGCCTAGAAGACTTTTTGGAATCTATCGTTAATGATTTTTCCTCCACAAAGAAGTGAGAAGAGGAGAGGTGTGATATCAAAGAGTTACGAACACTCGGGCCTGCACTTCAGCAGCTTTTCAATGCTCTGTCTCCCTGGACTAGCCACTAGGCTTCTACCGGCATTGCTTCTTCAAGGCCAAAAATTCAAGTGAGTAATAAGACCCACTCTCCTCCCACCTGGTATCTTAGTCACCAGAGCATCACTGGGATGTGCCCGGCCTCTGGCTTCCTACCCAAAGTACCATGGTGAGACTTTCTTGCCAGAACTGATCCAGCTTGGTGTGGAAGGACATGGGTTACTACCTACACCCAATAAGTTGATGAGGCACTTCTTTTTAAAACTTTTTTATTTTTTAAATCCTCACCTGAGTATATTTTTTCCATTGATTTTTTAAAAATTAAATTTATTGGGGTGACATTGGTTGACATGATTCCATTGATTTTTAGAGAGAGTGGAAGAGAGGGAGGAGAAGGAGAGAGAGAAGCATAGACATGAGAGAGACACATGACTTGGTTCCCTCCTGCATGCACCCTGATGGGGGTTGGGGATGGAACCTGCAACTGTGGTACATGTCCTTGACAGAGAATTGAGCCTTCAACCTTTCGGTACACGGGCCAATGCTCTAACCACTGAGAAAAACCAGCTAGGGTAAGGAACTTCTATTTAACTTGGTAGGATCTAGACTGGTTTGGTAACAACAGGACTAGTATTAGAGTTACCTATGCCAAAAAAATATCCCTATTTTTATCTAGATACCGGTTGCCTCATGCCATCTGTTTGAACGATGTTTTCTTGCCTTCTCCCACTTGCCCACCAGCCTGGGCTTCCACCTGGTTCCTTTACCAAGATTTGTAGGACCATGTGAAACTTGTTTCATTTCGATTGTCTTCTTTGGATTTCCACATTGAAAATACCCTTAACTGAAATGTCTAGGTATCTTCTACTGATATCCTTTTATAATGTTTCTAGAGGCCCAGTGCACGAATTTGCGCACCAGTGGGGTCCCTCAGCCTGGCCTGTGGGATCAGGCCAAAACCAGCTCTCCGACATCCCCCGATGGGTCCCAGATTGCAAGAGGGTGCAGGCCAGAACGAGGGATCCCACCAGTGCATGACTGGGGGGAGGGACGTGGGAGGTTGTCCAGCCAGGGAGGGACCATGGGAGGGCTCCAGAGCTTGTCTGGCCCATCTCACTCAGTCCCAATTGACCAGACCCCAGTAGTAAGCTAACGTACCAGTTGGAGCATCTGCCCCTTGGTGGTCAGTGCATGTCATAGCGAGTTGTTGCGCGGCCTTAGCATATCATTAGCATATTATGCTTTGATTGGTTGAGTGGCTGACCAGACGACCAGACACTTAGCATATTAGGCTTTTATTATATAGGACCAGAGACCCGATGCATGAAATTTGTGCATGGGCAGGGTCCCTAGGCCTAGCCAGTCATCAGG
>NW_006299603.1:598302-605972 GCF_000327345.1 Myotis davidii | reverse complement strand
CTGATCAGGGCCTTCCTGCCTCCAGCTGCCGGCTGCCAGCCAGGGCCTTCCTTCGTTCCGTGTCACCCCCTTGTGGTCAGCGCACATCATAGTGAGTGGTCGAAGTCCTGAGGGGACAATTTGCATATTAGCCTTTTATTATATAGGATGTCTCTTAAAAGGGTGATGAATGTGACATCCCATAAAAATGAGCTTTGAACTATAGGTAACTCTTAGAGAAAATTTCATTTTAAAGAATTAAAATATTTGTGCTCAACTGCTTGAAAAAACAAAACAAAAAAACAACAAACCTAAAAAGGTGATTCACCTCTGGTGGCAGAGATGCATATCTATCTATATAAAAGGCTAATATGCTAAGTGTCCGAAAGTCCGGGTAATGATGTCAAGTAGCAACGCCCAGCTTCCTCTTCCTAGTGATGACTAGCCTCCTTGCAGTTTCTTCAGCCCAGGAACATGATTTGCTATATACCCAGGTGGAAACACTTTACTGTAACCAAATGTCTGTGCCTCCAATATTCCTTTATTGTCTCAACTAGAGGCCCAGTGCATAAAATTTGTGCACTCAGGGGTAGGGGCAGTCTCTCAGTCCAGCCTGTGCCATCTCACAGTCCAGGAGCCCTTGGGGGATGTCCAACTTCCTTAACGCTGCTGTAGAGGCAGGAGAGGCTCCCACCACTGTCGCTGCGCTCGCCAGCCATGAGCCAGCTTCTGGCTGAACGGTGCTTCCCCTGTGGGAGCGCACTGACCACCAGGGGGCAGCTCCTGTGTTGAGCGTCTGCCCTAATGGTCAGTGTGCATCATAGCGACCGGTCGTTCTGCCGTTTGTTCGATTTGCATATTAGCCTTTTATTATATAGGATGTCTCTTAAAAGGGTGATGAATGTGACATCCCATAAAAATGAGCTTTGAACTATAGGTAACTCTTAGAGAAAATTTCATTTTAAAGAATTAAAATATTTGTGCTCAACTGCTTGAAAAAACAAAACAAAAAAACAACAAACCTAAAAAGGTGATTCACCTCTGGTGGCAGAGATGCATATCTATCTATATAAAAGGCTAATATGCTAAGTGTCCGAAAGTCCGGGTAATGATGTCAAGTAGCAACGCCCAGCTTCCTCTTCCTAGTGATGACTAGCCTCCTTGCAGTTTCTTCAGCCCAGGAACATGATTTGCTATATACCCAGGTGGAAATACTTTACTGTAACCAAATGTCTGTAAAGTGTTTTCCTCTTCCTGTGTGATCTGCAATAATAATCTGTTTCGTGTTGATATTTACTGCTGTGTTTCTGGCAGTTACCTGAAAGAGAAGTTTGGGTGCTTCTCTGGGCTGGAAAAAGTTTAGCTAAATCAGAAAGCAGGTCTAATTAAGCAAGCTTATTCTATATCTATAAAAGGCTGTTGGCTCACACATGTGCGATACATATAAAGCTCTTGCTGGCGCGTGTGTTTCAGTCTGTCATTGTCGATCATGAATTTGGTTGACACTTGTATTATAGAGAAAGGGTGAATAGTGATATTAAAATATTTCTTCTAATTAATTTTCTTTCAGTATGCACGAATTCGTGCACCTGGCCACTAGTTGTCCTATAATTGGAAACTCTTGCTCTAAGGCAGTGGTTCTCAACCTTGGCTGCACATTAGAATCACCTAGGAATCTTTTTAAAATCCTGATTTCTGGATTTCTCATCCTCCGGAAATTCTGTTTCTTTGTTACTAATGTTGCGGCCCCACCCCATAAGGTTGAGAACCACTGCTTAAGGAGCCTAGCCAGTGGTCGGCAAATTCATTAGTCAACAGAGCCAAATATCAACGGTACAATGATTGAAATTTCTTTTGAGAGCCAAATTTTTTAAACTTAAACTATGTAGGTAGGTACATTGTTATTAACTTAATTAGGGTACTCCCAAGGCTCAGGAAGAGCCACACTCAAGGGGCCAAAGAGCCACATGTGGCTTGTGAGCCGCAGTTTGCCGACCACAGGTCTAGACCATAAACAGTCACAGCTGAGGCCACCTGTCAGCAGCCTCTGCTCTGTGTCATCTTATTTCAGAGTACAGCTCACTCCCCGGGGTTGTGTATAATCTCCCATCCCATTTCACGTGAGATCGGAGGAGGAAGGTACCCATTAGCATTACATTTTCTCAGTATAGGCTTCCCCCTTCTCTCGATGTTTAAACAATGAGATGTGATTTGTATATACAGTGGGGCCTTGACTTACGAGTTTAATTCGTTCCAAGACCGAGCTCGTTAACTCAAATAACTCTATCAACTCAATGCAAAAATTCCCCCGAGAGACAGCTGGTATCTCAAAAAACTCGTTAGTTGGGACACTCCTAAGTCAAGGCCCCACTGTAGTACAATTCAATCCTTTCGCATACAATTCCATGAGCTCTGACTAATCCATACACCATCATGTATTCACCACCACCATCAAGATACACTTGGTATAACAATCCCATTGCCTACCCCAAATTCCCTCGTGCCCTTTTGTAGGCATCCCCTACTCCTGAAATCCCTGTCTTTTTCTCTGTCCCTATACCTTTGTCTTTTCCAGAATATCATATAAGTGGAAGTGTAGTCCCCCTTGAATCTGACTTCTTCCACTAGCATGAGGCATTTGAGAGTTGTCCATGTTGCTGTGTGCATCAGTGAGTCCTTTTCCCCGCTGAGTAGTGTTCCATTGCACAGTATATACCTGTTTGTTTATCCATTCACCCATTGAACGCCGTTTAGCTTATATCTAGTTGTTGGTAATGATGAATAATGCCACTATAAACATTTGTGAGGAGTTTTCTGTGTAAATATATGTTTTAATTTCTTTTGGGAAAATACCTAGGAAGGGCATTGCTGGGTGTGGAAACCATGCCAGAGTCCCCAGTTAGTCAAGGCTAATTAGTGTGGAGGCCTTGTTGATAGTATTCCGGAACGTCCAGGGCCACTCTGAACACAGCTGCAAGGCCACAGTGATCTCATGGTACGCTGTGCCCTTCTCTAGCCAAATGATTGATGCATTGTTGGCTAGAGTCCTCTTTTGTCCAAGGAGTAGAATACATTGTACTGACAAGCTAGTACGCTAGAGAGGAGGGAAAAGGCTAGAGAGCTGAGATGGAGCTGAGAGCTGGTACTGCTACGATGTAAGGCTACGAGCTCATAGAGAACTCAGATACAGCTGCCACGTTAACCAGCCAGTGTGCTAAGAGTGAAGCTCAGAGAGAGTTTCTGTGTGAGGCCGCAGAGACTAGCCAGTGTGCTGGGCCAGGAGACAGGAAGCCGCTGAGCCTGAGAGGCTGGAGAGGCTACTGAGGCTGTAGCGCTAAGGGAGAGCTCAGGTACTATTGCTGTGTAAAGCTCCAGGTCTGGAGGCAGTGTGCGGCTGCTCAGATAACGGCCGTGGGTACAGAGACCCCTACTATTGTGTGGGAAGGATATGTATTTGCCAGCGGTGTGTGGTTGCCTGTGTGGACTTTGTTGTAAAGACTGTTTTGTCTGATTACATAACCACTGGTTTCTGCACTAAAGACTTGTTCTTACACACCTACAACTTCTCATGGCTTCTCTGTCTAAGACCCGGCATCCTCGGAGGTCCAGCCCCTGGCAGAGAGGCTTGGACCTGACACCTATAACTAGTGAGCAGAGGATAAAGGAGGAACTTGGACTAAGTTCCCAACAGTTAGTGTAGCTAGTAGGATTCAAGAAGGAACCTACTCTGGTGTAGTCGGGAAGAATTTAGAATATATGGACTCAGTGCAACTCAGAGCAGTGGGCTTGAGCAGCGCTCTAGCTCTCCGACACTGGGTCGCATTGTAAACTGTCTTCCAAATGGTTTGAAAAATGCACCATTTTACATTCACACGAGCCACACTTTTGTCAGCACTTACTGTTGTCACCTCCTAACTTTAGCCATTGGTGTGTAGTGGTCTCTCCTTGTGTTAGGGACCCTTTATAATGTCAGAAAACTTGGATGCTTGCCTCTAAGTCTTAATATTCCTAAATGGAGAATAGAGGTTACAGAGTCTGCAGGAGCTGAGAGTGCAGGGGTCAGGGCTTACCTCATCTGCCAATCACTGGCTGTGAGGCCTGTGTGAGCATAATCCTACCTGTCTGTGCTGCAGCTCCTACTTGGTAATATTCCCATGTCATAGGTTTAGATGAGACAACAGGAACAGGATTTGGCACCCACAGGCCGCAGCCAGGCCTTCGTGCAGCTTCTTCTGACAGCAGCTGTCCAGCTGCAGGGCTTCAGCACTTGCAGTTCCCTTCGTGAGAACAGTGTTCTGGTCTCCTTTCAACTGCATATCTGTGTGTGTGTGTGTGTGTGTGTGTGTGTGTGTGTGTGTGTGTGTAGGCAAAACCCTTAGTTCATTCATGCCTTTAATCCATTTGCATTTCAAAAACAAAAATGACACCTGCCCACGTTACAAAACATAGGCTTACAAATGTGCAGGAGACATTACGTATTTATTCTGTCAAGAGAGAGTGCCCAGTTCACCTAAGGATCCAGTGTTGCCAGAGAAAATATATTTGTTTTTGCTAATTGTGGCAATTAGCTAACAGGGGCCCTGCTCAGGGACCCTCTGTGGTAATCCCTCAGACCCTGGGGCTGGTTTCCCGAGTTCAGGCAGAAGCATGAGGTTGGGGGAGACTGGACTCCTCCTCCGGCCCATTCCTTGCTCAGGAACTACCCCTCCCCTGCGGTGGAACTCCCAGAGACGCTGCAGGGGAACTCAGGGGCTTCAGCAAGGAAACCACATCTTTACAGAACCCAGCGTCCCCATAAAAGATGCCCACAGAAGCTCGTTAGTTGGGACACTCCTAAGTCAAGGCCCCACTGTAGTACAATTCAATGAGTTGTTTTCTCATACTTCCAATTGTAAGATGTGTCCCAAAGTGGCTCCGATTATAGATCTGGTTATGGATCATAAAAGTGGGGTCTTCACTCTCTGGACACTTTCTATGGGGCTTATTTCAACTCATTTAATTTTACAGCCCTCCTGGGAGGCAGGTCCTGTTTTGTGCTTGAGGAAGCTGAGGCTATGTGAGACGAGACTTTGGGACACACTGCCCCCTGGGGAATGTGGTGTACAAAAACCCTTAGAACAAAAATTCCTTTCGTATTTACAACCAAAAGAATAAAATACCTGGGCCTAAACTTAACAAAGGATGTGAAAGCGCTATATAGTGAAAACTACAGAGCATTATTTTAAAAGATTGAAAAAGATACAGCAAAATGGAAAAATATTCCATGTTCATTGATTGGAGAATCAACATAGTTAAAATGGTCATATTGCCCAAAGCAATATACAGACTTAATGCAATCCCCATCAAAATCCCAATGTCATTTTAAAAATAAATAGAACAAAAAAATCAGATTTGTATGGACCCACAAAGGACCCTTAATAGCCAAAGCAATTCTGAGAAAAAAGAATGAAGCTGGAAATATCACACTGACTTCAAATTATGCTACAGAGCTATGATAACCAAAACAGTATGGTATTGCCAGAAAAAACAGACACACAGATCAGTGAAACAAAACTGAGAGCCCAGAAATAAAACCACATGTATATGGGTAGGTCATTTTTGTCAAAGGAGCCAGAAACACATAGTGGAGAAAAGAAAGCTTCTTCATTAAATGGACTGGGAAATTGGAAAGCCACATGCAAAAAAGTGAAACTGGATTACATTTTGTCCCCATGTACAAAAATTAACTCAAAATGCATCAAAGTCCTAAATATAAGATCTGACATAATAAATCACAGAGAAAAAAACAGGCACTAAACTTGTGGATCTTGGTCACAAAAAACATTTTATGAACTTGACCCCAAAGGCAAGGGAAATAAAGGCAAAAATAGATGAACGGGACGATGTCACACTGAAGATCCGCACAGCAAAAGAAACCGACAACAAAAGACAGAGGTGGCTGACCAAATGGGAGATAGTAATTGCAAGCAATAGCTGCAACCAGAGTTTAATACCCAATATATATAAAGAACTCATAACTCAACACCAAACAAACAAACAAACAACCCAATTTAAAAAAGGGCAGAGGGCCTGAACAGACACCTCAACCAAGAAGACACACAAACGGCCAACAGAGATATAAAAAGATGTTCAACTTCATTAGCAATTAGGAAATACAAATCAAACCTACAATGAGCTGCCACCTCACGCGTGTTAGAATGGCCACTATCAACATACAAGTAACAGCTGTTGGGGAGGTTGTGGAGAAGAGGGAGCCCTCACTCACCGCTGGTGGGAGTGTAGATGGCACAGTCACTATGAAAAAGTATGGCGATTCCTCAAAAAATTAAAACTAGAGTCACCATATGACCCAGCAATCCCTCTCCTGGGTATATACTTAAAAAAAAAACCCCAAAAACATGTATTCTCAAAGATATATGTACCCTTATGTTCATTGCAGCATTATTCACGGTGAGCAAGACACGGAGACAAACAAAGTGTCCTTCGGTAGAGGACGGGATAAAGAAGATGTGGTCCGTATACACAGTGGAACACCACTCAGCCATCAGAAAGGATGAAATGGAGCCATTGGCAACAACATGGATGGACCCTGAGAACATTATGCTGAGTGAAATAAGCCAGTCAGAAAAAGCTAAGAACCATATGATTTCACTCATATGTGGGATTTGAGTTCGGGTGGTGGGCACACAGTGCAATATACAGATTTTGTATCATAGAAATATATACTTAAAACCCATATGATCCTATTAGCCAATGTCACCCCAATAAATTTAATTTTAAAGAAAAGAATGTAGTGGGTGCTAGGGGCTGCAGGAGAGGGTGGAGGGTTAGTGTTTAATGGGGACAGGGTTTCGGTTTTGCAAACTGAAGAACATTCTGGTGGTGGGGGTGGCTGCGCAGCGCTGTGAGTACACTTCATGTCATGGAGCTCTGCACTTACACAGGGTCGAGCTGTGCCCTGGCCAGTGTGGGCAGCTGGCTGAGCGCTGTTCCACGCACCAGATGGTTCAAGTCTTCAAGTCTCAGTCAGAGCACATGGCTGGGATTTAGGTTTCATCTCCAGTGGAGGGTGTGCTGGAGGCAGCTGATTGATGTTTCTCTCTCCCTCTTCCTTCTTCTCTCTTTAAAATCAATAAAAAATATTTTAAAAAATGGTTAAGATGGTCAATTTTATTTTGTATGTATCTTACCACAATTTAAGAATTTTAAAAGTTGCTGGATTGAAAAAAGTAATTCATATTGCAAAAACCCCCCAAAACATAAAAATGTGGGATGTGGAAGTCCCCTGCAGTGATCCCAACCACTATGAACCTGTATATCCTCCCAGAATGCAGTAAACACAAATACATACCTGCATATGTATTTTCTTATGTTCTCTATACTCAAATAAACCAATAATATCACCCTATTGACCCAGTGATCCCACTTCTAGGAATATATCCCAAGAAATTAGAAATACCAATCAGAAAAAATATATGCACCCCTATGTTCATAGCAGCACAAGTCACCATAGCTAAGATCTGGAAACAGCCTAAGTGCCCATCAGCAGATGAATGGATTAGAAAACTGTGGTACATCTACACGATGGAATATTATGCTGCTGTAAAAAAGAAGGAGCTCTTACATTTGCAATGGCATGGATGGACCTGGAGGGCATTATGCTAAGTGAAATAAGCCAGTCAATGACGGAA
>NW_006299603.1:584271-597555 GCF_000327345.1 Myotis davidii | reverse complement strand
GGAAGAGTGCCTAGGGAGAGGTCAACGGGGGAAAAAGGAGACTTATGTAATATTTTAAACAATAAAGAATTTAAATGAAAAATAAAATAAAATGCTGAAAAAAATACCATCACCCATAAATCTTACCAAACTGGGATTTTACTATGCATACTTTTCTGCAACTTCTTTTCAACCTAGTAATAGATCATGCTTATCTTTCCATGTTATTACTGGAAAACATGACTTAGCATGCTACTTTTAAGGATGGTGTAATATTCCATAGCAGGATTTGGCAAACTTTTTCTTAAAGGGCCAGAGAGTAAGTATTTAGGCTTTACAGATCAAATGGTATCTGTCACAACTACTCAGGTTTGCTGTTGTATCAAAAAAGCAGCCACGATGATACATAAATGAATGGGCATTGCTGTGTGCTAATAAAACTTTATTTACAAAAACTGGTCCTTGCCGAACCGGTTTGGCTCAGTGGATAGAGCGTTGGCCTGCAGACTGAAGGGTCCCAGGTTCTATTCCGGTCAAGGGCACGTACCTTGGTTGTGGGCCCCCAGTAGGGGGCGTGCAGGAGGCAGCTGATCGATGTTTCTCTCTCATCGATGTTTCTAACTCTCTATCCCTCTCCCTTCTTCTCTCTGTAAAAAATCAATAAAATATATTAACAAAAAACAAAAAACAAAAAAAATAACTGGCCCTTGTTTTGTGGCATCCCTGCATCATCATCCATCAGCTGTGAACACCCACTTTACAGATGTAGAAACTGAGGTCTAGAAAGAGATGGTCACATAAGTGAGCATGAAATAATTAAAACATTGGGGTTATTTGTTAGAGCAACTAGCATCCTAACACAGTGGTTCTCAGCAGTGACCATTTTGCCTCCCAGTGGACATTGGGCTAAGCCTGAGACATTGTTGACCGGGAAGAGGGTGCTACTAGCATTTGAAAACAAAGGCCCCAATGTCAACTGAAATCCTGTCCTAACTTAATAAACTTCCCATTTCCAATCATTTTATCTATTTACTAGAGGCTCAGTGCACGAATTCGTGCATGGGTGGGGTTTGGCAGCCCCGGCCCTGATCGGGGCAGATCAGGGCCTGGCCTGTCAGGAGGAAGAGATAGTGGGAGGTTGGCTGGCCAGCCCACCCCAATCGGGGCCCAATCAGGCTGGGGCCTTGGGCCAATCGGGGTGGTGGGGGGCAAATGGGGGCAGGGCCAGCTGGGGGGAGGGGCTGCGGGTGGTTGGCCGGACGGCCCTGCCCCCTATTGGGGTAGTAGGGGATGATTGGGGGTGGAGGCAGCCAGGGGGAGGAGCCACAGGAAGTTGGCTGGCGGCCTCACCCACGATCGGGCTGGTTTGCTGGCTGCAGAGGGCATCATAGCGACTGGTCACTCTGGTCATTACAGTGTTCTGGTTGCTGGCTTTTTATATATATAGATTTTTTTCTCCACCATTGAGCAAATTCACATTTTTTAGCCAAGGAGAGAGAAGTGGCTTTCATTGCGTCAGGGCTGGGCATGGGAACTACTCAGAATAGAGACAGCTTATCAGCTGCTGCGTGTTCTGGCGTTGCCTGATGGTGGGCAGAGTTTGGGTGACTTCCAAACTGACTGTGTGGTTGGCCTGGGTTTAGAACGTGCATCAAGGTGTCAGACAGACCCACCCCTTGGACTCTGAGGTCAGGCTACCTTGAAGAATGGTGAGGCTGAGGCTGAGTCCCAGGAGCTTTGTTGGCTGTTGATAACCTGGTGGTGATGGTGGAGGTTATTATTTTATTACCAGGACTGCTCACGATGGTCCATTTTTCAAGATCCAACCCCGTGCACATCTTTGCTGTTCTGTCGGCATGCTGGCACAGTTCTGCCTCAGGGCCTTTGCACATGCTATCCTCTTTGCCTGGACCAATCTTCTCCCAGATGTCCACATGACTTTGTTCTTGACTCATTCGGGGACTTCTCTGACCACCTTATTTAAAATCTCATCATCGCCCCCAGTGATTCTATCTCCCTGTCTGATTTTCTCCAGCAGGACGTCTGAATAACAAAGACAAAGGAATACGCATGGTAAGGCAAGAAGAGTGGGGCAGCAGCTGTTTCTGTTACTTTAAAGTTGAAAGAGAACGGACTCCCGCTTTCCAATGAGACGTGTTATGAACTGAACTGTGTCCCCCCAGGTTCATATGCTGAAGCCCCAACTCCTCGTACCTCAGAACGTGAGTGTAGTTGGAGATTGGGCCTTTAGAGAGATAGTTAAATTAAAATAAGCCTGTCAGGATTGGCCCTAATCTGACTGAGGTCCTCATAAGAGGAGATTAGGACACAAAGGGAGACAACAGGGATGGGTTGCACCCAGAGGAAAGACCACGGAGACTGGAGGAAACCGACTCTGCCTGCACCTGGGTCGTGGACGGCCAGCTGCCCAGGCAGTGGTACTTGCTTACAGCACCCCAAGCTGACTAACAGGTCGTAACCAGCAAACACAGTAGTCGATGTATTTACTGCACAGCTGGCCAGTGTTGCCCTGTCCACGTGTTCCCTCTCGCCACCCTCACTAGAGCCTGGCAAAGCCCTGTCCTACAGACAAGGAACTTGAGGTTTGGGGAGGTGGATCGGCCTATCATTCAGGCAGAGCATGGCAGAGCCGGGATCAGGGCTGGATCTGTTTGAGCCCCCAGCGGAGCTGGGGGTGGGGGGATGGAGTGGTGAAGGTCAGGGACACACAAAAGCTGGGCCGACTGAGGGATGACATCCTTCAGGTGTGGAGGGACAGGACCAGATTGGGGGAAGGACCAGCTCCAGATGGGAACAAGGGGCCTGGGAGGAGGAGGGAAGCAGGGCAGATAGGTGCTGATGGAGGACGGGTACCGGCTGGGAGGGCACGGGGTGTTCTCCCCGACTTTTTTCCCTTCAGGAGTAGGCGGGAGGGTCACAGTGGGTGTATGTGAGGTGGACAGGGAGGGGGTGCTGTGTGAGTGGAGAATGAGAGGGCATGAATCCCGCTGTAAGGAGCGCCTGAGGTGGCAGCTGACCAGCAATTAGGGAGAGGCTGTTCCCCAGGCCTGGAGACCTCATGTGAAAGCTGGTTGCTGTCTTCTGGGTCTCAGCCAGTTGGAGCCTCTTTTCGAGACCTCCTGTGGCCCAGAGGTGTGCAGAGACCGAGCCCGCAGGAGGAAGGCCAGGCAGCACAGAGGTTAGGGACATGGCTGTGCGGCGCTCGGCAGGCAGAGAAGGAGCTGGGGTGCAAGGTATATGTTGGGGCACACAACCAGATTTCAAAAGCAATACGTGCCGATGGGGAGGGACTCGACAGGCCTCCAAAGAGCACACACGGTAGTGTTTGAAAAGAGGCCCAGCAGCCCTAGTCACTAGGGAAACGCACGGCTGAACCACACTGAAGTGCCCGCTCACACCCGTGAGCCCGCCTGTCATTGAAAACAAAGGAAAGGCGAAATAACAGTGCTGGCCAGAATGTGGGGAAATTTGAACCCTGCACTAGTGGTGTGAATGGGAAATGGTGCACAAGTTGTGGAAAACAGCTTGTCAGGGCCTCAAAAAATTAAGTTAAGGATTATCGTCTGACCTAGGAGATTGACTTCTGGGTATATTCTCAATAGAATGGAAAACAGTTCCCTCTCCCACAACACCCCGCGCTCTTTCTTTCCAACTTGCCGGGCATGATGGCTCCCGCGAAGAAGGGAGGTGAGAAGGGCCGCTCCGCCATCACCGAGGTGGTGACCAGGGAGCACACCATCTACATCCACAAGCGCACCCAGGGCGTGGGGTTCAAGGCGCGCCCCTCGGGCACTCAGGGAGACCCGGAAAGTCGCCCTGAAGGAGATGGGGACTGTGGACGGACACCAGGCTCGACAAAGCTTCTGGGCCGGAGGAGGAAGGGCTGCCCCATGTCGTATCCGGGTACGTTTGTCCAGAAAACGAAATGAGGCTGAAGACTCACCAAACAAGCTGTATACATTGGTCACCTCTGTGCCTGTCACCACTTTCAAAAATCTACACTGTTAACATGAACGAGAACTAATGCTGATGGTCGAATAAAGTTACATAGCTGCAAAAAAAAGAAAAGAACTGAAAACAGTGTTCAAACAAACACTGTACCTGCCCTGGCCTGTTGGCTCAGTGGGTTAGAGTGTTGGCCTGTGCACCAAAGAGTTTCGGGTTCGATTCCCCGTCAAGTGCACATTCCTGGGTTGCAGGTTCAATCTCTGGCCTCGGTTGGGGCACGTGTGGGAGGCAACCAAACAATGTCTCTCTCTCTCTCTAAAATCAATGGAAAAAATCCTTGGGTGAGGATTAACAAAAAACAAACAAAAAACCCACGGTACCTGCATGCTTATAGCAGCATTATTTACAATAATCAAATTGTGGAAACAGGCGAAATGCCCGCTAACCAATGAGGGAAGAAACAAAATGTGGTCCATCCTGACAATGAAATATCGTCGGACCACAAAAAGGAGTGAAGCACTGACACTCGCTACAACATGAGTAAATAATTTTTTTCTTTTTTCTTACTTATAAAAATATTTTTATTGAGTTTATTGGGTTGACATTGGTTAATAAAATGATATAACCAATTCTATACACGTCATCTGTATATTGTTTTGTGTTGTCACCACTCAAAGTCAAGTCTCCTTCCATCACCATTCATCCCCCCTCTACTCTCTTTTATCCCCTCTGGTCATCACCACACTGTTGTTTGTGTCTCTGAGATTTTTAAATTTTTGTGTCTT
Source organism: Myotis davidii (assembly GCF_000327345.1). Classification (NCBI taxonomy): domain Eukaryota; kingdom Metazoa; phylum Chordata; class Mammalia; order Chiroptera; family Vespertilionidae; genus Myotis; species Myotis davidii. Next base: position 592,822 of record NW_006299603.1, on the reverse strand, counting down.
TTAAGAAAGGACTTACGATAAAAGAAGCAACAGAAGAGAGCCTAAACGGGGATGCTTTGGTTCACTGAAAAGTCAGAGAAAAGAGGGCCTTGGGTCAGGTTCAGGGGGTGAGCCTGGGACGAGCCGCTGCTCCCACTGCTCTCCTGGTTGCAAGTCTCGTGGGGTCCCTTAGAGTTTAGGAGATGCACGCCTGACAGGGAAGTAGAGAGGCAAGGAAAGGCATCAAGTTTTTTTCTAAATCCCATCAACTTTTCCACCCAGCCCGCCAAACCCTCTCCCTTCTAACAGCTGTCAGTCTGTTCTCTGTATCTAATCCTAACTCTAACTGAAAGACCAAACCCTGACCCTCTCTCTAACACTAATATTAATTTAAAAATACACACACTATATATGTAGTATATGTATATATGCTATATATATAGAACTACATATATATACTATATTATATATATTATATGTATAAAACTATATATATAATATATATTATATATATATAACCTGATTCAATCTTCATCCAACCTTACGAGGTATGATTCAGATCATGCAGATTAAAAATTTTATTTTTAATTCAGAAATGATTGACATATAACATTGTATTAGTTTCAGGTGTATGACACAATGATTCAATATCTATCTATGTATATATATATATATATAAAGAGGTAATATGCAAATTGTCCAGGACGCCGTAACATCACGACCGCTCAGGAGGAGGCTGCATGCACAGGCGGGTGGGAGGGACTGTGTGCGCCGTGAGGCAAGCCACGGATGGCGCAGACCCAGAGAGAAGAGGGCCTCCTGCCACCGCGGCTGTGGGGAGGCCCAGAGAGAACAGGCCCTGCCAGCCGCGGTGTGCTGACCATCCGCCTCTGCGTGTGAGTTACAGAGGAAACACCTCTTCTGACCACTCATTGGCTAAGCTCCCTGTACGCCACTGGTAATGTTCTTGGTAACTTGGGTAATAAGAATCCAAGAAGGTGATCAAGGGTTTTTCCACCTCACTCCTGGAGGAAAAAACGTAGGTCCGCTGCTGGAGGGGCTAAGAAATGTCATATTCTGCCCTAGCCGGTTTGGCTCAGTGGATAGAGCCTCAACCTGCGGACTGCAGGGCCTGGGTTTGATTCTGATCAAGGGCATGTACCTAGGTTGCAGGCTCCTCCCTGGCCAGGGCTCAGGTCAGGGCTCATGCAAGAGACAACCAATCAAAGTGTTCCCTCTCACACTGATGTTTCTCTCTGTCTTTCCCTCTCTCTTCCATGCTCTCTAAAAATCAATGGAAAAATATCCTCAGGTGAGGATAAAAAAAAAAGAAAGAAAGAAATGTCATGTCCTATGAAAGAGACATCTTGAAAATGCCTAAAGAAAGTTGTCATTTTTTCGTGGTGAAGGGACTGGACTCCGTGTTGATGAAAACATTTTGATGGCTGTGGTAGCCGGCAGTGACAGCAGCAGTGGGGTGATGAGGGCGGCACCTTCCCCTGATCAGCCCTGTCGCCTCCCACAGAGTGAGGCCAGACTGCAGCTTAGGTCCGCTCCCCACAGTAAGACATCCACTGAGGGGTCCCGGACTGTGAGAGGGGGCAGGCTGGGCTGAGGGACCACCCCCTAGTACACGAATTTTTGTGCACCAGGCCTCTAGTTTGTATATATTGTGAAATGCTCATCACAGTAAATCTAGTTAGCGTCCATTACCTGACATAGTTACAATTTTTTGTGTGTGTTATGAGGACTTTGAAAAAAATTATTTCTTTTAATTTAAATTGTTTATTGTTGACACTATTGCAGATGTCCTCAATAACGACCCCTTTGCTCACATCCATTGAGCCCCTGCCCTCCTTCCTTGGTCCTTACAACACTATTGTCTGTGTCTATGGCCAATGCATATATGTTTTTTATATTTATTTATTTATTTTATTTTCCATCACCATTTATCCCCTCTACTAGTGGCCCAGTGCACGAAATTCATGCACATTAAAAGGGTATTAATTAGAGGAAATATTTTAATATTGCTATTTGCCCTTTCTCTATAATAGAAGTGTCAGAGATGAAAGAAAATTAGTAAAATGTATATGAAAATCTTCCTCCTGTCAGAGTCTTGGGCACGCTGCAGGACCCAGAGTCAAGTCCACCCATGTGTGCCTCCCCATTGGGAGAGATCCAGACCCAGCCAGCCCCACCCTTGTCAAGCCCCGCTGGGTGGGGGACACAACCTCAGGTCCCCCAGCCCAGTGCTGGGAGGGTGGCGCAGCCTCAGGTCCCCTGTCAAGCCCCGCTGGGCGGGGAACACAGCCTGAGGTCCCCCTACCTGGCGTCGGGGCAGGGGGCGCAGCCTGAGGTTCCCCCAGTGTGGCATCAGGGCTGGGCGCGTGGTCTGAGGTCCTCAGTTAAGCTCCACTGGACGGGGGGCACAGCCTCAGGTCACTCGCCTCAGCCCAGTGCCATGCAGCCTCAGGTCCCTGCTGATTGCTTGTTAAGGCTCGTTAGGGGAACTCGGCCTCCACTGTGGATGCAGCCATCTTGTGTTATGGAAATACCGCCTCTGCTATGGGTGCTGCCATCTTTGTGATGACATGATGGTGAGTTCTTTCTTTTTTCCTTTTTGCTCAATCCCTCCACTACCACCCCCAGCACATGCACCCCCACCCCAAGCAGCTGTCAGCCTGCTCTCTATGAGTCTGACTCTATTTTGCTTCATAGTTCAATTTGTTCATTAGATTCCACATAGGAGTAAAATCCTGTGGTACTTGTCTTTCTCTGTCTGGCTTATTTCACTTAGCATAATGTTCTCTAGGTCCATCCATGCTGTCACAAAGGGTGAAATTGTCTTTCTTTTCATGGCAGGAAGTATTCCATTGTGTAAATGTACTTCAGCTTTTTTACCCTCTCATTTACTGATGGAAACATGGGCTGCTTCCAAAAAATGGCTATTGTAAATAACGCTGCAATGAATATATGGGTGCATATATTCTTTCGAATTAGTGTTTCAGGTTTCTTTGGATGAATTCCCAGAAGTGGAATCCCTGGGTCATGAGGCAGTTCCATTTTTAATTTTTGGAGGTAACTCCATACACCGTGGCAGCACCAATTTGCATTCCCACCAACAATGCGCTAGGGTTCTCTTTTCTCCACATCCTTGCCAACACTTGTTTGTTGACTTATTGATGATAGCCATTCTGACACGTGTGAGGTGACATCATATTGTAGTTTTCATTTGCATTTCTCTGATGATTAGTGAGCATTTTTCCATATGTCTATTGGCCATCTGATGTCCTCTTTGGAGAAGTGTGTATTCAGGTCTTTCGTCCATTTTTAAAAATTGGATTATTTGGGGGTTTTTGGTGTTGAATTTTATGTTTTTATAAAATTTGGAGATTAAGCCCTTATCAGATGCATCATTGGCAAATATGTTCTCTCATTCAGTGGGTTGTCTTTTCATTTTGTTGATGGTTTCTTTTGCTTTGCAAAAATTCTTTTGTTTGATGTAGTCCTGTTTGTTAATTTTTTTCTTCCCACCCTCTCTCTTTCTGTCTCTCTCTCACTGGAAAGCAGTGATCCAGTCATTGCTGGGAGGCCAGCTGAGATTTAGGTTTGACGCAGTCCCATTTATTTATTTTTTCTTTTGTTGCCCTTGCTTGAGGAGATGTGCCAGAAAAAATATTGCTAAGAGAAAAGTCTGAGATTTTACTGCCTATATTTTCTTCTAGGATTTTTATGGTTTCAAGTCTAACATTTAAATCTTTAATCCATTTTGAGTTTGTTCTTGTGTGTAGTGTAAGAAGGTGGTCTAGTTTCATTTTTTTTTTTGCATGTATGTGCCCTTTTCCCCAGCATCACTTATTGAATAAATTATCTTTAGTCCATATGATTTTGCCTCCTTTGTCAAATAATAATTGACTATAAAGCAATGGGTTTATTTCTGGGATCTCTACTCTGTTCCATTGATTTATATGCCTGTTTTTATGCCAGTACCATGTTGTTTTGATTACTATGGCTTTGTAGTATAGTTTGAATCAAGTAACATGATTTATCCAACATTATTCTTTTTTTCTCAAGATTGCTGTTGCAATTCAGGGTCTTTTGTGGTTCCATATAAATTTTTAAAACATTTGTTCTAGTTCTGTGAAATTGGTATCTTGATAGGAATTGCATTGAATCTGTAGATTTCATTGGATAGTATGGACATTTTAATTATGTTAATTTTTCCTATCCATGAACACAGTATATGTTCCCACCTATTTGTATCTTCTTTAATTTTTTTCTTCAGTGTTTTATAATTTTCTGAGTACAGGTCTTTCACATCCTTGATTAAATTTATTCCTAGGTATTTTATTATTTTGGAAGCGATTGTGAATGAGATTGCTTTTTAGTTTCCCTTTCTGATAGTTCATTATTGGTGTATAAAAATGCAACTGATTTATGGATATTTATTTTGTATCCTGTTACATATCCAAATTCATTTATTAAATTAGTAGTTTTTTGGTGGAGTCCTCTGGGTTTTCTATGTATATATCATGTCATCCATGATAATGACAGTTTTACTCCCTCCTTTCCAAATTGGATGCCTTTTATTTTTCCTTCTGTGTGATTACTGAGGCTAGGACTTCCAGTACTATGTTGAACAAGAGTAGTGAACAAGACATCCCTGTCTTGTTCTTATTCTTAGGGGAAATGTTTTCAGGTTTTGTCCATTGAGTATGATGTTAGCTGTAGGTTTGTCATATATGGCCTTTATTATGTTGAGGTATGATATCTCTATTCCCACATTGCTAAGAGTTTTTATCAAAAATAGGTGTTGGATTTTGTCAAATGCTTTTTCTGCACCTATTGTTATGATCATGTGAGTTTTAGCTTTCAATTTATTTATGTGATGTATCACATTTATTGACTTGTGAATATTATGCCAGCCTTGCATCCCTGGAATACATCCCACTTGGTCATGGTGTATGCTCTTTTTAATATGTTCCTGGATCCAATTTGCTGATATTTTGTTAAGGATTTTAGCATCTATGTTCATCAGGATATTGGCCTGTAATTCTCTTTCTTTGTATTGTCTATCTGGCCTTGTAAAAATAGCTTGGAAGTCCTCCTTCCTCTTGAATTTTTTGGAATAGTATGAGGAGGATAGGTGTTAGTTTTTCTTTGAGTATTTTTATCCCCTGTGAAGCCGCCTTGCCCTGGGCTTTTGTTTGCTGGAAGCTTTTTGATTACTGCTTCAATTTCTTCCATAGTTATTGGCCTATTGAGATTTTTAGATTCTTCCTGATTGAGTTTTGGAATGTTGTATTTTTCTAGGAATTTGTCCATTTCCTCCAGGTTGTCTAATTTGTTGGAGTAGAGCTGTCCATAGTATTGTTTACCAATCAGCTTTTTGGCGTATTTGTTCATAGTATTTTCTTACAATCCTTTGTATTCCTGTGGTGTCAGTGGTCACTTCACCTGCTTTGTTACTGATTTTATTTATTTGGGTCCTCTCTCTTTATTTCCTCATGAGTCATGCTAAAGGTTCATCAACCTTGTTATCTTTTCAAAGAACCATCTCTTGGTTTTATTGATCTTTTGTATTGTTCTTTATAGTCTCTAGGTCATTTATTTTGCCCTGGTCTTTGTTATTTCCTTCCTTTTCCTTCCTCTGGGCTTTTCTTGTTCTTCTCTTTCTAATAATTTTTAGTCGCAGGGTTAGATATTTAATTAGAGATTTTTCTTGTTTCTTGAAGTAGGCCTGTAGTGCTATGAAGTTCCCTCTCAGAACTACTTCCTCTGTGTCCCATAGATTTGGTGTTCTTGTGTGTTCATTTTCATTTATATCCAGGAAGTTTATTTCTTCCTTGATCTCATTGGCAACCCATTCATTGTTTAATAACATGCTATGTAGCTTCCATGTGTTTGATTGTTTTTGAGAGTTTTTATTATAGTTGACTAGAGGCCCGGTGCACAAAAATTTGTGTATTCAAGGGGGTGGGAGGGGGTTCCTCAGCCTGGCCTGTGCCCTCTTGCAGTCTGGGACCTCTCAGGAGATAACGACCTGCTGGCTTAGGCCTGCTCCCAAGTGGCAGAGGGCAGGCCCAATCCCGAGGCGCAGCCCCTGGTCGGGCTCAGAGCAGGGCTGATTGGGGAGTTGGGGTGCCCCCCCTGTCATGCACAGAGCAGGGTCTATCGGGGGGTTGGGGAGTTCCCCCCTGTCACGAACAGAGCAGGGCAGATAGGGAGGTGGTGGCCCCGCCCCCTGTCACACACAGAGCCGCAGGGCGATGAGGAGGTTTGGGTGCTCCCCCCTGTCACGCTGATCCCAGTGCCGGGAGGCCTCGCAGCTCTGCTGATCCCGGTGCTGGGAGGCATATTACCCTTTTACTATATAGGATAGAGGCCTGGTGCACGGGTGGGTGCCTGCTGGTTTGCCCTGAAGGGTGTCTTGGATCAGGGTGGGGGTCCCGCTTGGGTGCCTGGCCAGCCTGGGTGAGGGGCTGATGACTGTTTGCAGCTGGTCACACCCCCTTCAGGGTGGGGGTACCCACTGGGGTGCCTGGCCAGTCTGGGTGAGGGGCTGAGGGCTGTTTTCAGGCTGACGGGTGACTGAAGCTCCCAACCTCTCCTTTTTTTCTTTCTTTTTTTTATTCTGGGCCAGCTTTAGCTCTGAGGCTTGACTCCAGCTCCGAGGCCTCTGCTGCTGAAAGCAGGTATCTGGTTTGTTTGGGTTCTATAATCGAAACACTGTTTCAACTCCATCTCTGAGATCCTGGCTGGCAGAAAGCAGGTTTCTGGAGTTTGTTTAGATTCTATATTTGTAACAATGTTTCAAACTGCAAGCTCAGAGGCCAGCAGCAGCAGGTGGGGAACATTGGCTTCCTCTGTCACTGAAGCAAGCAAGCCTCATGTTCGCTTCAAGCTGCCTGGCTGCCGGCCGCCATCTTGGCTGGCAGTTAATTTGCATAACACCCATTTCTTAATTTGCATATTAGCCAATGGGAAGGGTAGCGGAGGTATGGCTAATTACCATATTTCTCTTTTATTAGATAGGATTTTTAAGCCATGTGATCTGAGAAGATGCTTGATATGATTTCAATCTTCTTGAACTTCTAGAGAGTTGGTTTGTGTCCTAACATGTGGTCTATCTTTGAGAATGTCCCATGTGCACTTTAGAAGAATTTATATTCCACATCTTCGGGGTGAAATTCTGTGACTGTCAATGAAATCCATCTGATCCATTTTGCCATTTAGAGTTGCTGTTTCTTTGTTGGTTCTTTGCCTAGACCAGTGGTCAGCAAACTGCGGCTCACGAGCCACATGCAGCTCTTTGGCCCCTTGAGTGTGGCCATGAAGTTTCAATCAGACTGTACGTGCTCGCCCGCATGTGGTATTTTGTGGAAGAGCCACACTCAAGGGGCCACAGTTTGCCAACACTGGCCTAGACGATCTATCTAGTGATGTCAGTGAGGTGTTAAAAGGTCTCTACTACGACTGTATTGCTATCAATCTCTCCCTGAAAGTCCTCCAGATTTTTTGGGGGTGCTTCTGTATTGGGTGCATATATTTTTACCAGGTTTATATCCTCTTGTACTGATCCCTTTAGTATTATACAGTGACCTTCATTGTCTTTTGTTATGGCCTTCATTTTAAAGTGTATTTTTTCAGATATGAGTGTTGTTATACCAGCCTTTTTTTTTTTCATTTCCATTTGCATGGAAATCTTCCCCCAATATCTTCACTTTCATTCTGTGTGTGTCTTTTGTTCTGAGGTGAGTCTCTTATAGACAACATTATGACTTTGCTCCTTTCTTCCTCTCTATTTCTTCTTACAGCAGACCCTTCAGCATTTCTTGCAGTGCTGGTTTGGTGGTAATAAACTCCTTTAGTCTTTTTTGTCTGAGAAGAGAGGAAGAAAGGCATAAAGAATAAAAATGGCAATAAATATCTATCAATAATAGCCTTAAATGAAAATGGATTAAACTACACAGAACCTAGAGACAGAACCTAGTGGGAGAACATGGCAAAAGATCCTGGACAGAACCCGGCTACAGGAATTGGCTGGAGATCCTAGACAGAACTTGGCTGGAGAAATTGGCTACAGAACCTAGAGACAGAACCTAGCGAGAGAACCTGGCTACAGAACCTGGATAGAACATGGCAAGAGAACCTGACTAGAACCTGGTGACTGAACCTGGCTGGAGAACCTGGACAGAACCTGGCTGGAGAACCTAGTGAGGGAACATGGCTACAGAACCTGGCTGGAGAACCTAGGAAGAGAACATGGACACAGAACCTGGCTGAAGACCCTAACCAGAACTTCACTGGAGATCCTGACCAGAACTTGGCTAGAGATCCTGGCTAGGTTGCTGATCAACTGAACGCTGTCTCTGTGGCATTCCTTCTATGCCCACTCCGTCCACACCTTTGGGGACACCTGGACCTGCTGGGGCTGGACCCCAGAACTTCCTTCCTCTCTCTCTAAAATAAATACATTTTTTTAAAAAAAGAAAATGGATTAAACACTCCAATAAAAAGATATAGGGTAGCTGTATGGTGTATGATCTTTTCAATTGCTGGATTTGGTTTG
>NW_006299603.1:578436-579010 GCF_000327345.1 Myotis davidii | reverse complement strand
AAGTGTTTCTGTTGAAAAATTAGTTGACAGCCTTATTCAAACTCCCCTGAGTTAACTATGTTTCTCTCTTACTGTCTTTAAGATTCTCTCTTTGTCTTTAACCTTTGCCCTTTTAATTATGATGTGTCTTGGTGTGGGTCTGTTAGGATTCATCCTTATTGGGACTATGTGCTATCTGAACTTGTGTGACTTTTTCATTTATCAGGTTAGGGAAGTTTTCGGTCATTATTTCTTCAAACAGGTTCTCTAATCCCTTGCTCACTTTCTTCTCCCTCTGGTATCCTTATGATACAGACAGATGTTGTTCTGTTTTACATTGTCCTGAAGTTCCCTTAAACTATCCTCAGGCTTTTTATGCATTTTTTCTTTTTGCTGCTTTAATTGAGTGATTTTACTCTACCTTGTCTTTCAATTGCTGATTAGATTCTCTGCTTCATCCATCCTACTTTTATTTATTTTTAATTAAATCTTTATTGTTCAGATTATTACACTTGTTCCTCTTTTCCCCCCCATAGGTCCCCTCCACCTGTTTCCCCTCCCACCCTCCGCCCTCACCCCCCGACTCACTGTCCTC
>NW_006299603.1:574431-577285 GCF_000327345.1 Myotis davidii | reverse complement strand
TTTCAGTCTGCAGGCCGACGCTCTATCCACTGAGCCAAACCGGTTTCAGCAAGGTGGACACTGTTGGTGCACCCCTTTGTGGGCTTTGTGCACAGTCTTGTAGTTAAGCCTTGATTGTTGTTTCACTGGGAGGAATTGACCTCCAGGCCAATTGGTTGTGAGAATCAGCTGTTTCTGCAGTGGGAGAACTTCTGTGCTAGAGACACCCCTTCGGGACAAGACTTGCTTCAGTGGGTTTTGGTGCTCACTGAGTCTTCCCCCTGAGTGTGTCCTTTATGGATCCGAGGAGCTGCAAACTGGATGGTCCCACTCTGACCACTGGGAACACTGGCTCCTGGATCTCTAAGTAGGTGCTAATCTAGCCTCTGCCTAAGGCTACCCAGCAGAAACCAGTTGTGAAGCAATGCAAGTTGCCTGGCGCCTTGGGCCAGCTGCAGTTTGTTAAGTAATTTTCAGGTTGCAAAGGGCCGGGCCTTTCGTATGCAAAAGCCTCTGTGCACGGCTTGGGCGGGGTGGGGTCCCAGGAGATCAACAGGGTGGGTGGATCGAGCAGTTATGGCTGCTCTCAGTCCTGCCCTCAGAGGACTGCTTCTCAGTATCCCGGCATTTGCTGTGAGCACCTCTGAGAGAAAGCTGCCCTCGAGTTCCGACCGATGCCAGACAGTCCTGTTTCTCCCGTATGAGTCTGCGTCCCCATAGAGTCACCCAGAACTGGAGCTCAGAGCTTGAGACTCCCTCCTGATTGAAAAAGACAACCGTGTCCTCAGCCACCAGCTCTCTCCGTGTGCGCCTCTGTACCTCTGTATTTTACTTCCGCACTGCACCTCCTCTGAGTCTTGGTATACTTTCCTCTTTCCTTCTAGTTGTAGAATTTCCACTCAGCCAGCCTTCCTGTGGTTTCAGCTGCCAGCTGGCTCCACATGCACCTCCGCACCTTAGTATTTTACTTCTGCACTGCACCTCCTCTGAGTCTCGGTATGCTTTCCTCTTTCCTTCTAGTTGTAGAATTTCCACTCAGCCAACCTTCCTGTGGTTTTGGGTGGTGTCCGTTCCGTCTTTTAGTTGTATTTTTGAAGTGCTTGTGCGAGGCAGCAATCTCTGGTGTTTACCTATGCCGCCATCTTGGTTTCTCCATCCATCCTACTTTTAATTCCTTCCAGTGTAATCTTGATGTCAGATACGGTATTCTTCCTTTATGACTAGTTCTTTCCACAGTTTCTATGTCCTTTTTTTATGCTGATGTAGTTACCACTAAGTTGTGTATAGTTCCCATTAAATTCCTTGTGCTTTCCATTAAGTTCCTTGAGCATCCTTATAACCATTACTTTGAACTTTGTGTCTGATAAATTGTTTGCCTCCATTTTATTTAGGTCTTTTTTTAGAGTTTCCTCATTTTCTTACATTTTTTTTCTTTGTCTCCCCATTTTAACTGTCTCTTTGTGTTTGTTTGTAGGTAGTAATTAGATACAGCTACTATGATTCTGTGTCTTCGTGGGGAGGCCTTATGTGGAAAGTGTCCCGTGGGACCCAGTGGTGCAGTCTCTCTGAGCTCCTGAGCTGGATGCTCTAGGAATGTCCCTTTGTGGGCTATTTGGGCCCTCTCGTTGTAACTGAGTCTTAATCATCGTGTCCCATTAGGGCGTGGGTCTCTCCTCAGGCTGACTGACTGTGAGTCTCAGCTCCAGCCACATAGTGTGAGCTGTTGTATGAGTGCTGACAGAACAAAAGAGAAAAGGAAGGAAACAAAAACGTACAAAAGAACCCAACAACAATAACAACCACACAAAAAAGAATTAGGAACGAGAAAAGGGAGCAAGAATAAGAAAATAAAAAATATGAGAAGAAAAAAGTTGAAGAAATAATATGAAAGGAAAGAAGGGAGAGAAAAACAAAAATAAATGATAGAAAAAGATAAATTGTAAAAAAGAAATGAAGAAAGAAAAAATTAAGGAAAGGAAAAAATAAATAAGAAAATAAGTGAAAAAAGAAGAGAAGGAAAAAATAGAGTAAGAAAAGGAAAGAGAAACATGAGATGTTAAAGAAAAAAGAGAGAAAGTAATAATAATAAAGCCATTTAAAAGAACAAATACGGAAAGTGAAGAAAAATAATGGAGCCGAGTTTGTCTCAGCCGTTTAGAGCATCCCGGCTCTCCCTTGGCTCCTGCTTCTATGGTGTCTGAGCGGCTGTGCTGTGTGCCAGCTTCGGCCTCCGGGGAGGTGCTCTGTGGCTAATCAATGCCAGAAGTTGTCCACGTTTTGCTCTTGGCAGGGTGTTTGGAGCTTGAAGCAGTGCACAGCGTGTGGCCGCCGCTGCTGGGCCGGGCCGGGCTGTGCACAGGGCGGGCGAGAGGCACGCCAAGGCGGCTTTCTAGCAGCGCGCGGCCCGGGGACAGGCACCCAGCTCCGCCTCCACCTGCCCCCGCCTGCTGGGCGGCTGATGTTCAGTCACTGCAAAGGCTTTGGGGGGCTGGGAGGATGGGACCTCTGGCTCCTCCGTGGTGGGGTGGCACCCAGACGGCAGGGAAGATGTGGGGAGTGTTCCCCTGTCCCAGGGCCAAGTGTCTGAGCCTGTCCCAGAATATTCCCCTGACCTCGGCCACGTGGAGGCCCGGGAGGCAGGCCCCGGGGTCTGCGGGGGCCAGGAGAGTGTATCAGCTCTTCCCGAGGGAGAAGCACCGGTCAGGTTCCCCGGGCAAGTGGGGGGACAGCCCCCGCTGTGCAGGCTCTGACCCAGAGGCCTGGCCTCTATGGCTGCCTTCTCAGCAGGCATCAAAATGCAGGGTGGGGCGAGCGGATTCCTGAGGGCGGGGCGAGCTGGGTCCCAGGGATGGGGGTAATCGCCTTTCCCAGGCTG
>NW_006299603.1:571401-574308 GCF_000327345.1 Myotis davidii | reverse complement strand
CTCGGCCCCCGCGGGCGAGGCCAGCCCCGCCCCCCTTCCCGCCTTCACGTGGTCATTCAGGGCGAATGTTCCCGACCAGCCTGGTGCTGGGGGAGCTACTCCGCTGCGTCCTGAGAACGTGTGCTGAGGACTTCAAGGACCTGGTCTCTTAGCAAGTTTCCCATTTACAATGCAGCAGGGTTACCTACGGTCACCTGCGCTGCATGACCTCCCAGACCAGTTTATTTCGTAACTGGAGGTTTGGGCCTCGTACAAAAATTAATCCCCGCGTGAGTGTATGTTTTTATTGATTTTAGAGAGAGATCAACGTGAGGGAGAAACATTCATCAGTTGCCTCCAGCACACGCCCCGACCTGGGATCGAACCCGAGACCCAGGTGTGTGCCATGACCAGGAATCACACGGGCAGCGCGTGGGACGGTGCTCCCACCAGCCGAGCCACACGGCCCAGGCGGGAAGTTTGTTGCCTCGGACCACCTTCGCCCATGTGGCAGCCAACCATCTGCCCGCCTATCTAGGATCCAGGTTTTGTTCTGCTTCTTGTGTTGGTTCGCTTCCTCTTACAATGGCATCATCCAGCCCTTGTCTTTCCCTGCGGGGCTGACTTCACCCAGTATAATGCCCTCTAGGTCCTCCATGTGGGTGCAACTGGTGGGATTTCCTCCTGTGGCTGAAAAGCATTCCCTGAGCACAGACCACATTTTATTATCTACTCACCTGTCCGAGCCATTGGGTGGTTTCCACAGCGGGGCTGCTGTGAAGCAAGGAGCAGGGACCGCTTCCAGACAGTGTTTCCGTGTCCTTCAGCGGATGCCCAGGAACGGGCTTTGGGGGATCACATGGCAGCTGTAGTTCTATTTCTTGGAGAAACCTCCCTACTGTTCTCCACAGTGGCTGCACACTTTACAATCCCACCAACAGTGAACGAGGGCTCCCTTGTCTCCACATCTCGACAGCACTTGTTGTTTCTTGTCTTTTTGGTAATTTTAATCAGAATGCAGTTTCTAGAAGTTTATAAAGCTCACAGGTGACAGTTGGCATGCAAACATCCAAAGAGGACCCTGGCCACTTTGGCCGGGGACTGAAGCATTTGGGGTTCAATTCCAGTTGGGGGCATGTGCAGGCTCAGTCCCCAGAAGGGGGTGTACAGGAGGCAGCCGATCAATGATTCTCTCTCATCATTGGTGTTTCTATCTCTCTTCTTCTCCCTTTCTCTCTGAAATCAATAAAAATATATTGAAAAACAAACCGAACCAAATATTCAAGGAGGTAACCAGACTGGAGTTGTTTCCTTACAAGTTTTATTTATTTTTATTTTTTTAAAGTTTTCTGCTGGTTTATTTGTCAGTCAAGCAAGGACCGCCATTTACCGATGGTGAGTTAATCAAATCATGTTTAATTACAGCAGCTGAAGAAATGTGTCCAGAAAAAAACAAACTTGTTTAAAACTATTAGCCGTTTGGTGTGAAAAGTTGCTCTAACCGTGGAGGACACTGGAAGCAACATCAATAGGCAACTAAATAAGAAGGCAGATGATGTTGAGTGGTTTTCCTTACCTCTTGATGGGTCAACAGGTGTTACAGATACTCTGTAGTTTTGGATTGTTTGCAGTGTCAATACTGAATTTAAAATGCCTAAAGAATGGTATGAATAGTCTGACTCACCCTCCCATAAAGCAGTTCAATGGCTTAGCAATGGTAGAGTTTTTATTGCAATTTTTTCAGGCTGAGATTGAAATTTTTCTGACAGAGAAGAACTTGCCCTCAACTACTATTAATGAACACTAAATAAATAGCTTTGGAAATTAGTTTTTGCTGCAGATTTGATAATGTCTAATAAACTCAACCTAAAATTACAAGATAATACAGTGCTCAGGCAAAACTTATAGTATGGTAAAGTCATTTCGATGACAACTAATGCTGTTTCAATCACAAGTCACATCCAGTTGCTTTACACATAGGTAGATTTTCTGAGCTTGAACTATAGTTCCAGCAGTGTTTTGAAACTTAATGCAAGTACAAAGGACTTTCCATATTTTGAAATTCATTTTAGTGCAATTTATGAGTTTCTACCTAATCTTCAATTTTAAATGATTACTCTGCAATGTAATATGCTAAAGGGAAGCTATAAGAGGAGTCTAATAGTATTTTCTCTCTTCCTGGTCACTTAATCATTATTGGAGAAAGTCATAAAATTTTCCCGACTTTCTTCTCTGTTATTTCTGACTAGTAGTCTGATGCACGATATTTGTGCACGGAGGGGGGGGGGTGTTCCCCCAGCCCAGCCTGCACCCTCTCCAATTGGTGACCCCTTTGGGCATGTCTAAACTGGCAGTTGGACATCCCTCTCGCAATCTGGGACCCTTGGCTCCTAACCACTCACCTGCCTGCCTGCCTGATTGCCCCTAACTGCCTCTGCCTGCCTGCCTGATGGCCCCTAACTGCTTCCCTACTGGCCTGATTACCCCTAACTGCTCCCCTGCTGGCCTGATTGCCCCTAACTGCCTCTGCCTCACCCCGCACCCAGGATCCGGGCTTCCCTCTCTCTGGCCAACCACAGGCACCCAGGACCTGGGCTGGCTTCACCCAGGCCGGCCGCAGCCGCAGCGGACCATGGGCGGTGGCTTTGCCTTGGGCTGCAGTCGCAGGCACCCGGGACCACAGGGTGTGCGGCTTGTCCCTCTCCTGGGTCGCAGGCGCAGGTGCAGCTGCTGGTGCCCAGGACCCTGAGGTGGGTGGCTTGTCCCTCTCCCTGGCCACAGCCCGGCTGGTCCCCATTCCTCTCCACCCAGTGTTGAGTGTCTGAGCCGTTATGGCGTGAGGCATGAGGGCGTGATGACTATTTGCATATTAGCTCTTTATTATATAGGATTTTAACTTGTCATGGTCTATTTTTAAGGGATAGTATA
>NW_006299603.1:568473-570867 GCF_000327345.1 Myotis davidii | reverse complement strand
ATTTTAATGATGTCGCTCTACTATCTTCTCCCTTACACTGTTTCTGATGAGAAATCTTTTGTAATCCTTATTTTTATTACTGTGTGTAGTGTGTTCCATTTCTTCTGACTACTTAAAAGATTTTTCTTTTCATCATTGGTGTTGAGCAATGTGATTTTTATGTGTCTTGATGTAGCTTTCTTTATGTCCTATGCCTGCTATTCACTGAGCTTCTTTGACTGTGGACATACAGATGGCTGTGGGTTTATACTTTTTACTATATTTTGCCAAACTTGGAAATTTTTTGGTCATTCTTTCTTCAAATGATTATATATATACAAGTTCGGGTCTCTGGAGGGAGCTGGGGAGGAAGGGGAGTGAACCAAACCGTAGGTTCAGAACCTCGGCAGGCAATTAATTGAGTGTGGGGACGGCCAGCAGGGCCATCCCTGCAGTGGCCAGTTCATGACCAGCTGCCGGAGACTGGCTCCTTCCTGGGCTGGGGGGTTTCATGCACCTGCTCTGTGCTGCCCAGCAGTGCGGGGCCGTCGGGGCTGTGTGTAGCTTATGGGAAGGCACACCTGGGGAGTCGGAGCCTTGATCCCACGCAGATACCAGTTCCGGGCATTGGGAATGCGGCCAGTTCTCTGCACCCTGAGTCACCGCACTGCTGCGTCCCCGGAGCAGTCCTGGTGCCTTTCTCCATCACGGTCCCCTGGGCTCGCAGCGATGGAGGAGATCTGTCATAGGTTTGGGTGCAGGGAACAGGGAAGACCCGGGGTGATAGCAGGTGCTGAATGCTGGCTGGGAAGGCGGTCGTGTGGATTTGCGTGAAGCGCTCACAGTCACAATTTGGAAGCCTCTTCCTTAGTTTCTCAGAGAGCTCGGTGGCGAGGACATGCAGGTCTCGTCCTGCGTTGCGTTTCCGTGGGAAACCTCGCCTGGGGGTGTCAGAGGAGTTGGCCGGGAGCGCCTGCAGCAGAGAGACACCCTTCTCCAGTAACCTCTTCGCAGGCGGACTCGTCGCTGGACCCAGGAACTGCTCAGCGGATCCCTGCTGTTCCACAGGGTTCTCTGAGCAGCGTTCATCTTCCTGGAAGAAAGGTGTGTAGGTGAGTGCTGTGCACAGCCACTGCCTGGCCCTGGGTGGGCGGGGCCCCCCTCCCCGGACGTATTCTCCTGCTGGGTTCGCGATTCCCTCTTTTAACAAAGAAAGTTATGTTCCCAGGGAGAACCATGGTTAGAAAGGGAGGGAACTGGGGAGAGGAGGAGGAGCCGAGGTGCCTCTTCCCTGCCCGCAGCTTCTTTTATCAGTTTCTGGAATTAGTCTGACCTTTTGTCCATCTTGGATGAACCACCGGGCCTAGGCCAGGCTAAGGCTAGGCCATGTCAAGGGGGCTGTAGGAAATGTGGTGCAGGATCAATGTTTCCTCAGCCCGAGTCCCTCATTACATCACACAGATTTCATACGTGTGACATCTCCTGAGCTCTTCCACCCCAGAACTACGCCCCACCCACTAGGATAGTGATGGTGAACCTATGACACGCGTGTCAGAGGTGACACACGAACTCATTTTTTTTGGTTGATTTTTCTTTGTTAAATGGCATTTAAATATATAAAATAAATATCAAAAATATAAATCTTTGTTTTACTATGGTTGCAAATATCAAAAAATTTCTACATGTGACACGGCACCAGAGTTAAGTTAGGGTTTTTCAAAATGCTGACACGCCGAGCTCAAAAGGTTCGCCATCACTGCCCTAGACTCTGCCCCACCATGAAAGTGTGGGAGCACCCAGTGGGTGGCAGCTAGACTTGGTAACCCTGGGACATTTGCTGAGTGGCCTCAGACCCAGCACTGATGAGTGGTGAACACCACTCACCCTACCTGGTGACTGAGAACCTGCCTTGTCCAACGGGTGTGTCGCCAGAGGCTCTTTCAGTGATTCAGCCTAACAGGAAGCCGGCAAGAGAGGCAGGTTGGAGCGGATCTCAGGGGGCGCTGGGGCTTTTGCTGACTGTCCCTGGGCCTGGTGCTAAAAACGCCAGCCTTAGTGCACAGGTGGGTTCCACCACACACACCCAGAGAGGCAGCCACAAACTGAAGATCCCTTCGTTGCTCCAAACAGGTTGCTCAGGGCAAGTCACAGGCAGCATCTGACACTGGACTGTGCCACAGTCCCTCCCAAGTGGCCCAGAATCACACATCCAGGGGCCAGATTCAGACAGTGTCAGAGCAGGATCCAGTTAACTTTGCAAGTGGCATATCCGAAGGGAGATCTTGGCAGGCGCCAGACCCGGCAGCTCA
Organism: Myotis davidii; assembly: GCF_000327345.1. NCBI lineage: Eukaryota > Metazoa > Chordata > Mammalia > Chiroptera > Vespertilionidae > Myotis > Myotis davidii. Next base: position 568,579 of record NW_006299603.1, on the reverse strand, counting down.
TACACTGTATACAGGGTTGATTCTCATATCCAGCCAGCCTGAGGATGGAGACCACCCATGAATGGGCCAATAGCAATCAAATCTCAATTACAAGAGGGCCCACATA
>NW_006299603.1:566887-567867 GCF_000327345.1 Myotis davidii | reverse complement strand
GTCTTGCTGCTTTTAAGATTCTCTCTTTGTCTTTAAACCTTGGCATTTTAATTATGGTGTGTTTTGGTGTGGGCCTCTTTGGGTTCCTCTTGTTTGGGACTCTCTGTGCTTCCTGAACTTGTAAGTCTATTTCTTTCACTAGGTAGGGGAAGTTTTCTGTCATTATTTCTTCAAATAGGTTTCCAATATCTTGTTTTCTCTGTCCTCCTTCTGGCGCCCCCATAATGCGAACGTTGGTGCGCTTGAAGTTGTCCCAGAGGCTCCTTACACTATCTTGATACCCCCCTACTGTCTGTGACCATAGTCTTTCCTCCCCCTCCCCCCAGCCCCTTTCCCTCTAAGATTCGTCAGTTTGTTCCATGTTTCCATGCCTCTGATTATATTTTATTCACCAATTTATTTTGTTCATTAGATATCCTGTTTGTTTATTTTGATTTTTATATTCAGTTTTTGATAGATATGTATTTGTTGCCATTTTATTGCTTATATTTTTCTCCTCCTCCTCTCCTCTTCCTCCTTCTCTTTTTCAAGAATATCCTTCAATATTTCATGTAATACTGGTTTGGTGGTGATGAACTCCTTTAGCTTCTCCTTGTCTGTGAAGCTCTTTATCTAATCTTCAATTCTAAATGATAGCTTTGCTGGGTAGAGTAATCTTGGTTGTAGGTTCTTGCTATTCATCACTTGGAATATTTCTTGCCACTCCCCTATGGCCGACAAAGTTTCTTTTGAGAAATCAGCAGACAGATTATGGGTGATCCCTTGTAGGTAACTAACTGCTTTTCTCTTGCTGCTGTTAAGATTCTCTCTTTGTCTTTAACCCTTGGCATTTTAATTACAATGTGTTTTGGTGTCAGCCTCTTTTGGTTCATCTTGTGGTGACACTGCACTTCCTGGACTTGTAAGTCTAGTTCTTTCACCAGTTTTCTGTCATTATTTCTTCAAATAGGTTTTCAATTTCTTTCTCCCTCTTTTTTCCT
>NW_006299603.1:557459-565647 GCF_000327345.1 Myotis davidii | reverse complement strand
TCAGTGATGGTGAACCTATGACACGCGCGTCAGAGGTGACACGCGAACTCATTTTTTTGGTTGATTTTTCTTTGTTAAATGGCATTTAAATATATAAAATAAATATCAAAAATATAAATCTTTGTTTTACTATGGTTGCAAATATAAAAAAATTTCTATATGTGACACAGCACCAGAGTTAAGTTAAAGGGTTTTCAAAATGCTGACACGCCGAGCTCAAAAGGTTCGCCATCATTGCCCTAGACTCTGCCCCACCATGAAAGTGTGGGAGCACCCAGTGGGTGGCAGCTAGACTTGGTAACCCTGGGACATTTGCTGAGTGGCCTCAGACCCAGCACTGATACTGAGTGTGAACACCACTCACCCTACCTGGTGACTGAGAACCTGCCTTGTCCAACGGGCGTGTCGCCAGAGGCTCTTTCAGTGATTCAGCCTAACAGGAAGCTGGCAAGCAGAGGCAGGTGGAGCGGATCTCAGGGTGCGCTGGGGCTTTTGCTGACTGTCCCTGGGCCTGGTGCTAAAAACGCCAGCCTTAGTGCACAGGTGGGTTCCACCACACACACCCAGAGAGGCAGCCACAAACTGAAGATCCCTTCGTTGCTCCAAACAGGTTGCTCAGGGCAAGTCACAGGCAGCATCTGACACTGGACTGTGCCACAGTCCCTCCCAAGTGGCCCAGAATCACACATCCAGGGGCCAGATTCAGACAGTGTCAGAGCAGGATCCAGTTAACTTTGCAAGTGGCATATCCGAAGGGAGATCTTGGCAGGCGCCAGACCCGGCAGCTCATACACTGTATACAGGGTTGATTCTCATATCCAGCCAGCCTGAGGATGGAGACCACCCATGAATGGGCCAATAGCAATCAAATCTCAATTACAAGAGGGCCCACATAATCCCTTCAAGGGACATTTGTGAAACACCAGCTCAGGTGGTCAAGTAAACTACACAGCAGGTTCCCGCAGGACACATCTACATACAGCCACCCTACAAAGACTGGGAGCCATAGCAGATCTACCTACAGAAAGAGGCAGCCAAAATGGAAAGAAACGTGCCTCAAAAGAAAGAACAGGAGAAAGCTTATTTTTGGATTCTTTTTTCTTTTTGCTCTTCTATAGTTAAAGACACTTTCAGATCTAGTTTTTAAACCCATTCATTAAAGATGCTATAGATTTCCTTCTTAAATTACCAGGCAATTATCTCACCCCTTTTTATTGAATGATGGTGTTAAAGAAAATTTTCTTCTTTCCAACTGAGTAGGAGGTACCTTTAACAATAAATTACTAGATCCAGGATAGTGGCAGAGTAGGTGGATGTTACACCCATCTCCTCCCAGGACCAAACTAAAGTATAGAACAATCAACTTGAACAACTAAAAAATAGCTCCTCAAGAGAAGTCTTATAACCAAAGATTTGGAAAGGAAGTCACATTGAAACTGGTAGGAAGGGCAGAGATGCAAAAAGGGCTGATCCCACTCCCATGGGTGACAGCTGAGATTCTAGGAGGATATCTCAGCTGCAAGAAAGAGAGAGAATAAGGAATTGAGAATTTACTTGAAGAAATAATCACAGAAAACTTCCATAACCAGAAAAAGACACACAGTTCAGGAAGTGCAGAGTCCCCAAATAAGATGAAACCAAAAAGGCCCACATCAAGTCACATCATAATTAAAAAGGCAAAGGTTAAAGACAAAGAGAGAATCTTGCCCTGGCTGGTGTGGCTCACTTGATTAGAGCGTTGTTCTGTGCACCAAAGGGTCATGGGTTCAATTCCCAATCCAGGCACATACCCAGGTGGCAGGTTCAATCACCGGTTGGAGAGCATATGGGAGGCAACTGACCAATTTATCTCTCTAACATCAATGTTCCTCTGTCTCCCTATTCCTCCCTCCACATTTCTTTCTCTTTAGAAACAACAAAAAACATGTCCTTGGTGAGGATTAAGAAAAAGATAATATATTTTTAAAAAATTATATTTATTGTTGAAAGTATTACAGATGTCCTCCCTTTTTTTCCCCATTGACTCCTTCCACCCGCATCCACCCCTCCCAGGCCTTCACCACTCTATTGTCAGTGTCCACGGGCTCTACATATATTTATATAAGTTCCCCGGTTAATCTTTCCCCACCCTCCCCACCCCTGCCTTCCCTCTGAGATTTGTCAGAGTGAAGAGTCTGTTCCATGCTTCTATGTTTCTGGATCAGTTTTGTTCTTCAGTTTGTTTTCTTAATTTGATCCCACATATGATTGAGATCATGTGATACTTATATTTCTCTGACTGGCTTATTTTACTTAGCATAATAATATCCAGGTCCCTCCATGCTGTCTCAAAGGGTAAGATTTCCTCCTTCTTTTTTTTCTTTTTGGCATAGTGTTTTATTGTGTAAATGTACCACAGGCTTTTAACCCACTCATTTACTGATGGGCACTTGGGCTGCTTTCAAATCTCAGCTATTGTAAATAATCGTGCAATGAACATAGGGGTGCATATATTCTTTCAAATTAGTGTTTTGGGTTTCTTCAGGTAAATTCCCAGAAGCGGAATTGGTGGGCGATATGGCAATTTGTTTTGAATTTTTTGAGGTAACTCCATACTGCTATTCACAATGGCTGCACCAATGTGCATCCCCATCAACAGTGCATGAGGGCTTCCTTTACTCCATATTCTCGTGAACACTTGTTTGTTGATGTATTGATAATAGTCATTTTAACAGACATAAAGTGATACCTCATTGTGATCTTGACCACATCAATGTCATAGAGCTTCTTCACAGCCAGTTGGATCTGGTGCTTGTTGGGCCTGCCATCCACAATGAACACAAGTGTATTGCTGTCTTTTATCTTCTTCATGGCCGACTCACAGTCAGGGGGATTGAGGATGGCATAGTGGTCAAGCTTGTTTCTCCTGGGTGTGCTCTTCTGAGGATATTTAGGCTGCCTTAGGAGCCTTAGTGTTTTTGGCCATCGGAAGGTGGGTGATGTGTGGACCTTCTTTTTTTGCCCGCAGGACACATCTACATACAGCCACCCTACAAAGACTGGGAGCCATAGCAGATCTACCTACAGAAAGAGGCAGCCAAAATGGAAAGAAACGTGCCTCAAAAGAAAGAACAGGAGAAAGCTTCAGAAAAAGAGCTAAGTGAAATGGAGGCAAGCAGCGATAGAGTTCAAAAGAATGGTTATAAGGATGCTCAGGGAACTTAGTGAGAAATGCAAGAGCACAAAAAAGGACAGAAACTGTTAAAAAGATCTGGTCAGAAATGATGAATACAATGTCCAAAATAAAGAATACACTAGAAGGAATAAACAGTAGGTTGGATGAAGCAGAGGATTGAATCAGCGATTTGGAAGACAAGGTAGCAGAAAACACCCAGAATGGCAAAATAAAAGACTTTTTATAAATGAGGATAGTTTAGGGGACTTTTGGGGCAACATGAAGTGTACCTTCTATTTCATTATTGGTGCATAAAAATGCCATAGATTCCTGGATGTTAATTTTATATTCTTCTACACTGCCTAATTCATTTATTAAATCAAGTAATTTTTTTCTTGGAGTCTTTCGGGTTTTCTATGTACAATATTGTGTCATCTGTGAATAATGAGAGTTTCACTTCCTCCTTTCCAAGTTGGATGCCTTTTATTTTTTCTTCTTGTCTGATTGCTGTGGCTAGCACTTCCAGTACTATGTTGAAAAGAGTGGTGAAAGCGGACATCCCTGGCTTGGTCCTGTTCCTAGAGGAAATGGTTTTAGATTTTGCCATTGAGTATGATGTTCACTGTATGCTTGTCATATATGCCCTTTATTATGCTGAGATATGCTCCCTCTATTTCCACTTTGCTGAGAGTTTTTATTAAAAAAGGGTGTTGGATTTTGTTGAATGGTTTTTCTGCATCTATTGATATGATCATGTGATTTTTGTCTTCTAATTTGTTATGTGGTATATCACGTTTATTGACTTGTGAATATTGTACCAGCCTTGCATCCCTGGAATAAATCCCACTTGGTCATGGTGTATGATCTTTTTAATGTATTGCTGAATCCAATTTGCTAATAGTTTCTTAAGGATTTTAAAAATATATATTGTTATTGATTTCAGAGAGGAAGGGAGAAGGAGAGAGAAAAACATCAATGATGAGAGAGAATCATTGATCGGCTGCCTCCTGCACATGCCCTACTGGGGATCAAGCCCACAACCCAGGCACGTGCCCTTGACTGGAATCAAACCCAGGATCTTTCAATCTGCAGACCAGTGCTCTATCCACTGAGCCAAACCAGCTAGGGCTAGTTAAGGATTTTAGCATCTATGTTCATCAGGGGTATTAGCTTCTAATTCTCTTTTTTTTTGTAGTGTCTTTTGGAATTAGGCTAATGCTGGGCTCATGAAAAGAAGAGAGATAATCTTAAAAGCAACATAAGAAAGACAGTTTTTACCTACAGGGGAGCTCCCATAAAACTGGCAGCTGATTTCTCACAGAAACATTTCAGGCCAGGATTGGCATGAAATATTCAAAGTGGTGAAGAGCAAGGACCTGCAACCCAGACTACTTTGCCCAGCAAGTCTTTAATTAAAAATGGAAGGAGAACCTGGCTGGTGTTGCTAAGTGGTCAGAGCATTGACTAACACACGAAAGGTTCTCAGGTTCAGTTCCTGGTCAAGGGCATGTACCTTGGTTGCAGGTTTGATCCTGGCCCTGGTCAGGGTGTACGTGGGAGACAACTGATTAATGTGTTTTTTGTATGTCAACGTTTCTCTCTCTTTATATTCCCCCCTTCCTCCCTCCCTTCCAATCTTTAGAAATCAATGTAAAAAATATCTTCAGGTGATGATTAATAACAATAACAAAAAACTGAAGAAGTAAAGAGCTTCCCACATAAGAAAAAACTAAAGAAGTTTGTTACCAAAAAAACCCCCAACAGTGTTATAAGAAATGTTAAAGGATTGAAGAAGAAGAGGAAGAAAAGGAATAAGGAGGAGGAAGAAGAGGAGAAGGAACATAGTTAAAAGAATATAGTGGCAATAAATACGTACCTATCAATAATCACTTTAAATGTAAATGGCATAAATGCTCCATAGGTAATTGAATGGACAAGAAAACAAGACCCATGAATATGCAGTCTTCAAGAGACGCATCTCAGAATGAAAGGTACACACAGACTAAAAGTAAAGGGGTGGTAAACAATATTTCATGCAAATGAAATGAAAAGAAAAATACTGTGATAACAATACTTACCTCTGACAAAAAGGACTTTAAAACAAAGGCTATAGTAAGAGGCAAAGAAGAACACTACATAATGATAAAGTGGGCAATCCAACAAGAGGGAATAACCAGGCCTTGGGAAACTACGGCCCGCGGGCCGGATCTGAAATGAATAAAACTAAAAAAAAAAAAAAAAAAAAAAAAGACCGTACCCTTTTATGTAATGATGTTTACTTTGAATTTATATTAGTTCACACAAACACTCCATCCATGCTTTTGTTCCGGCCCTCCAGTCCAGTTTAAGAACCCATTGTGGCCCTCGAGTCAAAAAGTTTGCCCACCCCTGGTATAACCCCTGTAAACATTTATGCACCCAACCTAGGAGCTCCTAAATATATAAATTAAATCTTGATGGACATAAAGGGAGAAATTGACAGTAATATAGTCATAGTAGGGTATTTTAACATTCATTGACTACCATGGATAGAAGTTCCAGACAGAAAGTCAACAATGAAACAGCGGCCATAAATGACACACTAGATCAGTTGCATTTGATTGATATCTTCGGAACATTTTACCCCCAAAGCAGCAGAATATACATTCTTTACAGTGCACGTGGAACATTTTCTAGGATAGACCACATGCAAGGACACAAAACAAGTCTCAATAAATTTAAGAAGATTGAAATCATGTCAAGCATCTCTGACCATAATGCTATGAAACTAGAGGTCAATCACAAGAAGAGAAAAGCTGGCATAATGCTATGAAACTAGAGGTCAATCACAAGAGAAAAGCTGAAAAACACACAAAGACATGGAGGCCAAATAAGATGTTACTAAACAATAAAGGGGTTAGCAATGAGATCAGGGAAGAAATCAAAAGATACTTTGAAACAAATGAAAATGAGAACACAGCAATCCCAAATCTATGGGACAGAGCAAAAGCAGTTCTAAGAGGGAAACTGATACCATTACAGGCCTACCTCAAGAGAAAAGAAAAACCTCAGACACAGTCTAACCGTACACTTAAAGGAGCCAGAAAAGGGGCAGCAAACACGACCGGTGTGAGTAGAAGAAAGGAAACAATGAAGATCAGCGCAGAAGGAAACAAAACAGCCTAACAAACAATATAAAAATCAATGAGATTAAGGTCTCTTTTTTGAAAAGATAAACAAGATGGACAGACCTTTAACCAGATTCATCAAGGAAAAGAGAGGACCCAAAATAGATACAATCAGAAATAAAAGGGGAGAAGTAACAACTGACAGTACAGAAATACAAAGGATTGTAAGGAACTGTTACAGACAACAATATGCCAATGAACTGGACAATCTGGAAGAAATGGATAAATTCCTAGAAACATACAATCTTCCACAACTGAATCAAGAAGAATCAGAAAATCAGAATGGACAGATTACAACTAATGAAATTAAAGTAATAATTTTAAAGAACTAGCAACAAACAAAAGTTCTGGATTGGATGACTTCACAAAACAATGTTACCAAATTTTCAAAGAACTAACAATTATCCTTCTCAAACTATTCCAAAAAATTTGAAGAGGAGGGAAGACTCCCATGCTCATTTTACAAGGTCAGCATTATGCTAATTTAAAAACCAGATAAAGATTCTGCAAAGAATGAAATTTATCGGTTCATATCCGTAATAAACATAGATGCTACTATCCCTAGCAAAATATTAACAAACTGAATCCAGCAATACATTAAAAAGATCACACACCATGTTTAAGTGGAATTTATTCCAGAGATGCAAGTTTATTACAATATTCTGAAATCAATAAATGTGATAAACCCCAGAAACAAAAGGAAGAATATTAACCACATGATAATATCAATAGATCCAGTAAAATCACTTTATAAAATCCAGCATTGATTTATGATAAAAACTCTCAGAAAAGTAGAAATAAAGGCAACATACCTCAACATAATAAAGGCCATGTATGACAAACCCACAGCCAGCATCATACTCTATAGGCAAAAACTAAAAGTGTTTTCTTAAGATGGGGAGCAAGGAGGGGATGTCCCCTTTTACCACTCTTACTCAGCATAGTACTGGAAGTCTTAGCCAAGAAGAGGAAATAAATGGCATCTAAATTGGAAAGGAAGAAGTACAACTGTCATTATTTGCATATGGCATGATACTATATATGGAGAGACCTAAAGATTTCACTCAAAAACTACTAGAACTGATAAATGAATTCAGCAAAGCAGCAGGATACAAAATAAATATCCAGAAACCAGTTGCACTTTCATACACCAATAATAAAGTATCAGAATGGGAAACTAAGAAAATAGTTGCATCAAGAAAAATAAAATACTTAGGAATAAATTTAACCAAGGATGTAATAGACATGTACTTGGAAAAAATTATAAGACACTATATAACAAAATTGAAGAAAATTAATGTTCATCAATAGGAAGAATTACAATAATTAAAATGTCCACACTACCCAAAGCAGCCTATAGATTCAAAGCAATATCTATCAAGATTCCAATGTTGATTTCACAGAACTAGAACAAATATTCCAAAAATTTATATGGAACCACAAAGACCCCAAATAGCTACAGCAATCTTGAAAAAGAAGAACAAAGTTGGAGGAATCAGGCGATCTGATATCAAACTATACTGCAAGACCACAGTAACCAAAACAGGATGATACTGGCATAAAAACCAACATATAGATCAATGGAACAGAATAGAGAGCTCATAAATAAACCCATGCCTTTATAGTCAATTAGTATTTGACAAAGGAGGCAAGAACATACAATGGAGTAAAGATAGTCTATTCAATAAATGGTGTTGGAAAATTTAGACAGATATGTGCAAAAAAAGGTGAAACTAGACTACCTTCTTATAAGAATTAACTCACAATGGATTGAAGACTCAAATGTTAGATTTGCAATCATAGAAATCCTAGAAGAAAACATAGGCAGTAAAATCTAGGATATTTGTAGCCATATTTTTTCTGATAC
>NW_006299603.1:554556-557129 GCF_000327345.1 Myotis davidii | reverse complement strand
GCCCTCTTGCCATCTAGGACCCCTCGGGGAATGTCAGACTGCTGGTTTCGGCCCGATCCCCGCAGGCCAGGCTGAGGGACCTCACCCTCTAGTATGCATATAAGATCTTTGGTTAATCTCTTCCCACCCTCCCTCCTCCCTCAGTGTGCATCATAGACATAGGTCAAATGTTGGAACAGTCGCTTAGGCTTATATATATATAGACTACAGGCCGGATACACAAAATTCATGAAAGGGGCTCAGCCCCTGCTGCTGCAGCTGCCTTGGCCCCCACCTGCCGTGGCAACCACCTTGGCCCTTGCAGCCCCAGCTTCATCTGGAAGGATGTCCAGAAGGACATCTGGTCTAATTAGCATACTACACTTTTATTATTATAGATAGCTAAGGTTTGGAAGCAGCCCAAGTGCCCATCAGGAGATGAGTGGATAAAAATGCTGTAGTACATTTATGCAATGGACTACTACTCAGTTGTACAAAGGAAGAAAATCTTACCTTTTGCAATAGCATGAATGGATCTGGAGAGTATTATGCTAAGTTAAATAAGACAAGTACCTTAGAAATTCACTTACATGTGCAATGCAATGAACAAAATAAACTAACAAACATTATAGAAATAGACTCGTAGATACAGAGAAGAGACTGACAGTTGTCAGATGGGATGGGTGTTGTAATGCTGGTGAAAAACGTGAAAGGAGTAAGCAAAAAACAAACAACAACCTTCTCATAGACACACAGCATGGTGATTACCCGAAGGAAAGGGGGTGGAGGGAGGTGGCAGAGGGTAAGGAGGGGATTATTGGTGATGGAAGAAGACTTGACTTTGGGTGGTGAGCACAACACTATACACAGGTGATGTATTATAGAATTGTACACGTCAAACCTATATAATTCTATTAACCAATAAATTCAATTAAGCTCCACATACTTAACAAAATAAATTACTAAAAACTGGGGTATATTACTGATATACTGTTTCACCTACCTATCCTTGTGCCTATTTACATTTATTTTAGCTTTACAAGTTTTAAATATTTTTTATATCTGGGAATGTTATTGCCTTTCCCAATTACCCTTTTTTCCAAATCACTTTTCTTGATGCTTATTTAAAAAATATATATTTTATTGATTTTTTACAGAGAGGAAGGGAGAGATATAGAGTGTTAGAAACATCAATGAGAGAGAAACATCAATCAGCTGCCTCCTGCACACCTCCTATTGGGGATGTGCCCACAACCAAGGTACATACCCTTGACCGGAATTGAACCTGGGACCCTTCAGTCCGCAGGCCAACGCTCCATCCACTGAGCCAAACCAGTTAGGGCTTGATGCTTATTTAGAAGCAATATTAGAATTATAAGCATTCTGGAAGAGAAAGAGAGGGAGCAGGGAACAGAGAGTCTATTCAGGCAAATAGTGGATGAGAACTTCTCAAACCTATGGAAAGAACTAGATCCTCAAATCCAAGAAGCAAACAGGATCCTTAGTTACCTCAACCCAAAGAGGGCCTCTCCAAGGCATTGGGTATTAAAACTGTCAAAAAATAATGAGAAAGAAAAAATTCTCAAAGCTGCCAGGGAAAAGAAGGAAGTGACCTACAAAGGAAAACACACCAGAATTTCATGCGACTTCTCAGCAGAAACTCTACAAGCCAGAAGAGAATGGAACCAAATATTCAAATGTCAGAAAGAGAGAAATTGCCAGCTATGAATAATACATCCAGCAAAATTATCCTTTATCTATGAAAGAGCAATGAAGACATTCCTGGACATATAGAAGGTAAGGGATTTTATCATCAGAAAACCTCCATTGTAAGGGAATTATTCTACTTGAAACAAAGAACATAAGGTCACAACATGAAGAGTAAGATCACCAAAAATCTTAGAGCATAAAAAGGGATAATTTGTGACAACAAAAACGGGGGGGGGGGGGGGGGGCTGGGGAGGAAGGTTTGAACTGGCAAAGGAGGATGAAGATCAGATGTACTCAAAAGAAAAAAAACAACTAATGTATATATGCAACTTTATTTTTTACTAGAGGCCTTGTGCACAAAATTTGTGCACAGGTAGGGTCCTGAGGCCTGGCCAGTGATTGCAGCCAATCGGGGCCTTCCGGCTGCCAGGTGGAGCCTTCCTTCTAGCTGCCAGATAAGGCCTCCCTTCCCTGGCTGCTGGCTGCCGGCTGGGGCTTTCCTTCATACCGTGCTGACCCCTGGTGGTCAGCACACGTCATAGCAAGGGATTGAACTCCTGGTCTTTTAGTTGAACTCCTGAGGGGACAATTTGCATATTAGACTTTTATATATAACTAGGGGCCCGGTGCACGAAATTTGTGCACTGGTGTGTTGGGGGGGAGTGTCCCTCAGCCCAGCCTGCCCCCTCTCACATACTGGGAGCCCTCAGGCGTTGACCCCCGTCACCCTCCAATCGCAGGATCGGCCCCTTGCCCAGGCCTGACGCCTCTGCCAGAGGTTTCATGCCTGGGCAGGGGACCCTCATTTCCCCCACCACTGGTTCTGCCCCCAGCCCAGGCCTGATGCCTCTGGCCCCGGCGTCCGGCCTGGGCAGGGGGCCCTC
>NW_006299603.1:543225-553982 GCF_000327345.1 Myotis davidii | reverse complement strand
CTCCTGCTTTCCCTTTTGCCTCCCTGCATTGTGCCTACATATGCAAATTAACCGCCATCTTTGTTGGCAGTTAACTGCCATCTTAGTTGGCAGTTAATTTGCATATTGCCCTGATTAGCCAATGAAAAGGGTAGCGGTCGTACGCCAATTACCATGTTTATCTTTTATTAGTGTAGATAAACCTAATGGTAACCACACACATAATCCCCAAACCAGGATACATAGCTCAATAAAAGGGTACATAGAGGAAAGAAGTATGGAATACCACCCAACAAAAATAACAGACAGAAACACAAAGGAAAAGAATGAATGAAGATACAGAGCTACCAGAAAACAAAAGATAAAATGGCTATGGAAATCCTCATATATAATAATTACCCTACATGTAAATGATCTGATTTTTACCAACAAAGAGGCACAGAATAGCAGAGTGGGTCAACAAACAAAAGCCAGCATACTAGTATGCTGCCTACATGAGACACATCTGACCTGCAAAGACAAAGGTAGATTCAAAGTAAAAGGATGGAAAATGATTTCCAAGCAAATAACACCCACAGAAAAGCAGGTGTAGCCATACTTATATCTGACAAAATAGATGTCAAGATAACAAGAGACAAAGATGGACACTTTATAATGATAAAGGGAGCACTACATCAAGAAAACATAACACTTTTAATATATATGCACCCAACCAGAAGCACTGAAATATATAAAACAACTACTCACAGAACTAGAGGGAGAAACAGAACAAAACACAGTCGTAGTTGGGAACCTTAACATTCCATTGACAGCTCTAGACAGATCAACCAAACAGAAAATCAATAAAGAAATATCTGCCTAAATGAAACACTAGACCAGTGGTTGGCAAACTCATTAGTTAACAGAGCCAAATATCAACAGTACAACAGTTGAAATTTCTTTTGAGAGCCAAATTTTTTAAACTTAAACTATATAGGTAGGTACATTGTTATTAACTTAATTAGGGTACGCCTAAGGCTTAGGAAGAGCCACACTCAAGGAGCCAAAAAGCCCCATGTGGCTCGCGAGCCGCAGTTTGACGACCATGGCACTAGACCAAATGGACATAATTGACATTTACAGAACCTTTCATCACAGAACACCAGATTATACCTTCTTCTCCAGTGCACATGGAACATTCTCAGGAATAGATCATATGTTAGGTCACAAAACTAGGCTCAACAAATTCAAGAAGATTGAAATTACATCTGACCATGATGCCGTGAAATTAGAAATCAACTGCAAAAAGGAAGTAAAGCCACTCACAAATATGTGGAGGTTAAACAACTCACTACTAAAAAATGACCGGGTCATAGAGGAAATAAAAGACAAGATAAAAATACAGAGAGACAAATGAGAATGACTACACAACGTATCAAAACTTCTGGGATGCAGTGAAAGCAGTAATAAGAGGGAAGTTTATGTCATTACACGTTTATCTCAAGAAACAAGAGAAATCCCAAGTAAGCAAACTAACATCACATCTTAAAGAACTAGAAAAGAAGAACAAAGGCAACCCAAAGTCAGCAGAAGAAAGGAAATAATAAAAATTAGAGCAGAACTGAATGAAATAGAGAACAAAAAGGCTATACAAAAAATTCATAAAACAAAGAGCTGGTTCTTTGAAAAGATTAAGAAAATTGGCAAAATCCTGGCTAAACTCACTAAGGAAAAAAGGGAAAGACCCATATAAACAAAATCAGAAGCGAGAGAGGAGAAGTCACCACAGACATCACAGATATACAAAGGATCATACTAGAATATTATGAAAGACTATATGCCACCAAATTCAATAACCTAGAAGAAATGGATAAGTTCCTAGAAACATATAGCCTTCCTAGACTAAATCATGAAGAACTGGAAAATCGAAATAGACTGATCAGTAGTTAGGGAATTGAAACAACCATCAAACCTCCCAAAAAACAAAAGTCCAGGACCAGATGGCTTCACCAGCAAATTCTACTAAATGTTCAAAGAAGATTTAAAACCTGTCCTTCTCAAACTCTTCCAAAAAATTGAAGAAGAGACAAAACTTCCTAACACATTCTATGAGGCCAATATAATCCTGATACCAAAACCTGGCAAAGATAACACAAAGAAAGAAAACCAATATCTCTGATGAGTACAGATCCAAAAATCCTAAACAAAATACTAGCAAATCAAATACAACAGTACATCAAAAAATAATACATCATGATCAAATGGGGTTCATTCCAGCGGCACAAGGATCATTCAACATATGCAAATCAACCAATGTACAGATCAATCAATTAACAAAAGAAAGGATAAAGCCCTAGCTGGTCTAACTCACTGGACAGAGCCTTGGACTTTGGACTCAAGGGTCCTGGGTTCAATCACAGTCAAGGGCACATGCTTGGGTTGCAGGCTCAATCCCTAGTAGGGGGCGTACAAGAGGCAGCCAATCAATGATTCTCTCTCATCATTGATGTTTCTAACTCTCTCTCACTTTCCCTTCCTCTCTGAAGTCAATAAAAATATATTTAAAAATATTTTAAAAAGAAAGGATAAAAATCATAGGATCTTGTCAATAGATCATATTTCCTTTTTCTAAGCATTTGACAAGATACAACATCCATTTATGATTAAAATACTCAATAAAATAGGAATAAAAGGAAAGTATCTCAACATAATAAAGGCTATATATGATAAACCCTCAGATAATATCATACTTAATGGTGAAAACCTGAAAGCTTCTCCTCTAAGATCAGGAACAAGACAAGGACGTCCACTCTCACCACTCCTATTCCACACAGAGCTGGAAGTCCTCGCCCGAGCAATAGGCAAGAGAAAGAAATAAAAGGCATCCAAATGGGGAAGGAAGAAGGAAAACTGTCACTTTTTGCAGACGACATGATTCTGTACATAGAAAACCCTAAAGACTCCACCAAAAAACTATTAGAAACAATAAACAAATACAGTCAAGTTGCAGAATACAAAATCAATGTGCAAAAATTCTATTGCCTTCCTGTATACTAACAACAACACTTCAGAAAAAGGAATGAAGAAAGCAATTCCTTTTGCAATTGCATCCAAAAGAATAAAATCTAGGAATAAACCTAACAAGGAATGTGAAAGACCTATATATTGAAATTTACAAAGCATTATTAACAGAGATTGAAAAAGACACAACAAAATGGAAAAATATCCCATGTTCATGGATTGGAAGAATCAACATAGTTAAAATGGCCATATTACCCAAAGCAATATACAGATTTAATGCAATCCCCATCAAAATCCCAATGTCATTTTTAAAATAAGTAGAACAAGAAACATCAGATTTGTATGGAACTGCAAAAGACCCCAAATAGCCAAAGCAATCCTGAGAGAAAAGAACAAAGCTGGAGGTATCTCGCTGCCTGACTTCAAATTATACTACAGAGCTATGATAATCAAAACAGCATGGTATTGGCAGAGAAATGGACACACAGATCAATGGAACAGAATAGAGAGCCCAGCTATAAAATTACATGTATGTGGACAGATAATTTTTGACAAATGAGCCAGAAATACACAATGAAGTGAAGATAGTCTCTTCAACAAATGGTGCTGGGAAAACTGGAAAACCACATGAAAACGAGTGAAACTGGGTTACAGTTTGTCCCCATGTACAAAAATTAATTCAAAATGCATCAAAGACCTAAATATAAGACTTGAAACAATAAGTGACATAAAAGAAAATATAGTTATCAAACTTATGGACCTTAGTCATAGAGAACATTTTATGAACTTGACCCCAAAGCAAGTAAAGGCAAAAATAAATGAATGGGGCTATATCAAACTAAAAGGCTTCTGCACAGCAACAGGAACTGACAACAAAACAAATAGGCAGCCAACCAGATGGGATATGATATTTGCAAACAGTAGCTCCCACAAAGGTTCAGTTTTCAAACATATAAATAACTCATAAAACTCAACACTAAACAAACAAACATCCCAATCAGAAAGTGGGCAGAGGACCTGAAAATAGACCTCTCCCAAGAAGACATATGAACAGCCTGTAGATACATGAAGACATGTTCAACCTCCTGGCAATCAGGGAAATGCAAATCAAAACTACAGTGAGCTACCACCTCACACCTGTTAGAGCGGCCATTATCGACAATACAAGCAATCACAAGTGCTGGAGAGGTTGTGGAGAAAAGGGAACCCTCATTCACTGCTGGTGGGAATGTAGATGGTACAACCACTATGGAAAGCAGTCTGGTGATTCCTGAAACAATTAAGAATAGAGCTACCATATGACCCAGCAACCCCACTCCTGGGTATATGTCCAAAAAACTCGAAATCATGTTATTTGCAAAGATATATACACTCCTATGTTCATTGCAGCATTATTCATGTGGCCAAGACATGGAAACAACCAAAGTGTCCCGCGATAGAGGACTGGATAAAGATGTGGTCCATACACACAATGGAATACTGCTCAGCTATAAGAAAGGATGAAATAGAGCCATTTGCAACAACAGGGATGGACCTTGAGAGCATTATGCTAAGTGGAATAAGTCAGTCAGAAAAAGCTAAGAACCATATGAGTTCATTCACATGTGGGATATAAAACTGAAACTCGTGAACAGACAGCAGTGGGATAACCAGAGATGGGGGTGGGGGAGAAGGAGGTCCTAATATATGCTGACAGGAGAGATTTGACTCTGGGTGGCGGGCACAGGGTACAATATACAGATCTTATAACATAGAAACCCACACCTGAAACCTATATGATCATGTTGATCAATGTCACCCCAATAAATTTAATAAAAAAGAGAAGAAGAAAACAGTTTTCCTTTAATTATACATTTTTACATAATACTTTTCTACCTAGATTTGGATATCTGTTACTCTCAGCCAGTAGGAAAGGGTCCTGTACATGTTACTAAGAAAAAAAAATGCTTTGGAGAAATGGAAAATGTTTTCAAGGGCTTCATTATGTCTTTTATCTTTCTTGAAAACTACACTGGGCCAGGGTTAGGGTGATGGGAACGGTGAGTAGGCAGAAGTAGAGGCAAATTATAATAGTTGTATCTTCTGATAAGCTGGTGGTACTTCCTTAATATTTTTGTCCTATTCAGGTCCAAATAAATAGTTCTCAACAGAACTATTTTTATCCTATGAGTTTAGTTGCTATCTAAATTATCTGAAACTTATGACAAAGCCTCAGTTTTGACAGTGGCCTCAGCAGCATCAGAAAACAAAAGAAACCCATCACCCTAGCCTCCCTGGGCTGCACCTCAGCCACCCCTGCAGGCTTCAGAAAGTGTGGGTTCCAGCCCTAGCCAGTTGGGCTCAGTGGATAGAGTGTGCGTCTGTGGACTGAGGGATCCCACATTTGCTTCTGGTCAAGCGCACATGCCCAGGTTGCGGGCTCGATCCCCAGTGGGGGACATGCAGGAGGCAGCCGATCAATGATTCTCATTTTCTCTCATCATTGGTATTTCTATCTTCCTCTCCCTTTCTCTCTGAAATCAATAAAAATATATTTAAAAAAATAAAGAAAAAGTAAGTGTGGGTTCAGGATAGGGGACAGGTACAGCTCTGATAATCCAAAGTCTAAATGGATAATGGAATGTCATTCTGCCATAAAAAAGAATGAAGTACTAATCCACCTACAGACCACGGCTGGACCTTGAAAACGTTATGCTGAGGAGTGAAACCAGCTAGTCACAAAGGGCACCACATTGTATGATTCCATTTATAGGAAACATCAAGAATAGGCAAGTCCATCATGATAGAAAGTAGGTTAGTAGTTGCCAAGGGTTGAGGGGAGGGGGAATGAGGAGTGTTTGCTTAATGGGAATGGAGTTTCCATTTGGGGCGATGAAAAAATTTTGGAACTAGACCATGGTAATAGTTGCACAACGTCATGTGTTGAATGTCACTGGATTGCACACTTTAAAATGGCAAATTCTATATTATCTGTATTTTACTACAATAAAAATAACCAAACAACAACAATAACCCAAAGTATTTGAATAAGGGTCAGAAGTGGATATTTTATTTTTAAAATATTTTTTATTAGATTTCAGAGAGGAAGGGAGATAGAAACATCAATAATGAGAGAGAATCCTTGATTGATGGCCTCCTACACGCGCCCCACACTGAGGATCTAACCTGCAACTGGACATATGCCCTGACTGGGAATCGAACTGTGATCTCCTGGTTCATAGGTCGACACTCAACCACTGAGCCACGCCAGCAGGGCTGAAGTGTATATTTTAAGAGTAACAAAGCTCCATGGAAGTGTTGAAATATAGCCCTGTGGGGAGGAGGATGGACAGACATCCAGCTGTGTAAGTATAAGATGCCTGTATTTTTTCTTTTAAAAAAATTGTGATGTAATGGACATAGAGCACTGTGCACCTTTAAGATTTACAGTGTGTTGGTTTGATACATTCATATATTGCAGATGACTACAGCAGTGTTAGCTAACACCACACTCATGTCACTTATTTATCATTTCTTTTTGTATGTGTTGAGAACAGTTAAGATGTAGTCTCTGAGCAACTTTAAAGTTGATACCGTAGTATTAAGGACTATAATCACAATGGTTATAGTCCTAATGGTTCATTAGGTCTCTGGATTTATCTACTAATTAGAAGTTGTGATCTTCAACAATGTCTCCCCAATTCCACCCTCAACCTCTGGTAAATACCATTCTACTGTTTTTACAAGTTCAAGATATCTATTTTCTTATATCAATTTCACAGCCTGGCTTTGTATTTTCAAAATTTCAAAAAGGGAAAAAAATCCATGACAAATATGAAAATATTGCCCATTACTATAAGACTATACACATCATAGGTGAGGGGTATCAGAGAAGAAAGAGTGAAAGAACAAGCAAAATTTGAAATATTTGAATTGATTAGGTAGTTTTTGAGGCGAATGTATAGGTTTCCCTGTTTCTTGGGAAAAAAGTTATTTATATTGAATATCCTTGTGAATACTTCTTTAAAAATATTTTTTTATTGATTTCAGAGAGGAAGGAAGAGTGAGCGAAAGATAGAAACATCAATGACGAGAGAGAACCATCCATCAATCAGGGATGGAGCCTGCAACTCTGGCATGTGCTCTGACCAGGAGTTGAACTGCGACCTCTTGGTTCATAGGTTGGCACACAACCACTGAGCCACACCAGCCAGGCACATGCTTCTTTACACACTCATGGGATTGTATCTGTGCCGCATATAAATCGCTAGAGGTGAGACAAGTGGGAAAGAGGGTCAACGCAATTAAATGTTGAAAGTCAATGCCTACTTGTTACTAGGGATTGAACTGCTTACACCAGTGATGCCCAGAGTGTGCATTTCCTCACAGACCCCACATGGTGTTGCCTGTTTTCCTGAGTGTTGGCAAACTCAGTGACACAGGGAAGGCTAAACAGTCTTTTCAATGTTTAAATACCTTTGTATTTCTTCTCTTTTTTTTTTTCTTTTCAGTGGTCTGTTTCTTTGAGCTGTCTTTTCATATCCTTTGCCATTAAAATTTTGGAAAACTAATTATTTTTCTCACTGGGAAAAATTAATATTATGTATTATACTAGAGGCCCAGGGCACGAATTTGTGCACAGGTGGGGTTCCTCAGCCTGGCCAGGGATCGGGGCCGATCAGGGGTTAGGAGGCTGCCCAGCCAGCCAGGGGGAGGGACTGTGGGAGGTTGGCCAGCTGTGGGAAGTTGGCTGTGGGAGTGCACTGACCACCGGGGAGCAGCTCCTGCTTTGAGCATCTGTCCCCTTGTGATCAGTGCAAGTCATAGTAACCGGTTGTTTGGTCGATCAATCATAACAGTCACTTAGGCATATATATATATATTATGAATAATAATGTAATACATACCTTTTATCTGTTAAGTTGCATATTTTTTCTCACTTTAAAAATAACTTTTGACTTTTGTGTAATTTTTTTCTATTGATATAATCTTAATGTTTACATAGTCAAGTGTTTTTAGACTTGAATTTGTGTTTTGCTTAAAGAGATATTCCCTACTTTGAAATTATAAGACAAAATTTCCACAATGTAGAATCTTATGGTTGCAGTTCTGAATAGTGACAAAATTCATCAAATACATTTTTATTTATCTTTATTTTTTTAAAATTCTCACCCAAGGATATGTTTATTGATTTTAGAGAGAAGAAGAGTGAGAGAGAGAGAGACATCAATGTGAGAGAAACATTGACCAGTTGTCTCCCATATGTGCCCTGACAGGAGATTGAACCCATGCCTTGACCAGGAATCAAACCTGCAACCTTCTTTATTTTTATATTTTGGTGTATGAGACAATGTTCCAGCCAACTGAACCACCCAGCCAGGGTCATCAAATAAATTTTTAGTAGTAGGAACATGCCCCTCCTTCAGTCCTTTGACCTATTAGTCCAGGGATCTTAATGACTAGACTTCCTAACATTGAACCATCTTTTGTCCTCCTGGTCTGAGCTGTGTTGTATTCTTCTTTTTTAAAAAATATATTTTTATTGATTTATAGAGGAGAGGAGAGGGAGAGAGAGATAGAAACATCAATGATGAGAGAGAGTCATTGATCAGCTGCCTCCTGCATGTCCCCCACTGGGGATTGAGCCCCCAACCCGGGCATGTGCCCTTGACCGGAATCGAACCTGGGACCCTTCAGTCCTCAGGCTGACGCTCAATCCATTGAGCCAAACCAGCTAGGGTTGTTGTAAATTCTTGACAGTGGGTTTTTACACTATTATTCACATGTAATGTATTAAAACAGGTTTCCCTGACAACACAGGAGTTAGGATTTACATTAAATTTCCTGCTTTAATGAAATGCAAGGCAGCTGGATGGAGGGACATTGTGCCGAAGGGACATGCTAAAGCAAGACCCCAGCAAGGTGGTGGTGGGGGCCTCCCCAAGCTCTCCTTGATGGGGAGAAACAAAAGCAGAGTAGTAGGTGTTGATGTTCATGAACATGAAATTGTTAGCATAGGTAGCTGACTATTACTAAAGAAAGGGAGCACAGAGAATCAGACATTGTGGTCCCCAACCAACTAGGAGCTGAACTGATAGTAAGCCTGCTTCACTAGGAAACCGCAGCATCCAGGGGCACCCCACCCATGAATTCAAGGGGATTAGTGCCCTCCCTTCCCCCCATGGAGAGGAAGAGCCAGTTTTTCAATCTCCCCAATATACAACTGGTCCATTTGCCCAGATGATGGGGGGAAGGAATAAGAGGGAAGTTGCTTTGCTGGGCACATGCCCAATAGAA
The DNA here is from genome assembly GCF_000327345.1 of Myotis davidii. Lineage (NCBI taxonomy): Eukaryota > Metazoa > Chordata > Mammalia > Chiroptera > Vespertilionidae > Myotis > Myotis davidii. The sequence continues at coordinate 544,727 of NW_006299603.1, read as the reverse complement.
GCCAAGATGGCACAGGGGGAGTGCTTCTACTACGAGGCATGTGCAGTAGGACCAAGATGGCACCATTAGGGGGGGCCAAACTTAGCCTGGAAAAAGGATTCGACTGGATAGGAACACAGAACCCCTGAAAACTAGGAAATGGGTTGATTGTGGGGAGGACCAAAACCTAACCGAGAGGATTGGGAAATTGATCAGTTAGTTTGAAAAACCACCTGGTCCTTCTCAAGCCCAAGATAATCCAAGTGTTACAAAGTCTCTCTCTCTCTCTCTCTCTCTCTCTCATCTCTCTCCCTCCCTCCCCATAACATACGCTTGCCCATTTGTTCACATGTTTTCTCGCCATAGCATCCATGCAGCCCTAGCAGGCTACGCCAGCAGCTGCGTGACTCGAAGCGCAGGCTCCGGGCCGCTGCAGTGCCAGCTGGAGTGCAGCTGGGAAGAGACCAGGCAAGGACAAGGACAGAAGCTGAGCTTTGTCGTGGCGCAGGACACTGGCCTTTGTTCTAGGCCTGATGAGGACAAGGCTGGACTTTTTCCCACAGCGGGATGGATTGAGATGGACATTGGGAACCTGGGGTCAGCTTCTATTTCCATCACAATAAATCTTACCACTACACCGCAGCTTCCTATGCATGGGTCCCCAGAAATGCTTTTCTCGTGACTCTGAGAAAGGACCCATTTCCACCGGCAACAAAACGATCTCTCTCTCTCTAGATCATACATCAGAGCACAATGTGTTTAACTCTCCAACCAAAGGCAATAGAAGAAAAACAAACAAAACAAAAAGTCCCAAATGGTTTTTCTGAACGTTTTAAGTTTTTAATGTTGACACGAGGACTCCAGGAAGCTGCACAAACAGTACAGTGAACCCACGGGCACCCTCTTCTCCATTCGCCGGTCTCATCACTTTTATCGCATCTGCGTTGTCCTCTCTCTCGGTCTCTTTTTTCCCTGAAACATTTGGGAGTGAGTTGCTGACATTATGCCCCCTGTCCCTCACATACTCAGTTCATGTAAATCTCCTAAAGCCAGGGACATCCTCTGACACCTCAGTACAATAATCAAAAATAATATTGATTTTTATCTTGACACAAGACCGTTTTAGTCTTCAATTGTCCCCTTAATGTCTTTTATTAAAAAAAGAATCCAGGACTAACTTTGATCACTTATTTAAGGGTATCTGCCAGCTTTCTCCTCCATTTTTCTTTCTTTTATTATTGACAAATATTTTTCAGAGAGTTACTTGAAGACCATGGAAATATTCTGTTACTTCTTAAACTTCCAACCATTCATTGATGGTTCTTGCTTTAATCCATTATTTTGGAGACTGCCAAATGGCGATTTTTTTTTTTTATTGCTTAAAGTATTACAAAGGGTATTACATATGTGTCCATTTTTCCCCCCGCCCTAGACAGTCCCCTAGCCTCCCCTATCCCCCAGTGTCTTATGTCTATTGGTTATGCTTATATGCATGCATACAAGTCCTTTGGTTGATCTCTTAC
>NW_006299603.1:540647-543024 GCF_000327345.1 Myotis davidii | reverse complement strand
AACTCCATACTGTCTTCCATAGTGGCTGCACCAGTCTGCATTCCCACCAGCAGTGCACAAGTGTTCCTTTTTCTCCACATCCTCTCCAGCACTTGTCGTTTGTTGATTTGTTGATGATAGCCAGTCTGACAGGTGTGAGATGGTACCTCATTGTTGTTTTGATTTGCATCTCTCGGATGATTAGTGACTTTGAGCATGTTTTCATATGTCTCTTGGCTTTCTGAATGTCCTCTTTTGAAAGGTGTCTATTTAGGTCCTTTGCCCATTTTTTGATTGGATTGTTTATCTTCCTTTTGTTAAGTTGTATGAGTTCCCAATGATTTTAATAAAAGGCAGAGGTTGACTTTCCATTTCTGGATGCTTGTTTTTTTTGAGGGGTGGAGGGAGGCATACAATAGGAACAATGAGTGGTTCTGGGAAGAGGTGCCTTAATCTTCTCCCAGCAAGTCAGAACTGAAATGACTCTTTGACTTTATACCCATGTCATGAAGGCTTTCCAGAGGACAGCATGGTCCCTGCAGGTCTTTTTCAGCACACGCTGCCTGCCTGGAGTTGTGGTGGCTTTGGGGGCTCCTGTGGGTCAGAGGGAAGCCCACAGCTCTGGACAGGTCTGCACAAGAGGAAGGGGCACAGCATTATCAAATGCATACTTCCTGACACTCTGACACTGTGTAAGCCTTTTATTTCTCCTCCATTGGTCCATTCTTGCCCTATAGCAGATGGTGGGCAAAAAGCTGATTATGTTAACCCTTTTGTGTAAACCGTCTAATGCCTACCCGTTGCTTTTAGGATAAGGGTGGCATGGATTTTAACATGGTGTATCTGAGGTTCTGCCCCTTCTTGTCATCATGCAGGAGAGGCCAACTCAGAGAGAGTGCCCTCCCTACTAGTTTAAACTTAAACTATATAGGTAGGTACATTGTTATTAACTTAATTAGGGTACTCCGAAGGCTTAGGAAGAGCCACACTCAAGGGGCCAAAGAGCCGCATGTGGCTCGCAAGCTGCAGTTTGCAGCTTCCTCCCTACTGTGCTCCCGCTACAGTGCCTAGTTCAGTTGCAAGAACACCTGTTTGTCCTCCTTGGGCCTTTGCACATGCTGTTCCTTCTACCTGGAACACTTCTCTGATGCTTCCAATGGCTGGTTACTCCTCCTCTTCAGATTTCAGTTCAAAATCACTTCCTTGGAGAAACATCTCCCCTCAAATGATTCTTTAATTAATGGCCCTCTTCCCACCATGCGAATCTACAAGGAAATGGATTGTGTTATCTTGCTTACTGTAAATCTCCATTACTTATTGCATGTTAATGCTTTTATTCAACACATATTTGTTAAGAACAGAAGTGTCAGGCACTGGGTATAAAATAGTGAACAAGGTGGACAAGATTTCTGCCTGCACGGGGAGAGGGGAAGATACACACATACAAAACAAATAAAAATTTTAGGTAGAGATCCAGGTGTGATGTAAAAGATCGGGACGGGAACAAAGGGGTTGGGGAGGGGCAATTATCTAGTGTGGTCAGGGAAGGCTCACTGCAACAGAGGTGGAGCCAGGCAGGGGGGACCTCAGGGCAAAGGCCTGGAGACAGGAACAGGTTTCCCGTCCAATGGTTCTCAACCTTCCTAATGCCGCGACCCTTTAATACAGTTCCTCATGTATAAAATTATTTTCGTTGCTACTTCATAACTGTAATTTTGCTACTGTTATGAATTGTAATGTAAATATCTGATATGCAGGAGGTATTTTCATTGTTCGCGACCCACAGGTTGAGAACCGCTGCGAGGAACAGCAGGCCAAGTTCCTGGCAAACCGAAAAGGCATGCCTTGGGTCTAGCGCTGTGCTGGGGGCTTCTCATGCTCTGTTCCTCCTGCTGCTCACCGACTCTGACAGGCAGGTAACTGTCACAGCCAGCATGCAGGGGGGGGGCAACACAGAGAGAGTGAAGTCCGTGGTTCCAGGTCACGCTGGCAGCGAGGGGTGTGCCGGGTACCCAGGATGTCTAGCCTGGTTTGCACTTTGGCGAGGCCTGCACATTCTCCCAGCTGTCATTTTTCCAACTTGAACCACAGGCCGCCCAGAGGGGCCCAGGCCAGGAACACGTTGAGCGCAGGGGTGCACGTGGCTGTCCTCAGGGGCCTGGCGCTGAGCCCGAGCACTCGCGGGGCGGGACCTCTGGGGTGCGGTAGGGGCGCTGGGTCCAGACTCGCTGGCTGGGCTGGGAGGACATTTAAGAGGATCAAAAATCCAAGTAACCAAGATAAATAGATTTTAATGCAATATATAACAAATGAAAAGGAATGCTCCAAAGGCCACGAAGAACAATATAGTAACATATTAAACACGGGATCTGTCTCCCCGAGTTGGGCCTTTGGGGCG
>NW_006299603.1:531006-539967 GCF_000327345.1 Myotis davidii | reverse complement strand
GGAACCTTCCCCCAGTGCCTGCCCCGCCGCGGGCCCCTCTCTCCGCGCGCCTCCCGCCCGTGCCCAGTCCTCTGCGGGGCGCCTTGGAGAAGTGGGGTCCCTGGGTCCGGGCGGCCTGTGAGAACCCAGGGCCCGCGGCACACACACTGGGTGGTCCTTTGGGGTCCCCCCTGGTGGGTGACGCTGCCAGGGTTGGGAAATGGTGACCTCCCCCCTCTTCTTGAGCTCTAGGCCCTCGGCCACCTGGGACTTCGGGTCCATGTTTACCCTTTTGGCTCGCTTTCGTGTTTCCAGATGTCCGGAGGCAAACTCTAGCGCCGTGGCAACAGCACAGTTGTCCTGGCAGACGCAGTGGCGGCTGTTGCCATGCTTATTATAATTAGCATCTCTCCCAATGCCACCGGGCGGCCCATCTTATTTCTTTGAATTCTTCTAGTGGCCCCCGGAGGCAGATACTGTTGTTCACCCATTTCATAGAGGAGTGGCCAGCTCAGGGAGGAGACAACTTACTGCCCCAAAGTCAGTGCCAGAGGGAGGACTTGAACCTCTCTGTATGCTGCCCGTGCCCCATTTCTCCCTGATAACCTTCCCCCTACAGCGCCCAGGAGGTCTCTAACCTCGGGTGACCCTCTCATACCACCTGCGCCCTCCTGGCTCCCTGTGCTGTCAGTAGACTGAGGCACGCCCCGTCCTCAGCACCCTCCTTGGGGCATGAGAGCTGGACTTTCTGGCTGTGGGGCGACTGAAGAATCATTTACGAGGGTATAGCTGGGGTGTTGCACCTTGATGTCTTTAAAGATACCAGTTTGGTTCCTTCAGGTTTGTCCACAGGAAATCAGTCATGATGAGGAAGGGGTTGGGAGAGGAGGGACTGAAGCCCCTGAGTTCCCGAGTGGCGAATGAGGAGTATGAGGAAGCACACAGGCTCTGGAGTTGACAAAGTGGGCTTGCTGGGCACCTCTGCCAATCACACAATGTCTCAAAGCCCTCAGCGCCTGGTATACAGTAGGCATTCAAACAGGGTTCCTGCTAAGAAAGTACAAGACGCATTGTTCGACCTCCCCAGGTTTTGTGTCTGGGTGCACACGTTCCTGTGTGGTTCCCTGCTCCTCTGGTCCTCGCAGCTTTGGTGATTAATTGTGGGTTTGTGCCTGGGCTTCCAGGGGTCAGTAGATGGCACATCACTCCTTTACGGGGTTAGTTTCCACCAGGGCAGAGCTTTATGTTCCTTCTGTCCACTGCAGCATGTCCAGAGCCTAGAACAGAGCCTTAGGTGTCCGCTAAATGTTTGTTCTTGATTTAGCTCCTGTCCTCATGCTCCCTGGGCGCTCCTTTCTCTCCAGACAACACTGAACTAACAGTAATAGCAAATACTTGGTGGGTGGGTGCTGTGATATTAGCTTTGCATATATAATTTCAGTCAATCCTCGTCACAGCCCTATGAGATAGAGTTTATTATTCATTTCCCAGAAGGTGAGGAAATTGATTAGGTTACAGAGCCAACAGGTAGCAGAGCTGGGATTAGAACCCCAGCTAGTCTGTCTTCAGAGCACTGGTTTCTTTCTTCTTCTTTTTTTAATCCTCAGCTGAGGATATATTTTTGTTTTAATTGATATTTATAGAGAGAGGAAAGGGGCAGGGGAGAGAGAGAGAGAAAGAAATATAGATGTGAGAAAGAAACATCGATTGGTTGCCTCCTGTACGTGCCCCAAACCGGGGAGTGAGCCTGCAACCTTTTGGTGTATAGGAGGACACTTCAACCTACTGAGCCACCCGTCCACGGCACTGGTTTCCTACAAAGCAGTTCCTTGGGGTCTGGGCCTCTGCACCCTAGCCCTGCAGTAATGGTTAACAAAAGCCTAACGGATGAATAAGAGCATACCCCTGCAGGTTGGGGACAGGGAGAAACTCTACAGATCACTCATCTCTGATGTCAATCAGTGGGGCATCCTGGCTAGGGTGAGGGCGGAGGGAAATCATTGTGAGTGTTAAGGAATGAGGGGCTCTTTCTCAAAGTTGTCACCCCAGTTCATCTTCTGTGGAATCCCTTGTTGCTTTTCTGAACTGGCAACGGCTTCCCTATTTCTCCTTGGGTTAGCTGGCTCTGGCCCAACAACACCCGCGGCCATCGCACAGTCAGAAAGCGAAGGTAATGTGGGATGAAGCACAATAAAAGCCTACAGAGCTTTGCAGGGGTCCAGTGCTCATTGAGGTGGGAGACCCTTGCTTCCAGAACCCCTAATTTTTCACGGCAGCATGAGATGTTTCTGGTGTCTTCTCTCGTGAGCTCCAGGACCCTGAGAACAGAACGACCTCCTGCTCATTCACCTCCCTGGGGCTATTCCTAACCTTTGCTTCTCTCCTGAGACCTGCCCCTTGTTCCCGCCAACTCACTCATAGAGGCCATTGGGGTGAGCCCCTGGGGTCCCCACCTACCCCATCATTGACTTCCATCCTCATTTGATTAGAACACGTCCTCTCAGTGTCGGTGGTTTTGCCGTTGGGTTTGGATAGCCTTGCTGGTGGGGCTGCCCTGTGCGGTGTACGATGTTGAGCAGCATCCTGGTCTCCACCCACTAGATGACAGTAGCACCTCCACTTCCAGTCCTGCCCACCAGCCATGTGTCTCCAGACATGGTGTCCAATAGAAAGCCACTGCATTGGGAGAGAACTTTTTTCTCATCTAGTGCCCTGGCCCACCTGGGTCCCTGCCGTCTCCCCTGTTTGTTCAGGGATTTCCATCTGCCTGGGAGCCTTACTCTTTCCTCTGAACCCCATTACCCACCACCCACCTCTGGCCTTGCCCTGCCATCTCCCCCCACCACCCCCAATCGCTGTCTAGCCTTTAACCCAATGCTCTACCCACTGCATCTGGCTTGTGTCTCCATTGCTCTGTTGATGGCTCTAGAGATGGTAATGCCTCGCCCTAATTTTGTTTCTTGCAGCCTTACCCCAGTCAACCTCTCTGTTTGCCACTGCCCATTCCCTCCTGGAAGGCACTGATTCCTGGCAAATTTTCACCTGCTATGGGCTCTCCTGGTTCTTTCTCTTCCCCTCCCCTGTTCTCTTCTTGGGCTAAGATGATGTCAGCGCTCTCTCCATAGTGGGCCAATTCCCTACTCTGATCCTCTTTTTACATTTATATATGGTCAAACTCTTTCATCTAGAACAGGAGCCAGCAAACTGAAACCAGAGGGCCGAATCCTGCTCACCATGCCTGCTTTTGCAAATAAAGTTTTATCGATAGGAGCCACACTCATTCATTTATACATTACCTATGGCTGCTTTTGTTCTCCAACGCAGAGGATTTTGTGATCGCATGGCCTGCAAAAATATTTACACTTGGGCCTTTTACAGAGAAAGTTTGCTGACCCTTGATTTGGGACAAATTCCTTGAGGGTCAGGATGACATGCCTAATAGCTCCTATGGTCTTTGGTACAACTTGAATGAATCAAGTTAAGTGAAGCATCCAGGAGTGCTGTGGTTTTCCTTTACAGAAGCCCTATCAAAGAAATTTATGTATTTGCTGTGCTGAAAATACGGGTTCCGATGGTGAGAAAATAAGTGATGTCCCCTCATTAGCTGAGTGTGTGATCTTAGGATTTATTTATTTCAAGTCATCTTGGCATTGAAAGGATTCTGCACCATCAGCTCTGTCTCCAGAGCCCAAAAGAAAGTGGTGTCTGCTATGAGGTTTTCTTTCAAGAGCCCTTGTGTTCATTTCCATTAAGAATAAGTCAGGGATGGTTAGTTTATGTTTTGCAATCAGACCGAACTTATGTGTTTTAGGATTAGAATAATGACAAGTAATGCATTCTCATTGCAAAAATAAAAAAAAGTATAGAGGGGGGAAAACAAGTTATCAGTTTTGCATGTATCTTTCTAAATTTTTAAAAATTTCATACAGTAGAATTGACTCTTTTTTTGGTGCGCAGCTTTTAATTGTAAACGATGCCTAGTGTTGCGTGGTGGTCCCCGCAGTCAGGATCCACAACAATCTCTTCCATCGCTGCCTAAACTCCCTTGGGCCACCCTTTGTCATTACACTGTCCCCACCCCTCATCCCTCCGCCTCATCCCCGCCAACACTGATCTGTTCTTCCCCAGTTTCCTCCTGACTTTAAAAAATATCTTATAATTGGTTAATATTCCTAAAATTGAAAATTTTAATTTAAGTGCTCATAAGCTCCTCATTATTCCCGGATTTCATGTTTGTGAATTCGCCTGCTTGCTGGCATGCATTTGTAACTCTCTCGTCAACATCCAGAGCACCTGTGTGGTCACTCCCAGACGCCCAGTGCCGTGGAGTTGGACTTGACAGTAGTACCCGAGGTCAGCCATGGCGGCTCTGCTCTCCCGTTTCAGCTCTCCTCGCGTGATTCACACAGTCCTCAAGAATTCAGACAAGTGCCCTTCTTGTGATATATTGAGTGCTATGGTTTTCTCATTTTTGTGCTTTTTGTTGGTGATTGTGTTGTTTTATGTGGCCCCATGCACAGTACGGAGGTGCTGTCTAGTGTTCATAAGCGTGAGAAGGCTGCAGGGTACCTCACAGAGAAACTCGTGTGTTGGGTAGGCTTTGCTCAGATGAGCTATAGTGCTTCGTGCTTAGTGCTGAATCAATAACGTCTATGAATTAAGGTGTTTCATGGAGGGGTGCCCTTTGCTCACTAGACCCTGGTCTTTTATTGGGGGGCGGGGGTGCCCCAGTGGCTTTTGGGATTTTCTTTCCAATAATGAGCTTTTCTGTTTTGTGTTGCCAAACGTCAACAGGGTATGAGTTCCAATTTGAGTTTAAGGCAGGCTTGTGAGGATTAAAATTCGATTTCAAATCTGGGTTTTTCTTGCAACTCCATAAGGGTGTGTTGTCATGTCACAGTTGCACACCCTGTTTTGTATTCCCAGGAGATGCTTGCTTCTCTCCCATGCCTCTGTGAGAATGTGGAAAACGGGTACTTGCCCCAAACTGCGTCCTTTAACGTTGTGGGGAAGATAGTGGTTGGACACAGAGGGATGAAGACAGTGGGGCCGCTGTTTTCTGAGGCCTTTCCATGATTCTTTGTTGCCAGTTGTTTTCAGAGATGAGTCCACCTTGCAGAAGGTCAGAGAAGGGATGTGCTCGGAGATGTTCCTTTCTAGTTGTGCTCAGGCCGCTGGCTCCGTCCCCCTGTGTGAACGGGACTCCTGAAGATGGGTGGGGCCTGAGATTTGATGTGTGATGTCCTTAGGGTTACAAAACTGTGGTACTGCCTGGAGGAGTTGCCTTGGTTGTTCCTAGGTTTTCCAAAGTTTTCAGCTATAGAAGGTGTGGGTGTCAGGGTGACTACAGGTCTTTGGTCTCCTCTCTAGTTCCCTGTCCTTAAACATTGTGCTCCCCCAACCCCCACCTCTCATCCTTTTTTCCTCTCTCTCAGTTGTTCCATCTCCTCCTGTTTATTTCACCTATTGTCACCACTTCCACCGGCACTCACTTGCCCCTTTCCCCAAGCTCCAGACCCACACCTTCCCAGCAACCGAGCACCCCAAAGCCCTCACACACTCAACATGCCCCCAAACCGAGCCTCTTGTCCTTGCCCCCCAAAACTGGACCTGTATCAGCCTCTCTGGGTTCATCGGTGACTTCCCTTCTCCTTCCTCTCTTCCACCTCTCTGAGGACCAAGTCCCGTTGATTCTAGTTCCCCAGCCTCGCCACAGTCTCGCTCCTCTTCCTGGACCCACCTCCTAAGAGAGACCACCTAGGCCAGGCCAGACAGTGGTGGTTCCAGCGTGCCCCTTTCTTTCCTTCTCCACTCGGCTGCCACAGTGATTTTTCTACTAAACTCCTTCCGTAGGTTCCAGCTAGATCCCTTTCCTTGGCATCTGCATGCAGTCTTGCTTCCCGAAGCACATGGCTGCAGCTCCCGGGGTTCTCTGCCCTTCCTGTCTACACTTGCGTTTTTTGTGCTCTGCACATCCTTCTTCTCCCTTTGCGCCCAGTCACCTGCTTCTTCCTCACAGAAGCTGGTCAGAGGTCTCCTTCCATTCTCACCCGGCTTCCTTATCCACCCTTCTCATTCCCTTTCAGCACAGACTGGGAGTACCACTCTGGGCCCCCGGAAGCATTGGTCTGCTCATTGATGATGTGTCCTAGAACCCTCTGGTCATTGGCCACTCATTTCCTCTCCCCAAGGACAGTCTGTTTGCAATTTTCTGTTTTGGTACATGTTTACCTTTCTAGAGACGAGTGTTTGCACATATAAGCTGATGTATCTATTTCCATATAAGTAATAGCATATCGCACAGATTGGTCATCTTGTTCTTTACCATTAAGATTATATTCTGGAGATCTTTCTGTATCGCCGTAAGGAGCCGCCTTGCTCTTCTTTACAGCTGTGTGGTATTCCGTCTCATCAGAGTCTGGCAGAGCCCATGGGCCACATGTGGTGCACCACCCGCTTTTATACAGGTGTCCACATTTTTAAGTGGTTGGATAAAAACTCCAACTGTGATTTTGTGACATGTGTAAATTATATGAAATTTGAATTTCATGGTCTCTAAATAAAGTTTAATTGGAGCACAAGCATGCCACGTGTTGCCATGGTTTAGCGCTACAAGGACAAAGTTGAGTAGTGACCGAGGTGGTGTGTCCCACAAAACCAAAAAGATTTGCTCCCTGGCCCATTACGGAGAAAGTTTGCTGACCCCTGCATTCTGTCACTGGTTCTTGCACCTGAGCACGCTTCCAGGTCACCTGGAGGGTGTGGTGAAATGCAGATCCCTGGGCCCTGCGCTCCTGGAGTTTCTGATGGAGCAGGTCTGGAGTGGGCCTGCGAATTTGCATGTCTAACAGGTGGTCAGTTGGAGCGAATGCTGCTGGTCCCAGGACCCTGCTTTGAGAACGACTGCATCACGTGGGCGGATCATCATTGATTTAACCCGCCCCCTTTTGATGGACAGCGATGTTGTTTCCATCTTTGGCCATATGGACTGTGCTGGGTTGGATGACCCGGCACAAGGCTCATATTGCGTCCCTGCCTGCAGCGGATTGCCAGAACAGGAATCTTTGGGGACTGTAAGGCTCTCACCTTATCTATTTTGACAGCCTCCGTGCCCAGCACGATGCCCAGCACACATTTGTTGAGCGGATAAAGGATGATTTCCACGTGGCTGACTGCAGTTCTGGAACCGCCTCCTTTGCGGAAGTCAGTTTTAAGAGCCGGTCTTTCAGGCAGGCAGAGAACCAGAAGGGTCTCTGATAATGTGGTGTGCCCGAGTTTTAGTTTCTAAAGATGATAAATCTGGGAGTTGGTTCCATGTAGCTCCAAGGGGACAACGAAGCTCACTTCTCTTCTACTCCTCATGGCTTTGAATGTGCTGTTGTCATCGTTTACGGCAATTGAGGATGTGGCCCAGGCTCACGCGGCTGGCAGGTGTCAGTGCTGGCGTGGGAAGTCAGATCTGTTGGGTTTCTGCTGTGCCCCAAACTGGTCCGTGTGGTGGCCTGGCCCCTGAACCCAGGCTTATTGGTGCAGGACCCCTGGATTTTGGAGAGAGCAGTGTTAAGACTGGAAAGAATGCAGAGAGGAACATGTGACCCAGAGTAGGTCACTGGGGCACATATTAAGAATGCCGATTCTAAGGAATGAGTGCATTCTGATTGAAAACAGAAAGTGTAAAACTCTTAGCATTGTGAAGGATTTTCAGAACTTTCTAGATGCCTTCTTTAGTGCCCCTTACGCTTTTCCTTTGCTGCTTTCGTGCTGGAGAGAAAACCAGGGGAGAGGGGACATTTTCCAAGACAGCTGTCATGTCAGTCTTCTCTGGAAAAGGCTCAGATTCCAGAGGCCACGGGGGAACTCAGCCCAGCACGGCCCGGCAGGCCACTCGGCATTGGTGGGCACGTTCGGTGGCTGCGCTGCCCAGGACGGCGCCCCTGTCCACACTCGGGCTCTTGAAACTGTGGCCAGCGCCTGGCTGAATTTTTACTTTTATTTAGCTGATTCAAAGGCAAATGTAAAGTTTTATTTAACATAGCTTATTTAAATTTAAAAAATCAATACTTGATTCTGTTATTGGAAAACTCCTTTGTATGTTTGGAATAAATAACTTGAGGTTATGAACCTACATTTTCAGTGAGTCACTTTGTGAAACCCACCTCTATAGAGCAAGCGTTTCTGATTAAATTTTAGCATCTGAATTGAGACAGCCTGCACGTGTAGAGTACAGTGGCACTTCAGAGTCACAGTGTGGTAAAAATCCTGGAGAGGTGTCATTAATATTTTTTTTAGCATTGCTTACATGTTGAAGTGAAGTTTTTTAATATACCGGAGTAAGTAAAATACATTGACTTTCATGTTTCTTTTTACAGTTTTAGAGAAAATTTAAAACGCCATGTGTAGCTCACATATTTCTATCAGATGTTGCTGCTGTAGATCCTACACACCCTGGTCATCCAGCATGATGAGCTATAATTTGCCATCGCCCTTGACCTTCCAATGAAGTAGGCAGAACTGAGTACTTCTTACTGCATTGTTTGTTTAGGTTTCAGTCCTGGCATCACCTCCTCCTTGATTGTCCCAGACCCAGTCAAATAGCTCATTTTTTTTCTTTTCTTTTTTTTATTGTTTAAAGTATTACATATGTCTCCTTATTCCCTGATTGACCCCCGTCCCCTGCCACTGCCACCCCCCAGGAAAGGCCCCTCCACCCCAGTGTCTGTGTCCATTGATTATGCTAATATGCATGCATCCAAGTCCTTTGGTTGATCTCTAACTGCCCCCTCCCCTGCCTTCTCTTTTTTTTAGTATTGCTTACATGTTGAAGTGAAGTTTTTTATACACTGGAGTAAGTAAAATACTTTGACTTTCATGTTTCTTTTTGAAACATGAAAGTTGGTTGGACAGTCTTTTCAGTGTTACCTTGTCTCTGGATCTATTTTTGTTCATCAGTTTATGTCGTTCATTATGTCCACATATGAGTGA